>NC_083733.1:42824294-43138047 GCF_028564815.1 Eubalaena glacialis | reverse complement strand
CTTCAGCAGAGGAGATTTTGCTACCACACGTCAGCAGCTCCTCTCCCTCAGAGTGCCGTTCCTGGGTAGAGTAGGAAAAGCCACCACGTTCCCAGTTTAGGAGAGGCTCTTTTCCTAGCTGGTTTCAACCGTGAGAGAGCCAGAAGGGCTGATCTCCACCAGTCGGGCTGCACAGCCTGAGTGCTTCGGGTAGGGCAGTCCTGAGCCAATGTGCCACCTTAGGAATGCAAGCCAAGTTTCCTTGCCACAGGAAGGCACACCGAGGCCTGGTGTTTTCTCTATGAAACTGACGTGGGCTTGAAGGGTGAGGCCTTTACAACAATGTGTATGGAGGTACTCGATTTGGGCTGCCTGGTGAAAGAACCTGCGCTCACCAGCACCCTGAGCACCTTTCCTGAACTTTGATTCCTAGCTGGGTGAACTCGCCCTTCGGAGGCTTGATGGGACCAAACGTGTTAAGCTTGTGGGGAATGCCTTTGACCAATGGCCAATATGCTTGTGCTTGTGCGAGGGTTACGCAGGCACTTGCAACACAGGGTTTTGACCTTACCATAAGCTGTCCCTTTGGGCTGAAGCAGGCGGCGTGTGTCGATCACAGCCTGGGAAGCAGGACCTCAGGGGAGTCTGCCAACAGACTGCCCTCCAGTATAGCCAGCTGAGAAAAGGTGGCAAGGCTGATGGATCAGGCTTACAACGAAATGTTTCTCTTCAGCAGAGGAGATTTTGCTACCACACGTCAGCAGCTCCTCTCCCTCAGAGTGCTGTTCCTGGGTAGACTAGGAAAAGCCACCACGTTCCCAGCTTAGGAGAGGCTCTTTTCCTAGTTGGTTTCAACCGTGAGAGAGCCAGAAGGGCTGATCTCCACCAGTCGGGCTGCACAGCCTGAGTGCTTCGGGTAGGGCAGTCCTGAGCCAATGTGCCACCTTAGGAATGCAAGCCAAGTTTCCTTGCCACAGGCAGGCACACCGAGGCCTGGTGTTTTCTCTATGAAACTGACGTGGGCTTGAAGGGTGAGGCCTTTACAACAATGTGTATGGAGGTACTCGATTTGGGCTCCCTGGTGAAAGAACCTGCGCTCACCAGCACCCTGAGTACCTTTCCTGAACTTTGATTCCTAGCTGGGTGAACTCGCCCTTCGGAAGCTAGATGGGACCAAACGTGTTAAGCTTGTGGGGAAAGCCTTTGACCAATGGCCAATATGCTTGTGCTTGTGCGAGGGTTACGCAGGCACTTGCAACACAGGGTTTTGACCTTACCATAAGCTGTCCCTTTGGGCTGAAGCAGGCGGCGTGTGTGGATCACAGCCTGGGAAGCAGGACCTCAGGGGAGTCTGCCAACAGACTGCCCTCCAGTATAGCCAGCTGAGAAAAGGTGGCAAGGCTGATGGACCCGCTTACAACGAAATGTTTCTCTTCAGCAGAGGAGATTTTGCTACCACACGTCAGCAGCTCCTCTCCCTCAGAGTGCTGTTCCTGGGTAGACTAGGAAAAGCCACCATGTTCCCAGCTTAGGAGAGGCTCTTTTCCTAGCTGGTTTCAACCGTGAGAGAGCCAGAAGGGCTGATCTCCACCAGTCGGGCTGCACAGCCTGAGTGCTTCGGGTAGGGCAGTCCTGAGCCAATGTGCCACCTTAGGAATGCAAGCCAAGTTTCCTTGCCACAGGAAGGCACACCGAGGCCTGGTGTTTTCTCTATGAAACTGACGTGGGCTTGAAGGGTGAGGCCTTTACAACAATGTGTATGGAGGTACTCGATTTGGGCTGCCTGGTGAAAGAACCTGCGCTCACCAGCACCCTGAGCACCTTTCCTGAACTTTGATTCCTAGCTGGGTGAACTCGCCCTTCGGAGGCTTGATGGGACCAAACGTGTTAAGCTTGTGGGGAATGCCTTTGACCAATGGCCAATATGCTTGTGCTTGTGCGAGGGTTACGCAGGCACTTGCAACACAGGGTTTTGACCTTACCATAAGCTGTCCCTTTGGGCTGAAGCAGGCGGCGTGTGTCGATCACAGCCTGGGAAGCAGGACCTCAGGGGAGTCTGCCAACAGACTGCCCTCCAGTATAGCCAGCTGAGAAAAGGTGGCAAGGCTGATGGATCCCGCTTACAACGAAATGTTTCTCTTCAGCAGAGGAGATTTTGCTACCACACGTCAGCAGCTCCTCTCCCTCAGAGTGCTGTTCCTGGGTAGACTAGGAAAAGCCACCACGTTCCCAGCTTAGGAGAGGCTCTTTTCCTAGTTGGTTTCAACCGTGAGAGAGCCAGAAGGGCTGATCTCCACCAGTCGGGCTGCACAGCCTGAGTGCTTCGGGTAGGGCAGTCCTGAGCCAATGTGCCACCTTAGGAATGCAAGCCAAGTTTCCTTGCCACAGGCAGGCACACCGAGGCCTGGTGTTTTCTCTATGAAACTGACGTGGGCTTGAAGGGTGAGGCCTTTACAACAATGTGTATGGAGGTACTCGATTTGGGCTCCCTGGTGAAAGAACCTGCGCTCACCAGCACCCTGAGTACCTTTCCTGAACTTTGATTCCTAGCTGGGTGAACTCGCCCTTCGGAAGCTAGATGGGACCAAACGTGTTAAGCTTGTGGGGAAAGCCTTTGACCAATGGCCAATATGCTGTGCTTGTGTGAGGGTTACGCAGGCACTTGCAACACAGGGTTTTGACCTTACCATAAGCTGTCCCTTTGGGCTGAAGCAGGCGGCGTGTGTGGATCACAGCCTGGGAAGCAGGACCTCAGGGGAGTCTGCCAACAGACTGCCCTCCAGTATAGCCAGCTGAGAAAAGGTGGCAAGGCTGATGGACCCGCTTACAACGAAATGTTTCTCTTCAGCAGAGGAGATTTTGCTACCACACGTCAGCAGCTCCTCTCCCTCAGAGTGCTGTTCCTGGGTAGACTAGGAAAAGCCACCATGTTCCCAGCTTAGGAGAGGCTCTTTTCCTAGCTGGTTTCAACCGTGAGAGAGCCAGAAGGGCTGATCTCCACCAGTCGGGCTGCACAGCCTGAGTGCTTCGGGTAGGGCAGTCCTGAGCCAATGTGCCACCTTAGGAATGCAAGCCAAGTTTCCTTGCCACAGGAAGGCACACCGAGGCCTGGTGTTTTCTCTATGAAACTGACGTGGGCTTGAAGGGTGAGGCCTTTACAACAATGTGTTTGGAGGTACTCGATTTGGGCTGCCTGGTGAAAGAACCTGCGCTCACCAGCACCCTGAGTACCTTTCCTGAACTTTGATTCGTAGCTGGGTGAACTCGCCCTTCGGAGGCTAGATGGGACCAAACGTGTTAAGCTTGTGGGGAAAGCCTTTGACCAATGGCCAATATGCTTGTGCTTGTGCGAGGGTTACGCAGGCACTTGCAACACAGGGTTTTGACCTTACCATAAGCTGTCCCTTTGGGCTGAAGCAGGCGGCGTGTGTGGATCACAGCCTGGGACGCAGGACCTCAGGGGAGTCTGCCAACAGACTGCCCTCCAGTATAGCTAGCTGAGAAAAGGTGGCAAGGATGATGGATCCCGCTTACAACGAAATGTTTCTCTTCAGCAGAGGAGATTTTGCTACCACACGTCAGCAGCTCCTCTCCCTCAGAGTGCTGTTCCTGGGTAGACTAGGAAAAGCCACCACGTTCCCAGCTTAGGAGAGGCTCTTTTCCTAGTTGGTTTCAACCGTGAGAGAGCCAGAAGGGCTGATCTCCACCAGTCGGGCTGCACAGCCTGAGTGCTTCGGGTAGGGCAGTCCTGAGCCAATGTGCCACCTTAGGAATGCAAGCCAAGTTTCCTTGCCACAGGAAGGCACACCGAGGCCTGGTGTTTTCTCTATGAAACTGACGTGGGCTTGAAGGGTGAGGCCTTTACAACAATGTGTATGGAGGTACTCGATTTGGGCTGCCTGGTGAAAGAACCTGCGCTCACCAGCACCCTGAGTACCTTTCCTGAACTTTGATTCCTAGCTGGGTGAACTCGCCCTTCGGAGGCTAGATGGGACCAAACGTGTTAAGCTTGTGGGGAAAGCCTTTGACCAATGGCCAATATGCTTGTGCTTGTGCGAGGGTTACGCAGGCACTTGCAACACAGGGTTTTGACCTTACAATAAGCTGTCCCTTTGGGCTGAAGCAGGCGGCGTGTGTGGATCACAGCCTGGGAAGCAGGACCTCAGGGGAGTCTGCCAACAGACTGCCCTCCAGTATAGCCAGCTGAGAAAAGGTGGCAAGGCTGATGGGTCCCGCTTACAACGAAATGTTTCTCTTCAGCAGAGGAGATTTTGCTACCACACGTCAGCAGCTCCTCTCCCTCAGAGTGCTGTTCCTGGGTAGACTAGGAAAAGCCACCACGTTCCCAGCTTAGGAGAGGCTCTTTTCCTAGCTGGTTTCAACCGTGAGAGAGCCAGAAGGGCTGATCTCCACCAGTCGGGCTGCACAGCCTGAGTGCTTCGGGTAGGGCAGTCCTGAGCCAATGTGCCACCTTAGGAATGCAAGCCAAGTTTCCTTGCCACAGGAAGGCACACCGAGGCCTGGTGTTTTCTCTATGAAACTGACGTGGGCTTGAAGGGTGAGGCCTTTACAACAATGTGTATGGAGGTACTCGATTTGGGCTGCCTGGTGAAAGAACCTGCGCTCACCAGCACCCTGAGTACCTTTCCTGAACTTTGATTCCTAGCTGGGTGAACTCGCCCTTCGGAGGCTAGATGGGACCAAACGTGTTAAGCTTGTGGGGAATGCCTTTGACCAATGGCCAATATGCTTGTGCTTGTGCGAGGGTTACGCAGGCACTTGCAACACAGGGTTTTGACCTTACCATAAGCTGTCCCTTTGGGCTGAAGCAGGCGGCGTGTGTCGATCACAGCCTGGGAAGCAGGACCTCAGGGGAGTCTGCCAACAGACTGCCCTCCAGTATAGCCAGCTGAGAAAAGGTGGCAAGGCTGATGGATCCCGCTTACAACGAAATGTTTCTCTTCAGCAGAGGAGATTTTGCTACCACACGTCAGCAGCTCCTCTCCCTCAGAGTGCTGTTCCTGGGTAGACTAGGAAAAGCCACCACGTTCCCAGCTTAGGAGAGGCTCTTTTCCTAGTTGGTTTCAACCGTGAGAGAGCCAGAAGGGCTGATCTCCACCAGTCGGGCTGCACAGCCTGAGTGCTTCGGGTAGGGCAGTCCTGAGCCAATGTGCCACCTTAGGAATGCAAGCCAAGTTTCCTTGCCACAGGCAGGCACACCGAGGCCTGGTGTTTTCTCTATGAAACTGACGTGGGCTTCAAGGGTGTGGCCTTTACAACAATGTGTATGGAGGTACTCGATTTGGGCTCCCTGGTGAAAGAACCTGCGCTCACCAGCACCCTGAGTACCTTTCCTGAACTTTGATTCCTAGCTGGGTGAACTCGCCCTTCGGAAGCTAGATGGGACCAAACGTGTTAAGCTTGTGGGGAAAGCCTTTGACCAATGGCCAATATGCTGTGCTTGTGTGAGGGTTACGCAGGCACTTGCAACACAGGGTTTTGACCTTACCATAAGCTGTCCCTTTGGGCTGAAGCAGGCGGCGTGTGTGGATCACAGCCTGGGAAGCAGGACCTCAGGGGAGTCTGCCAACAGACTGCCCTCCAGTATAGCCAGCTGAGAAAAGGTGGCAAGGCTGATGGACCCGCTTACAACGAAATGTTTCTCTTCAGCAGAGGAGATTTTGCTACCACACGTCAGCAGCTCCTCTCCCTCAGAGTGCTGTTCCTGGGTAGACTAGGAAAAGCCACCATGTTCCCAGCTTAGGAGAGGCTCTTTTCCTAGCTGGTTTCAACCGTGAGAGAGCCAGAAGGGCTGATCTCCACCAGTCGGGCTGCACAGCCTGAGTGCTTCGGGTAGGGCAGTCCTGAGCCAATGTGCCACCTTAGGAATGCAAGCCAAGTTTCCTTGCCACAGGAAGGCACACCGAGGCCTGGTGTTTTCTCTATGAAACTGACGTGGGCTTGAAGGGTGAGGCCTTTACAACAATGTGTTTGGAGGTACTCGATTTGGGCTGCCTGGTGAAAGAACCTGCGCTCACCAGCACCCTGAGTACCTTTCCTGAACTTTGATTCCTAGCTGGGTGAACTCGCCCTTCGGAGGCTAGATGGGACCAAACGTGTTAAGCTTGTGGGGAAAGCCTTTGACCAATGGCCAATATGCTTGTGCTTGTGCGAGGGTTACGCAGGCACTTGCAACACAGGGTTTTGACCTTACCATAAGCTGTCCCTTTGGGCTGAAGCAGGCGGCGTGTGTGGATCACAGCCTGGGACGCAGGACCTCAGGGGAGTCTGCCAACAGACTGCCCTCCAGTATAGCTAGCTGAGAAAAGGTGGCAAGGATGATGGATCCCGCTTACAACGAAATGTTTCTCTTCAGCAGAGGAGATTTTGCTACCACACGTCAGCAGCTCCTCTCCCTCAGAGTGCTGTTCCTGGGTAGACTAGGAAAAGCCACCACGTTCCCAGCTTAGGAGAGGCTCTTTTCCTAGTTGGTTTCAACCGTGAGAGAGCCAGAAGGGCTGATCTCCACCAGTCGGGCTGCACAGCCTGAGTGCTTCGGGTAGGGCAGTCCTGAGCCAATGTGCCACCTTAGGAATGCAAGCCAAGTTTCCTTGCCACAGGAAGGCACACCGAGGCCTGGTGTTTTCTCTATGAAACTGACGTGGGCTTGAAGGGTGAGGCCTTTACAACAATGTGTATGGAGGTACTCGATTTGGGCTGCCTGGTGAAAGAACCTGCGCTCACCAGCACCCTGAGTACCTTTCCTGAACTTTGATTCCTAGCTGGGTGAACTCGCCCTTCGGAGGCTAGATGGGACCAAACGTGTTAAGCTTGTGGGGAAAGCCTTTGACCAATGGCCAATATGCTTGTGCTTGTGCGAGGGTTACGCAGGCACTTGCAACACAGGGTTTTGACCTTACAATAAGCTGTCCCTTTGGGCTGAAGCAGGCGGCGTGTGTGGATCACAGCCTGGGAAGCAGGACCTCAGGGGAGTCTGCCAACAGACTGCCCTCCAGTATAGCCAGCTGAGAAAAGGTGGCAAGGCTGATGGGTCCCGCTTACAACGAAATGTTTCTCTTCAGCAGAGGAGATTTTGCTACCACACGTCAGCAGCTCCTCTCCCTCAGAGTGCTGTTCCTGGGTAGACTAGGAAAAGCCACCACGTTCCCAGCTTAGGAGAGGCTCTTTTCCTAGCTGGTTTCAACCGTGAGAGAGCCAGAAGGGCTGATCTCCACCAGTCGGGCTGCACAGCCTGAGTGCTTCGGGTAGGGCAGTCCTGAGTCAATGTGCCACCTTAGGAATGCAAGCCAAGTTTCCTTGCCACAGGAAGGCACACCGAGGCCTGGTGTTTTCTCTATGAAACTGACGTGGGCTTGAAGGGTGAGGCCTTTACAACAATGTGTTTGGAGGTACTCGATTTGGGCTGCGTGGTGAAAGAACCTGCGCTCACCAGCACCCTGAGTACCTTTCCTGAACTTTGATTCCTAGCTGGGTGAACTCGCCCTTCGGAGGCTAGATGGGACCAAACGTGTTAAGCTTGTGGGGAAAGCCTTTGACCAATGGCCAATATGCTTGTGCTTGTGCGAGGGTTACGCAGGCACTTGCCAACACGGGGTTTTTACCTTACCATAAGCTGTCCCTTTGGGCTGAAGCAGGCGGCGTGTGTGGATCATAGCCTGGGAAGCAGGACCTCAGGGGAGTCTGCCAACAGACTGCCCTCCAGTATAGCCAGCTGAGAAAAGGTGGCAAGGATGATGGATCCCGCTTACAACGAAATGTTTCTCTTCAGCAGAGGAGATTTTGCTACCACACGTCAGCAGCTCCTCTCCCTCAGAGTGCTGTTCCTGGGTAGACTAGGAAAAGCCACCACGTTCCCAGCTTAGGAGAGGCTCTTTTCCTAGTTGGTTTCAACCGTGAGAGAGCCAGAAGGGCTGATCTCCACCAGTCGGGCTGCACAGCCTGAGTGCTTCGGGTAGGGCAGTCCTGAGCCAATGTGCCACCTTAGGAATGCAAGCCAAGTTTCCTTGCCACAGGAAGGCACACCGAGGCCTGGTGTTTTCTCTATGAAACTGACGTGGGCTTGAAGGGTGAGGCCTTTACAACAATGTGTATGGAGGTACTCGATTTGGGCTGCCTGGTGAAAGAACCTGCGCTCACCAGCACCCTGAGTACCTTTCCTGAACTTTGATTCCTAGCTGGGTGAACTCGCCCTTCGGAGGCTAGATGGGACCAAACGTGTTAAGCTTGTGGGGAAAGCCTTTGACCAATGGCCAATATGCTTGTGCTTGTGCGAGGGTTACGCAGGCACTTGCAACACAGGGTTTTTACCTTACCATAAGCTGTCCCTTTGGGCTGAAGCAGGCGGCGTGTGTGGATCACAGCCTGGGAAGCAGGACCTCAGGGGAGTCTGCCAACAGACTGCCCTCCAGTATAGCCAGCTGAGAAAAGGTGGCAAGGCTGATGGAACCCGCTTACAACGAAATGTTTCTCTTCAGCAGAGGAGATTTTGCTACCACACGTCAGCAGCTCCTCTCCCTCAGAGTGCTGTTCCTGGGTAGACTAGGAAAAGCCACCACGTTCCCAGCTTAGGAGAGGCTCTTTTCCTAGTTGGTTTCAACCGTGAGAGAGCCAGAAGGGCTGATCTCCACCAGTCGGGCTGCACAGCCTGAGTGCTTCGGGTAGGGCAGTCCTGAGCCAATGTGCCACCTTAGGAATGCAAGCCAAGTTTCCTTGCCACAGGAAGGCACACCGAGGCCTGGTGTTTTCTCTATGAAACTGACGTGGGCTTGAAGGGTGAGGCCTTTACAACAATGTGTATGGAGGTACTCGATTTCGGCTGCCTGGTGAAAGAACCCGCGCTCACCAGCACCTTGAGTACCTTTCCTGAACTTTGATTCCTAGCTGGGTGAACTCGCCCTTCGGAGGCTAGATGGGACCAAACGTGTTAAGCTTGTGGGGAATGCCTTTGACCAATGGCCAATATGCTTGTGCTTGTGCGAGGGTTACGCAGGCACTTGCAACACAGGGTTTTGACCTTACCATAAGCTGTCCCTTTGGGCTGAAGCAGGCGGCGTGTGTGGATCACAGCCTGGGAAGCAGGACCTCAGGGGAGTCTGCCAACAGACTGCCCTCCAGTATAGCCAGCTGAGAAAAGGTGGCAAGGCTGATGGATCCCGCTTACAACGAAATGTTTCTCTTTAGCAGAGGAGATTTTGCTACCACACGTCAGCAGCTCCTCTCCCTCAGAGTGCTGTTCCTGGGTAGACTAGGAAAAGCCACCACGTTCCCAGTTTAGGAGAGGCTCTTTTCCTAGCTGGTTTCAACAGTGAGAGAGCCAGAAGGGCTGATCTCCACCAGTCGGGCTGCACAGCCTGAGTGCTTCGGGTAGGGCAGTCCTGAGCCAATGTGCCACCTTAGGAATGCAAGCCAAGTTTCCTTGCCACAGGAAGGCACACCGAGGCCTGGTGTTTTCTCTATGAAACTGACGTGGGCTTGAAGGGTGAGGCCTTTACAACAATGTGTATGGAGGTACTCGATTTGGGCTGCCTGGTGAAAGAACCTGCGCTCACCAGCACCCTGAGCACCTTTCCTGAACTTTGATTCCTAGCTGGGTGAACTCGCCCTTCGGAGGCTAGATGGGACCAAACGTGTTAAGCTTGTGGGGAATGCCTTTGACCAATGGCCAATATGCTTGTGCTTGTGCGAGGGTTACGCAGGCACTTGCAACACAGGGTTTTGACCTTACCATAAGCTGTCCCTTTGGGCTGAAGCAGGCGGCGTGTGTGGATCACAGCCTGGGAAGCAGGACCTCAGGGGAGTCTGCCAACAGACTGCCCTCCAGTATAGCCAGCTGAGAAAAGGTGGCAAGGCTGATGGATCCCGCTTACAACGAAATGTTTCTCTTCAGCAGAGGAGATTTTGCTACCACACGTCAGCAGCTCCTCTCCCTCAGAGTGCTGTTCCTGGGTAGACTAGGAAAAGCCACCACGTTCCCAGCTTAGGAGAGGCTCTTTTCCTAGTTGGTTTCAACCGTGAGAGAGCCAGAAGGGCTGATCTCCACCAGTCGGGCTGCACAGCCTGAGTGCTTCGGGTAGGGCAGTCCTGAGCCAATGTGCCACCTTAGGAATGCAAGCCAAATTTCCTTGCCACAGGCAGGCACACCGAGGCCTGGTGTTTTCTCTATGAAACTGACGTGGGCTTGAAGGGTGAGGCCTTTACAACAATGTGTATGGAGGTACTCGATTTGGGCTGCCTGGTGAAAGAACCTGCGCTCACCAGCACCCTGAGTACCTTTCCTGAACTTTGATTCCTAGCTGGGTGAACTCGCCCTTCGGAGGCTAGATGGGACCAAACGTGTTAAGCTTGTGGGGAAAGCCTTTCACCAATGGCCAATATGCTGTGCTTGTGCGAGGGTTACGCAGGCACTTGCAACACAGGGTTTTGACCTTACCATAAGCTGTCCCTTTGGGCTGAAGCAGGCGGCGTGTGTGGATCACAGCCTGGGAAGCAGGACCTCAGGGGAGTCTGCCAACAGACTGCCCTCCAGTATAGCCAGCTGAGAAAAGGTGGCAAGGCTGATGGATCCCGCTTACAACGAAATGTTTCTCTTCAGCAGAGGAGATTTTGCTACCACACGTCAGCAGCTCCTCTCCCTCAGAGTGCTGTTCCTGGGTAGACTAGGAAAAGCCACCACGTTCCCAGCTTAGGAGAGGCTCTTTTCCTAGTTGGTTTCAACCGTGAGAGAGCCAGAAGGGCTGATCTCCACCAGTCGGGCTGCACAGCCTGAGTGCTTCGGGTAGGGCAGTCCTGAGCCAATGTGCCACCTTAGGAATGCAAGCCAAGTTTCCTTGCCACAGGAAGGCACACCGAGGCCTGGTGTTTTCTCTATGAAACTGACGTGGGCTTGAAGGGTGAGGCCTTTACAACAATGTGTTTGGAGGTACTCAATTTGGGCTGCCTGGTGAAAGAACCTGCGCTCACCAGCACCCTGAGTACCTTTCCTGAACTTTGATTCCTAGCTGGGTGAACTCGCCCTTCGGAGGCTAGATGGGACCAAACGTGTTAAGCTTGTGGGGAAAGCCTTTGACCAATGGCCAATATGCTTGTGCTTGTGCGAGGGTTACGCAGGCACTTGCCAACACAGGGTTTTTACCTTACCATAAGCTGTCCCTTTGGGCTGAAGCAGGCGGCGTGTGTGGATCACAGCCTGGGAAGCAGGACCTCAGGGGAGTCTGCCAACAGACTGCCCTCCAGTATAGCTAGCTGAGAAAAGGTGGCAAGGATGATGGATCCCGCTTACAACGAAATGTTTCTCTTCAGCAGAGGAGATTTTGCTACCACACGTCAGCAGCTCCTCTCCCTCAGAGTGCTGTTCCTGGGTAGACTAGGAAAAGCCACCACGTTCCCAGCTTAGGAGAGGCTCTTTTCCTAGTTGGTTTCAACCGTGAGAGAGCCAGAAGGGCTGATCTCCACCAGTCGGGCTGCACAGCCTGAGTGCTTCGGGTAGGGCAGTCCTGAGCCAATGTGCCACCTTAGGAATGCAAGCCAAGTTTCCTTGCCACAGGAAGGCACACCGAGGCCTGGTGTTTTCTCTATGAAACTGACGTGGGCTTGAAGGGTGAGGCCTTTACAACAATGTGTATGGAGGTACTCGATTTGGGCTGCCTGGTGAAAGAACCTGCGCTCACCAGCACCCTGAGTACCTTTCCTGAACTTTGATTCCTAGCTGGGTGAACTCGCCCTTCGGAGGCTAGATGGGACCAAACGTGTTAAGCTTGTGGGGAAAGCCTTTGACCAATGGCCAATATGCTTGTGCTTGTGCGAGGGTTACGCAGGCACTTGCAACACAGGGTTTTGACCTTACAATAAGCTGTCCCTTTGGGCTGAAGCAGGCGGCGTGTGTGGATCACAGCCTGGGAAGCAGGACCTCAGGGGAGTCTGCCAACAGACTGCCCTCCAGTATAGCCAGCTGAGAAAAGGTGGCAAGGCTGATGGGTCCCGCTTACAACGAAATGTTTCTCTTCAGCAGAGGAGATTTTGCTACCACACGTCAGCAGCTCCTCTCCCTCAGAGTGCTGTTCCTGGGTAGACTAGGAAAAGCCACCACGTTCCCAGCTTAGGAGAGGCTCTTTTCCTAGCTGGTTTCAACCGTGAGAGAGCCAGAAGGGCTGATCTCCACCAGTCGGGCTGCACAGCCTGAGTGCTTCGGGTAGGGCAGTCCTCAGTCAATGTGCCACCTTAGGAATGCAAGCCAAGTTTCCTTGCCACAGGAAGGCACACCGAGGCCTGGTGTTTTCTCTATGAAACTGACGTGGGCTTGAAGGGTGAGGCCTTTACAACAATGTGTTTGGAGGTACTCGATTTGGGCTGCGTGGTGAAAGAACCTGCGCTCACCAGCACCCTGAGTACCTTTCCTGAACTTTGATTCCTAGCTGGGTGAACTCGCCCTTCGGAGGCTAGATGGGACCAAACGTGTTAAGCTTGTGGGGAAAGCCTTTGACCAATGGCCAATATGCTTGTGCTTGTGCGAGGGTTACGCAGGCACTTGCCAACACAGGGTTTTTACCTTACCATAAGCTGTCCCTTTGGGCTGAAGCAGGCGGCGTGTGTGGATCATAGCCTGGGAAGCAGGACCTCAGGGGAGTCTGCCAACAGACTGCCCTCCAGTATAGCCAGCTGAGAAAAGGTGGCAAGGATGATGGATCCCGCTTACAACGAAATGTTTCTCTTCAGCAGAGGAGATTTTGCTACCACACGTCAGCAGCTCCTCTCCCTCAGAGTGCTGTTCCTGGGTAGACTAGGAAAAGCCACCACGTTCCCAGCTTAGGAGAGGCTCTTTTCCTAGTTGGTTTCAACCGTGAGAGAGCCAGAAGGGCTGATCTCCACCAGTCGGGCTGCACAGCCTGAGTGCTTCGGGTAGGGCAGTCCTGAGCCAATGTGCCACCTTAGGAATGCAAGCCAAGTTTCCTTGCCACAGGAAGGCACACCGAGGCCTGGTGTTTTCTCTATGAAACTGACGTGGGCTTGAAGGGTGAGGCCTTTACAACAATGTGTATGGAGGTACTCGATTTGGGCTGCCTGGTGAAAGAACCTGCGCTCACCAGCACCCTGAGTACCTTTCCTGAACTTTGATTCCTAGCTGGGTGAACTCGCCCTTCGGAGGCTAGATGGGACCAAACGTGTTAAGCTTGTGGGGAAAGCCTTTGACCAATGGCCAATATGCTTGTGCTTGTGCGAGGGTTACGCAGGCACTTGCAACACAGGGTTTTTACCTTACCATAAGCTGTCCCTTTGGGCTGAAGCAGGCGGCGTGTGTGGATCACAGCCTGGGAAGCAGGACCTCAGGGGAGTCTGCCAACAGACTGCCCTCCAGTATAGCCAGCTGAGAAAAGGTGGCAAGGCTGATGGAACCCGCTTACAACGAAATGTTTCTCTTCAGCAGAGGAGATTTTGCTACCACACGTCAGCAGCTCCTCTCCCTCAGAGTGCTGTTCCTGGGTAGACTAGGAAAAGCCACCACGTTCCCAGCTTAGGAGAGGCTCTTTTCCTAGTTGGTTTCAACCGTGAGAGAGCCAGAAGGGCTGATCTCCACCAGTCGGGCTGCACAGCCTGAGTGCTTCGGGTAGGGCAGTCCTGAGCCAATGTGCCACCTTAGGAATGCAAGCCAAGTTTCCTTGCCACAGGAAGGCACACCGAGGCCTGGTGTTTTCTCTATGAAACTGACGTGGGCTTGAAGGGTGAGGCCTTTACAACAATGTGTATGGAGGTACTCGATTTCGGCTGCCTGGTGAAAGAACCCGCGCTCACCAGCACCTTGAGTACCTTTCCTGAACTTTGATTCCTAGCTGGGTGAACTCGCCCTTCGGAGGCTAGATGGGACCAAACGTGTTAAGCTTGTGGGGAATGCCTTTGACCAATGGCCAATATGCTTGTGCTTGTGCGAGGGTTACGCAGGCACTTGCAACACAGGGTTTTGACCTTACCATAAGCTGTCCCTTTGGGCTGAAGCAGGCGGCGTGTGTGGATCACAGCCTGGGAAGCAGGACCTCAGGGGAGTCTGCCAACAGACTGCCCTCCAGTATAGCCAGCTGAGAAAAGGTGGCAAGGCTGATGGATCCCGCTTACAACGAAATGTTTCTCTTTAGCAGAGGAGATTTTGCTACCACACGTCAGCAGCTCCTCTCCCTCAGAGTGCTGTTCCTGGGTAGACTAGGAAAAGCCACCACGTTCCCAGTTTAGGAGAGGCTCTTTTCCTAGCTGGTTTCAACAGTGAGAGAGCCAGAAGGGCTGATCTCCACCAGTCGGGCTGCACAGCCTGAGTGCTTCGGGTAGGGCAGTCCTGAGCCAATGTGCCACCTTAGGAATGCAAGCCAAGTTTCCTTGCCACAGGAAGGCACACCGAGGCCTGGTGTTTTCTCTATGAAACTGACGTGGGCTTGAAGGGTGAGGCCTTTACAACAATGTGTATGGAGGTACTCGATTTGGGCTGCCTGGTGAAAGAACCTGCGCTCACCAGCACCCTGAGCACCTTTCCTGAACTTTGATTCCTAGCTGGGTGAACTCGCCCTTCGGAGGCTAGATGGGACCAAACGTGTTAAGCTTGTGGGGAATGCCTTTGACCAATGGCCAATATGCTTGTGCTTGTGCGAGGGTTACGCAGGCACTTGCAACACAGGGTTTTGACCTTACCATAAGCTGTCCCTTTGGGCTGAAGCAGGCGGCGTGTGTGGATCACAGCCTGGGAAGCAGGACCTCAGGGGAGTCTGCCAACAGACTGCCCTCCAGTATAGCCAGCTGAGAAAAGGTGGCAAGGCTGATGGATCCCGCTTACAACGAAATGTTTCTCTTCAGCAGAGGAGATTTTGCTACCACACGTCAGCAGCTCCTCTCCCTCAGAGTGCTGTTCCTGGGTAGACTAGGAAAAGCCACCACGTTCCCAGCTTAGGAGAGGCTCTTTTCCTAGTTGGTTTCAACCGTGAGAGAGCCAGAAGGGCTGATCTCCACCAGTCGGGCTGCACAGCCTGAGTGCTTCGGGTAGGGCAGTCCTGAGCCAATGTGCCACCTTAGGAATGCAAGCCAAATTTCCTTGCCACAGGCAGGCACACCGAGGCCTGGTGTTTTCTCTATGAAACTGACGTGGGCTTGAAGGGTGAGGCCTTTACAACAATGTGTATGGAGGTACTCGATTTGGGCTGCCTGGTGAAAGAACCTGCGCTCACCAGCACCCTGAGTACCTTTCCTGAACTTTGATTCCTAGCTGGGTGAACTCGCCCTTCGGAGGCTAGATGGGACCAAACGTGTTAAGCTTGTGGGGAAAGCCTTTCACCAATGGCCAATATGCTGTGCTTGTGCGAGGGTTACGCAGGCACTTGCAACACAGGGTTTTGACCTTACCATAAGCTGTCCCTTTGGGCTGAAGCAGGCGGCGTGTGTGGATCACAGCCTGGGAAGCAGGACCTCAGGGGAGTCTGCCAACAGACTGCCCTCCAGTATAGCCAGCTGAGAAAAGGTGGCAAGGCTGATGGATCCCGCTTACAACGAAATGTTTCTCTTCAGCAGAGGAGATTTTGCTACCACACGTCAGCAGCTCCTCTCCCTCAGAGTGCTGTTCCTGGGTAGACTAGGAAAAGCCACCACGTTCCCAGCTTAGGAGAGGCTCTTTTCCTAGTTGGTTTCAACCGTGAGAGAGCCAGAAGGGCTGATCTCCACCAGTCGGGCTGCACAGCCTGAGTGCTTCGGGTAGGGCAGTCCTGAGCCAATGTGCCACCTTAGGAATGCAAGCCAAGTTTCCTTGCCACAGGAAGGCACACCGAGGCCTGGTGTTTTCTCTATGAAACTGACGTGGGCTTGAAGGGTGAGGCCTTTACAACAATGTGTTTGGAGGTACTCGATTTGGGCTGCCTGGTGAAAGAACCTGCGCTCACCAGCACCCTGAGTACCTTTCCTGAACTTTGATTCCTAGCTGGGTGAACTCGCCCTTCGGAGGCTAGATGGGACCAAACGTGTTAAGCTTGTGGGGAAAGCCTTTGACCAATGGCCAATATGCTTGTGCTTGTGCGAGGGTTACGCAGGCACTTGCCAACACAGGGTTTTTACCTTACCATAAGCTGTCCCTTTGGGCTGAAGCAGGCGGCGTGTGTGGATCACAGCCTGGGAAGCAGGACCTCAGGGGAGTCTGCCAACAGACTGCCCTCCAGTATAGCTAGCTGAGAAAAGGTGGCAAGGATGATGGATCCCGCTTACAACGAAATGTTTCTCTTCAGCAGAGGAGATTTTGCTACCACACGTCAGCAGCTCCTCTCCCTCAGAGTGCTGTTCCTGGGTAGACTAGGAAAAGCCACCACGTTCCCAGCTTAGGAGAGGCTCTTTTCCTAGTTGGTTTCAACCGTGAGAGAGCCAGAAGGGCTGATCTCCACCAGTCGGGCTGCACAGCCTGAGTGCTTCGGGTAGGGCAGTCCTGAGCCAATGTGCCACCTTAGGAATGCAAGCCAAGTTTCCTTGCCACAGGAAGGCACACCGAGGCCTGGTGTTTTCTCTATGAAACTGACGTGGGCTTGAAGGGTGAGGCCTTTACAACAATGTGTATGGAGGTACTCGATTTGGGCTGCCTGGTGAAAGAACCCGCGCTCACCAGCACCCTGAGTACCTTTCCTGAACTTTGATTCCTAGCTGGGTGAACTCGCCCTTCGGAGGCTAGATGGGACCAAACGTGTTAAGCTTGTGGGGAATGCCTTTGACCAATGGCCAATATGCTTGTGCTTGTGCGAGGGTTACGCAGGCACTTGCAACACAGGTTTTGAACTTACCATAAGCTGTCCCTTTGGGCTGAAGCAGGCGGCGTGTGTGGATCACAGCCTGGGAAGCAGGACCTCAGGGGAGTCTGCCAACAGACTGCCCTCCAGTATAGCCAGCTGAGAAAAGGTGGCAAGGCTGATGGATCCCGCTTACAACGAAATGTTTCTCTTCGGCAGAGGAGATTTTGCTACCACACGTCAGCAGCTCCTCTCCCTCAGAGTGCTGTTCCTGGGTAGACTAGGAAAAGCCACCACGTTCCCAGCTTAGGAGAGGCTCTTTTCCTAGTTGGTTTCAACCGTGAGAGAGCCAGAAGGGCTGATCTCCACCAGTCGGGCTGCACAGCCTGAGTGCTTCGGGTAGGGCAGTCCTGAGCCAATGTGCCACCTTAGGAATGCAAGCCAAGTTTCCTTGCCACAGGAAGGCACACCGAGGCCTGGTGTTTTCTCTATGAAACTGACGTGGGCTTGAAGGGTGAGGCCTTTACAACAATGTGTTTGGAGGTACTCGATTTGGGCTGCCTGGTGAAAGAACCTGCGCTCACCAGCACCCTGAGTACCTTTCCTGAACTTTGATTCCTAGCTGGGTGAACTCGCCCTTCGGAGGCTAGATGGGACCAAACGTGTTAAGCTTGTGGGGAAAGCCTTTGACCAATGGCCAATATGCTTGTGCTTGTGCGAGGGTTACGCAGGCACTTGCCAACACAGGGTTTTTACCTTACCATAAGCTGTCCCTTTGGGCTGAAGCAGGCGGCGTGTGTGGATCACAGCCTGGGAAGCAGGACCTCAGGGGAGTCTGCCAACAGACTGCCCTCCAGTATAGCTAGCTGAGAAAAGGTGGCAAGGCTGATGGATCCCGCTTACAACGAAATGTTTCTCTTCAGCAGAGGAGATTTTGCTACCACACGTCAGCAGCTCCTCTCCCTCAGAGTGCTGTTCCTGGGTAGACTAGGAAAAGCCACCACGTTCCCAGCTTAGGAGAGGCTCTTTTCCTAGTTGGTTTCAACCGTGAGAGAGCCAGAAGGGCTGATCTCCACCAGTCGGGCTGCACAGCCTGAGTGCTTCGGGTAGGGCAGTCCTGAGCCAATGTGCCACCTTAGGAATGCAAGCCAAGTTTCCTTGCCACAGGAAGGCACACCGAGGCCTGGTGTTTTCTCTATGAAACTGACGTGGGCTTGAAGGGTGAGGCCTTTACAACAATGTGTATGGAGGTACTCGATTTGGGCTGCCTGGTGAAAGAACCCGCGCTCACCAGCACCCTGAGTACCTTTCCTGAACTTTGATTCCTAGCTGGGTGAACTCGCCCTTCGGAGGCTAGATGGGACCAAACGTGTTAAGCTTGTGGGGAATGCCTTTGACCAATGGCCAATATGCTTGTGCTTGTGCGAGGGTTACGCAGGCACTTGCAACACAGGTTTTGAACTTACCATAAGCTGTCCCTTTGGGCTGAAGCAGGCGGCGTGTGTGGATCACAGCCTGGGAAGCAGGACCTCAGGGGAGTCTGCCAACAGACTGCCCTCCAGTATAGCCAGCTGAGAAAAAGTGGCAAGGCTGATGGATCCCGCTTACAACGAAATGTTTCTCTTCGGCAGAGGAGATTTTGCTACCACACGTCAGCAGCTCCTCTCCCTCAGAGTGCTGTTCCTGGGTAGACTAGGAAAAGCCAACACGTTCCCAGCTTAGGAGAGGCTCTTTTCCTAGTTGGTTTCAACCGTGAGAGAGCCAGAAGGGCTGATCTCCACCAGTCGGGCTGCACAGCCTGAGTGCTTCGGGTAGGGCAGTCCTGAGCCAATGTGCCACCTTAGGAATGCAAGCCAAGTTTCCTTGCCACAGGAAGGCACACCGAGGCCTGGTGTTTTCTCTATGAAACTGACGTGGGCTTGAAGGGTGAGGCCTTTACAACAATGTGTATGGAGGTACTCGATTTGGGCTGCCTGGTGAAAGAACCTGCGCTCACCAGCACCCTGAGTACCTTTCCTGAACTTTGATTCCTAGCTGGGTGAACTCGCCCTTCGGAGGCTAGATGGGACCAAACGTGTTAAGCTTGTGGGGAAAGCCTTTGACCAATGGCCAATATGCTTGTGCTTGTGCGAGGGTTACGCAGGCACTTGCCAACACAGGGTTTTGACCTTACCATAAGCTGTCCCTTTGGGCTGAAGCAGGCGGCGTGTGTGGATCACAGCCTGGGAAGCAGGACCTCAGGGGAGTCTGCCAACAGACTGCCCTCCAGTATAGCCAGCTGAGAAAAGGTGGCAAGGCTGATGGAACCCGCTTACAACGAAATGTTTCTCTTCAGCAGAGGAGATTTTGCTACCACACGTCAGCAGCTCCTCTCCCTCAGAGTGCTGTTCCTGGGTAGGCTAGGAAAAGCCACCACGTTCCCAGCTTAGGAGAGGCTCTTTTCCTAGTTGGTTTCAACCGTGAGAGAGCCAGAAGGGCTGATCTCCACCAGTCGGGCTGCACAGCCTGAGTCCTTCGGGTAGGGCAGTCCTGAGCCAATGTGCCACCTTAGGAATGCAAGTCAAGTTTCCTTGCCACAGGAAGGCACACCGAGGCCTGGTGTTTTCTCTATGAAACTGACGTGGGCTTGAAGGGTGAGGCCTTTACAACAATGTGTTTGGAGGTACTCAATTTGGGCTGCCTGGTGAAAGAACCTGCGCTCACCAGCACCCTGAGTACCTTTCCTGAACTTTGATTCCTAGCTAGGTGAACTCGCCCTTCGGAGGCTAGATGGGACCAAACGTGTTAAGCTTGTGGGGAAAGCCTTTGACCAATGGCCAATATGCTTGTGCTTGTGCGAGGGTTACGCAGGCACTTGCAACACAGGGTTTTTACCTTACCATAAGCTGTCCCTTTGGGCTGAAGCAGGCGGCGTGTGTGGATCACAGCCTGGGAAGCAGGACCTCAGGGGAGTCTGCCAACAGACTGCCCTCCAGTATAGCCAGCTGAGAAAAGGTGGCAAGGCTGATGGATCCCGCTTACAACGAAATGTTTCTCTTCAGCAGAGGAGACTTTGCTACCACACGTCAGCAGCTCCTCTCCCTCAGAGCGCTGTTCCTGTGTAGACTAGGAAAAGCCACCACGTTCCCCAGCTTAGGGGAGGCTCTTTTCCTAGTTGGTTTCATCCGTGATAGAGCCAGAAGGGCTGATCTCAACCAGTCGGGCTGCACAGCCTGAGTCCTTGGGGTAGGGCAGTCCTGAGCCAATGGGCCACCTAAGGAATGACAGCAAAGTTTCCTTGCCACAGGAAAGCACACCGAGGCCTGGTGTTTTCTCTATGAAATTGACGTGGGCTTGAAGGGTGAAGCCTATACCGCATTGTGGAAAAGCTCGGGGTTACGGCTCTCTTTCTCCCTCTCTCGGTCCCATACCCAGGGCTCAGCCGAGTGGGAATGCAGAGTGGCAGAGACTTCCTCTCTGCCGGACTCAGAAGGCTTCTTCCCTTTAGGGCAATGCCGTTTGTGCCTTACTTCGTGGAGGAGGAATGAGGGCCCCCTGAGATATTCTGACATGAAATACCTAACGACAGAGGATCTGGAGGAGCTGGTTTCTGGGCGGAAGGAGCCAAAAAGCCTGCATTGCTAAGGTCTCTTTGAGAGCTGCCAGACACTCTGCCGTCCTAGGCCTCAGAATTGGACATTGTGACGGCATGGCAACACTTGGAATCCTAGGACGCAGTGGAAGCGCGACTCGCAAACTGGATGGAAGAAGTTTCCAAGCACAGTGTTCTTTCATGTACCAAAGAGAACGCTAGTGTCTGAGGCTGGTAGCCTTGTTGCTAGAGAGAACTGGCATCCCCGTGGGCCTGTTGGCTACTTTCCTGTTTCCGACCCTCTCAGGAAACTCCTCCAAAAAGCCTTTGGGACCCCCTTAGAGAGAACAGCTGCCAAGTGGATGCACAGAACATTAACCTAGCTCCCGGCCCAGGGTCCCAAGCATCCATCTTTCTCTGGACGGTACCTACCCCACCCAGGGATTCAAGCAGGGAGTTGGCCTTCTACAACTTACACAGGAAACTGGGAGGAGATGTAGGGCCACTCTACTTGCGCTCACACTACGTGGCCCGGAGAAGTTATCACGCAGCAGAATTCAACCCCCTTCCTCTACACGTGCGTACCCCAAAGAAGCGCTGGGCAGTGGGTGTTCTCAGGCCAAGAGCAGTCCTTGTTCTGGGCTGCACCTGCTCTGTGGTTCGAAGGATCTCTGACTCTGCTCCTTCGGAAGCATTTCAGGGCTGACTCTATCCCTGGGCTGCCGAAGCAAACAGGCATAGAGGCCTTTCACACGGAAGGCATGGGCTTGTATCCCCTGAAGAAAGTGTAGGTCGCCCCTCCCTGGCCGGAGGCGTGTAAGTTGACACCATTTGCTCTGCCCATGGAAAATGCAAGGAGGTGGACTCGATTTGGGCTGCCTGGTGAAAGAACCTGCAGTCACCAGCCCCCTGAGTACCTTTCCTGAACTTTGATTCCTAGCTAGGTCAACTCGGCCTTCGGAGGCTAGATGGGACCAAACGTGTTAAGCTTGTGGGGAAAGCCTTTGACCAATGGCCAATATGCTTGTCCCTGTGCGAGGGTTAGGCAGGAAGTTGCCAGCACAGGGTTTTGACCTTACCATAAGCTGTCCCTTTGGGCTGAAGCAGGCGGCGTGTGTGGATCACAGCCTGGGAAGCAGGACCTCAGGGGAGTCTGCCAACAGACTGCCCTCCAGTATAGCCAGCTGAGAAAAGGTGGCAAGGCTGATGGAACCCGCTTACAACGAAATGTTTCCCTTCAGCAGAGGAGATTTTGCTACCACACGTCAGCAGCTCCTCTCCCTCAGAGTGCTGTTCCTGGGTAGACTAGGAAAAGCCACCACGTTCCCAGCTTAGGAGAGGCTCTTTTCCTAGTTGGTTTCAACCGTGAGAGAGCCAGAAGGGCTGATCTCAACCAGTCGGGCTGCACAGCCTGAGTGCTTCGGGTAGGGCAGTCCTGAGCCAATGTGCCACATTAGGAATGCAAGCCAAGTTTCCTTGCCACAGGAAGGCACACCGAGGCCTGGTGTTTTCTCTATGAAACTGACGTGGGCTTGAAGGGTGAGGCCTTTACAACAATGTGTATGGAGGTACTCGATTTGGGCTGCCTGGTGAAAGAACCTGCGCTCACCAGCACCCTGAGTACCTTTCCTAAACTTTGATTCCTAGCTGGGTGAACTCGCCCTTCGGAGGCTAGATGGGACCAAACGTGTTAAGCTTGTGGGGAAAGCCTTTGACCAATGGCCAATATGCTTGTGCTTGTGCGAGGGTTACGCAGGCACTTGCAACACAGGGTTTTGACCTTACCATAAGCTGTCCCTTTGGGCTGAAGCAGGCGGCGTGTGTGGATCACAGCCTGGGAAGCAGGACCTCAGGGGAGTGTGCCAACAGGCTGCCCTCCAGTATAGCCAGCTGAGAAAAGGTGGCAAGGCTGATGGATCCCGCTTACAACGAAATGTTTCTCTTCAGCAGAGGAGATTTTGCTACCACACGTCAGCAGCTCCTCTCCCTCAGAGTGCTGTTCCTGGGTAGACTAGGAAAAGCCACCACGTTCCCAGCTTAGGAGAGGCTCTTTTCCTAGTTGGTTTCAACCGTGAGAGAGCCAGAAGGGCTGATCTCCACCAGTCGGGCTGCACAGCCTGAGTGCTTCGGGTAGGGCAGTCCTGAGCCAATGTGCCACCTTAGGAATGCAAGCCAAGTTTCCTTGCCACAGGAAGGCACACCGAGGCCTGGTGTTTTCTCTATGAAACTGACGTGGGCTTGAAGGGTGAGGCCTTTACAACAATGTGTTTGGAGGTACTCGATTTGGGCTGCCTGGTGAAAGAACCTGCGCTCACCAGCACCCTGAGTACCTTTCCTGAACTTTGATTCCTAGCTGGGTGAACTCGCCCTTCGGAGGCTAGATGGGACCAAACGTGTTAAGCTTGTGGGGAAAGCCTTTGACCAATGGCCAATATGCTTGTGCTTGTGCGAGGGTTACGCAGGCACTTGCCAACACAGGGTTTTTACCTTACCATAAGCTGTCCCTTTGGGCTGAAGCAGGCGGCGTGTGTGGATCACAGCCTGGGAAGCAGGACCTCAGGGGAGTCTGCCAACAGACTGCCCTCCAGTATAGCTAGCTGAGAAAAGGTGGCAAGGATGATGGATCCCGCTTACAACGAAATGTTTCTCTTCAGCAGAGGAGATTTTGCTACCACACGTCAGCAGCTCCTCTCCCTCAGAGTGCTGTTCTTGGGTAGACTAGGAAAAGCCACCACGTTCCCAGCTTAGGAGAGGCTCTTTTCCTAGTTGGTTTCCACCGTGAGAGAGCCAGAAGGGCTGATCTCCACCAGTCGGGCTGCACAACCTGAGTGCTTCGGGTAGGGCAGTCCTGAGCCAATGTGCCACCTTAGGAATGCAAGCCAAGTTTCCTTGCCACAGGAAGGCACACCGAGGCCTGGTGTTTTCTCTATGAAACTGACGTGGGCTTGAAGGGTGAGGCCTTTACAACAATGTGTATGGAGGTACTCGATTTGGGCTGCCTGGTGAAAGAACCCGCGCTCACCAGCACCCTGAGTACCTTTCCTGAACTTTGATTCCTAGCTGGGTGAACTCGCCCTTCGGAGGCTAGATGGGACCAAACGTGTTAAGCTTGTGGGGAATGCCTTTGACCAATGGCCAATATGCTTGTGCTTGTGTGAGGGTTACGCAGGCACTTGCAACACAGGTTTTGAACTTACCATAAGCTGTCCCTTTGGGCTGAAGCAGGCGGCGTGTGTGGATCACAGCCTGGGAAGCAGGACCTCAGGGGAGTCTGCCAACAGACTGCCCTCCAGTATAGCCAGCTGAGAAAAGGTGGCAAGGCTGATGGATCCCGCTTACAACGAAATGTTTCTCTTCGGCAGAGGAGATTTTGCTACCACACGTCAGCAGCTCCTCTCCCTCAGAGTGCTGTTCCTGGGTAGACTAGGAAAAGCCACCACGTTCCCAGCTTAGGAGAGGCTCTTTTCCTAGTTGGTTTCAACCGTGAGAGAGCCAGAAGGGCTGATCTCCACCAGTCGGGCTGCACAGCCTGAGTGCTTCGGGTAGGGCAGTCCTGAGCCAATGTGCCACCTTAGGAATGCAAGCCAAGTTTCCTTGCCACAGGAAGGCACACCGAGGCCTGGTGTTTTCTCTATGAAACTGACGTGGGCTTGAAGGGTGAGGCCTTTACAACAATGTGTATGGAGGTACTCGATTTGGGCTGCCTGGTGAAAGAACCTGCGCTCACCAGCACCCTGAGTACCTTTCCTGAACTTTGATTCCTAGCTGGGTGAACTCGCCCTTCGGAGGCTAGATGGGACCAAACGTGTTAAGCTTGTGGGGAAAGCCTTTGACCAATGGCCAATATGCTTGTGCTTGTGCGAGGGTTACGCAGGCACTTGCCAACACAGGGTTTTGACCTTACCATAAGCTGTCCCTTTGGGCTGAAGCAGGCGGCGTGTGTGGATCACAGCCTGGGAAGCAGGACCTCAGGGGAGTCTGCCAACAGACTGCCCTCCAGTATAGCCAGCTGAGAAAAGGTGGCAAGGCTGATGGAACCCGCTTACAACGAAATGTTTCTCTTCAGCAGAGGAGATTTTGCTACCACACGTCAGCAGCTCCTCTCCCTCAGAGTGCTGTTCCTGGGTAGGCTAGGAAAAGCCACCACGTTCCCAGCTTAGGAGAGGCTCTTTTCCTAGTTGGTTTCAACCGTGAGAGAGCCAGAAGGGCTGATCTCCACCAGTCGGGCTGCACAGCCTGAGTCCTTCGGGTAGGGCAGTCCTGAGCCAATGTGCCACCTTAGGAATGCAAGTCAAGTTTCCTTGCCACAGGAAGGCACACCGAGGCCTGGTGTTTTCTCTATGAAACTGACGTGGGCTTGAAGGGTGAGGCCTTTACAACAATGTGTTTGGAGGTACTCAATTTGGGCTGCCTGGTGAAAGAACCTGCGCTCACCAGCACCCTGAGTACCTTTCCTGAACTTTGATTCCTAGCTGGGTGAACTCGCCCTTCGGAGGCTAGATGGGACCAAACGTGTTAAGCTTGTGGGGAAAGCCTTTGACCAATGGCCAATATGCTTGTGCTTGTGCGAGGGTTACGCAGGCACTTGCAACACAGGGTTTTGACCTTACCATAAGCTGTCCCTTTGGGCTGAAGCAGGCGGCGTGTGTGGATCACAGCCTGGGAAGCAGGACCTCAGGGGAGTCTGCCAACAGACTGCCCTCCAGTATAGCCAGCTGAGAAAAGGTGGCAAGGCTGATGGATCCCGCTTACAACGAAATGTTTCTCTTCAGCAGAGGAGACTTTGCTACCACACGTCAGCAGCTCCTCTCCCTCAGAGCGCTGTTCCTGTGTAGACTAGGAAAAGCCACCACGTTCCCCAGCTTAGGGGAGGCTCTTTTCCTAGTTGGTTTCATCCGTGATAGAGCCAGAAGGGCTGATCTCAACCAGTCGGGCTGCACAGCCTGAGTCCTTGGGGTAGGGCAGTCCTGAGCCAATGGGCCACCTAAGGAATGACAGCAAAGTTTCCTTGCCACAGGAAAGCACACCGAGGCCTGGTGTTTTCTCTATGAAATTGACGTGGGCTTGAAGGGTGAAGCCTATACCGCATTGTGGAAAAGCTCGGGGTTACGGCTCTCTTTCTCCCTCTCTCGGTCCCATACCCAGGGCTCAGCCGAGTGGGAATGCAGAGTGGCAGAGACTTCCTCTCTGCCGGACTCAGAAGGCTTCTTCCCTTTAGGGCAATGCCGTTTGTGCCTTACTTCGTGGAGGAGGAATGAGGGCCCCCTGAGATATTCTGACATGAAATACCTAACGACAGAGGATCTGGAGGAGCTGGTTTCTGGGCGGAAGGAGCCAAAAAGCCTGCATTGCTAAGGTCTCTTTGAGAGCTGCCAGACACTCTGCCGTCCTAGGCCTCAGAATTGGACATTGTGACGGCATGGCAACACTTGGAATCCTAGGACGCAGTGGAAGCGCGACTCGCAAACTGGATGGAAGAAGTTTCCAAGCACAGTGTTCTTTCATGTACCAAAGAGAACGCTAGTGTCTGAGGCTGGTAGCCTTGTTGCTAGAGAGAACTGGCATCCCCGTGGGCCTGTTGGCTACTTTCCTGTTTCCGACCCTCTCAGGAAACTCCTCCAAAAAGCCTTTGGGACCCCCTTAGAGAGAACAGCTGCCAAGTGGATGCACAGAACATTAACCTAGCTCCCGGCCCAGGGTCCCAAGCATCCATCTTTCTCTGGACGGTACCTACCCCACCCAGGGATTCAAGCAGGGAGTTGGCCTTCTACAACTTACACAGGAAACTGGGAGGAGATGTAGGGCCACTCTACTTGCGCTCACACTACGTGGCCCGGAGAAGTTATCACGCAGCAGAATTCAACCCCCTTCCTCTACACGTGCGTACCCCAAAGAAGCGCTGGGCAGTGGGTGTTCTCAGGCCAAGAGCAGTCCTTGTTCTGGGCTGCACCTGCTCTGTGGTTCGAAGGATCTCTGACTCTGCTCCTTCGGAAGCATTTCAGGGCTGACTCTATCCCTGGGCTGCCGAAGCAAACAGGCATAGAGGCCTTTCACACGGAAGGCATGGGCTTGTATCCCCTGAAGAAAGTGTAGGTCGCCCCTCCCTGGCCGGAGGCGTGTAAGTTGACACCATTTGCTCTGCCCATGGAAAATGCAAGGAGGTGGACTCGATTTGGGCTGCCTGGTGAAAGAACCTGCAGTCACCAGCCCCCTGAGTACCTTTCCTGAACTTTGATTCCTAGCTAGGTCAACTCGGCCTTCGGAGGCTAGATGGGACCAAACGTGTTAAGCTTGTGGGGAAAGCCTTTGACCAATGGCCAATATGCTTGTCCCTGTGCGAGGGTTAGGCAGGAAGTTGCCAGCACAGGGTTTTGACCTTACCATAAGCTGTCCCTTTGGGCTGAAGCAGGCGGCGTGTGTGGATCACAGCCTGGGAAGCAGGACCTCAGGGGAGTCTGCCAACAGACTGCCCTCCAGTATAGCCAGCTGAGAAAAGGTGGCAAGGCTGATGGAACCCGCTTACAACGAAATGTTTCCCTTCAGCAGAGGAGATTTTGCTACCACACGTCAGCAGCTCCTCTCCCTCAGAGTGCTGTTCCTGGGTAGACTAGGAAAAGCCACCACGTTCCCAGCTTAGGAGAGGCTCTTTTCCTAGTTGGTTTCAACCGTGAGAGAGCCAGAAGGGCTGATCTCAACCAGTCGGGCTGCACAGCCTGAGTGCTTCGGGTAGGGCAGTCCTGAGCCAATGTGCCACATTAGGAATGCAAGCCAAGTTTCCTTGCCACAGGAAGGCACACCGAGGCCTGGTGTTTTCTCTATGAAACTGACGTGGGCTTGAAGGGTGAGGCCTTTACAACAATGTGTATGGAGGTACTCGATTTGGGCTGCTTGGTGAAAGAACCTGCGCTCACCAGCACCCTGAGTACCTTTCCTGAACTTTGATTCCTAGCTGGGTGAACTCGCCCTTCGGAGGCTAGATGGGACCAAACGTGTTAAGCTTGTGGGGAAAGCCTTTGACCAATGGCCAATATGCTTGTGCTTGTGCGAGGGTTACGCAGGCACTTGCAACACAGGGTTTTGACCTTACCATAAGCTGTCCCTTTGGGCTGAAGCAGGCGGCGTGTGTGGATCACAGCCTGGGAAGCAGGACCTCAGGGGAGTCTGCCAACAGGCTGCCCTCCAGTATAGCCAGCTGAGAAAAGGTGGCAAGGCTGATGGATCCCGCTTACAACGAAATGTTTCTCTTCAGCAGAGGAGATTTTGCTACCACACGTCAGCAGCTCCTCTCCCTCAGAGTGCTGTTCCTGGGTAGACTAGGAAAAGCCACCACGTTCCCAGCTTAGGAGAGGCTCTTTTCCTAGTTGGTTTCAACCGTGAGAGAGCCAGAAGGGCTGATCTCCACCAGTCGGGCTGCACAGCCTGAGTGCTTCGGGTAGGGCAGTCCTGAGCCAATGTGCCACCTTAGGAATGCAAGCCAAGTTTCCTTGCCACAGGAAGGCACACCGAGGCCTGGTGTTTTCTCTATGAAACTGACGTGGGCTTGAAGGGTGAGGCCTTTACAACAATGTGTATGGAGGTACTCGATTTGGGCTGCCTGGTGAAAGAACCTGCGCTCACCAGCACCCTGAGTACCTTTCCTGAACTTTGATTCCTAGCTGGGTGAACTCGCCCTTCGGAGGCTAGATGGGAGCAAACGTGTTAAGCTTGTGGGGAAAGCCTTTGACCAATGGCCAATATGCTTGTGCTTGTGCGAGGGTTACGCAGGCACTTGCAACACAGGGTTTTGACCTTACCATAAGCTGTCCCTTTGGGCTGAAGCAGGCGGCGTGTGTGGATCACAGCCTGGGAAGCAGGACCTCAGGGGAGTCTGCCAACAGACTGCCCTCCAGTATAGCCAGCTGAGAAAAGGTGGCAAGGCTGATGGATCCCGCTTACAACGAAATGTTTCTCTTCAGCAGAGGAGATTTTGCTACCACACGTCAGCAGCTCCTCTCCCTCAGAGTGCTGTTCCTGGGTAGACTAGGAAAAGCCACCACGTTCCCAGCTTAGGAGAGGCTCTTTTCCTAGTTGGTTTCAACCGTGAGAGAGCCAGAAGGGCTGATCTCCACCAGTCGGGCTGCACAGCCTGAGTGCTTCGGGTAGGGCAGTCCTGAGCCAATGTGCCACCTTAGGAATGCAAGCCAAGTTTCCTTGCCACAGGAAGGCACACCGAGGCCTGGTGTTTTCTCTATGAAACTGACGTGGGCTTGAAGGGTGAGGCCTTTACAACAATGTGTTTGGAGGTACTCGATTTGGGCTGCCTGGTGAAAGAACCTGCGCTCACCAGCACCCTGAGTACCTTTCCTGAACTTTGATTCCTAGCTGGGTGAACTCGCCCTTCGGAGGCTAGATGGGACCAAACGTGTTAAGCTTGTGGGGAAAGCCTTTGACCAATGGCCAATATGCTTGTGCTTGTGCGAGGGTTACGCAGGCACTTGCCAACACAGGGTTTTTACCTTACCATAAGCTGTCCCTTTGGGCTGAAGCAGGCGGCGTGTGTGGATCACAGCCTGGGAAGCAGGACCTCAGGGGAGTCTGCCAACAGACTGCCCTCCAGTATAGCTAGCTGAGAAAAGGTGGCAAGGATGATGGATCCCGCTTACAACGAAATGTTTCTCTTCAGCAGAGGAGATTTTGCTACCACACGTCAGCAGCTCCTCTCCCTCAGAGTGCTGTTCCTGGGTAGACTAGGAAAAGCCACCACGTTCCCAGCTTAGGAGAGGCTCTTTTCCTAGTTGGTTTCAACCGTGAGAGAGCCAGAAGGGCTGATCTCCACCAGTCGGGCTGCACAGCCTGAGTGCTTCGGGTAGGGCAGTCCTGAGCCAATGTGCCACCTTAGGAATGCAAGCCAAGTTTCCTTGCCACAGGAAGGCACACCGAGGCCTGGTGTTTTCTCTATGAAACTGACGTGGGCTTGAAGGGTGAGGCCTTTACAACAATGTGTATGGAGGTACTCGATTTGGGCTGCCTGGTGAAAGAACCCGCGCTCACCAGCACCCTGAGTACCTTTCCTGAACTTTGATTCCTAGCTGGGTGAACTCGCCCTTCGGAGGCTAGATGGGACCAAACGTGTTAAGCTTGTGGGGAATGCCTTTGACCAATGGCCAATATGCTTGTGCTTGTGCGAGGGTTACGCAGGCACTTGCAACACAGGTTTTGAACTTACCATAAGCTGTCCCTTTGGGCTGAAGCAGGCGGCGTGTGTGGATCACAGCCTGGGAAGCAGGACCTCAGGGGAGTCTGCCAACAGACTGCCCTCCAGTATAGCCAGCTGAGAAAAGGTGGCAAGGCTGATGGATCCCGCTTACAACGAAATGTTTCTCTTCGGCAGAGGAGATTTTGCTACCACACGTCAGCAGCTCCTCTCCCTCAGAGTGCTGTTCCTGGGTAGACTAGGAAAAGCCACCACGTTCCCAGCTTAGGAGAGGCACTTTTTCTTGTTGGTTTCAACCGTGAGAGAGCCAGAAGGGATGATCTCCACCAGTCGGGCTGCACAGCCTGAGTGCTTCGGGTAGGGCAGTCCTGAGCCAATGTGCCACCTTAGGAATGCAAGCCAAGTTTCCTTGCCACAGGAAGGCACACCGAGGCCTGGTGTTTTCTCTATGAAACTGACGTGGGCTTGAAGGGTGAGGCCTTTACAACAATGTGTATGGAGGTACTCGATTTGGGCTGCCTGGTGAAAGAACCTGCGCTCACCAGCACCCTGAGTACCTTTCCTGAACTTTGATTCCTAGCTGGGTGAACTCGCCCTTCGGAGGCTAGATGGGACCAAACGTGTTAAGCTTGTGGGGAAAGCCTTTGACCAATGGCCAATATGCTTGTGCTTGTGCGAGGGTTACGCAGGCACTTGCCAACACAGGGTTTTTACCTTACCATAAGCTGTCCCTTTGGGCTGAAGCAGGCGGCGTGTGTGGATCACAGCCTGGGAAGCAGGACCTCAGGGGAGTCTGCCAACAGACTGCCCTCCAGTATAGCCAGCTGAGAAAAGGTGGCAAGGCTGATGGATCCCGCTTACAACAAAATGTTTCTCTTCAGCAGAGGAGACTTTGCTACCACACGTCAGCAGCTCCCCTCCCTCAGAGCACTGTTCCTGTGTAGACTAGGAAAAGCCACCACGTTCCCCAGCTTAGGGGAGGCTCTTTTCCTAGTTGGTCTCATCCATGAGAGAGCCAGAAGGGCTGATCTCAACCAGTCGGGCTGCACAGCCTGAGTCCTTGGGGTAGGGCAGTCCTGAGCCAATGGGCCACCTAAGGAATGACAGCAAAGTTTCCTTGCCACAGGAAAGCACACCGAGGCCTCGTGTTTTCTCTATGAAATTGACGTGGGCTTGAAGGGTGAAGCCTATACCGCATTGTGGAAAAGCTCGGGGTTACGGCTCTCTTTCTCCCTCTCTCGGTCCCATACCCAAGGCTCAGCCGAGTGGGAATGCAGAGTGGCAGAGACTTCCTCTCTGCCGGACTCAGAAGGCTTCTTCCCTTTAGGGCAATGCCGTTTGTGCCTTACTTCGTGGAGGAGGAATGAGGGCCCCCTGAGATATTCTGACATGAAATACCTAACGACAGAGGATCTGGAGGAGCTGGTTTCTGGGCGGAAGGAGCCAAAAAGCCTGCATTGCTAAGGTCTCTTTGAGAGCTGCCAGACACTCTGCCGTCCTAGGCCTCAGAATTGGACATTGTGACGGCATGGCAACACTTGGAATCCTAGGACGCAGTGGAAGCGCGACTCGCAAACTGGATGGAAGAAGTTTCCAAGCACAGTGTTCTTTCATGTACCAAAGAGAACGCTAGTGTCTGAGGCTGGTAGCCTTGTTGCTAGAGAGAACTGGCATCCCCGTGGGCCTGTTGGCTACTTTCCTGTTTCCGACCCTCTCAGGAAACTCCTCCAAAAAGCCTTTGGGACCCCCTTAGAGAGAACAGCTGCCAAGTGGATGCACAGAACATTAACCTAGCTCCCGGCCCAGGGTCCCAAGCATCCATCTTTCTCTGGACAGTACCTACCCCACCCAGGGATTCAAGCAGGGAGTTGGCCTTCTACAACTTACACAGGAAACTGGGAGGAGATGTAGGGCCACTCTACTTGCGCTCACACTACGTGGCCCGGAGAAGTTATCACGCAGCAGAATTCAACCCCCTTCCTCTACACGTGCGTACCCCAAAGAAGCGCTGGGCAGTGGGTGTTCTCAGGCCAAGAGCAGTCCTTGTTCTGGGCTGCACCTGCTCTGTGGTTCGAAGGATCTCTGACTCTGCTCCTTCGGAAGCATTTCAGGGCTGACTCTATCCCTGGGCTGCCGAAGCAAACAGGCATAGAGGCCTTTCACACGGAAGGCATGGGCTTGTATCCCCTGAAGAAAGTGTAGGTCGCCCCTCCCTGGCCGGAGGCGTGTAAGTTGACACCATTTGCTCTGCCCATGGAAAATGCAAGGAGGTGGACTGGATTTGGGCTGCCTGGTGAAAGAACCTGCAGTCACCAGCCCCCTGAGTACCTTTCCTGAACTTTGATTCCTAGCTAGGTCAACTCGGCCTTCGGAGGCTAGATGGGACCAAACGTGTTAAGCTTGTGGGGAAAGCCTTTGACCAATGGCCAATATGCTTGTCCCTGTGCGAGGGTTAGGCAGGAACTTGCCAGCACAGGGTTTTGACCTTACCATAAGCTGTCCCTTTGGGCTGAAGCAGGCGGCGTGTGTGGATCACAGCCTGGGAAGCAGGGCCTCAGGGGAATCTGCCAACAGACTGCCCTCCATGATAGCCAGCTGAGAAAAGGTGGCAAGGCTGATGGAATCCGCTTACAATGAAATGTTTCTCTTCAGCAGAGGAGATTTTGCTACCACACGTCAGCAGCTCCTCTCCCTCAGAGTGCTGTTCCTGGGTAGACTAGGAAAAGCCACCACGTTCCCAGCTTAGGAGAGGCTCTTTTCCTAGTTGGTTTCAACCGTGAGAGAGCCAGAAGGGCTGATCTCCACCAGTCGGGCTGCACAGCCTGAGTGCTTCGGGTAGGGCAGTCCTGAGCCATTGTGCCACCTTAGGAATGCAAGCCAAGTTTCCTTGCCACAGGAAGGCTCACCGAGGCCTGGTGTTTTCTCTATGAAACTACGTGGGCTTGAAGGGTGAGGCCTTTACAACAATGTGTATGGAGGTACTCGATTTGGGCTGCCTGGTGAAGGAACCTGCGCTCACCAGCACCCTGAGTACCTTTCCTGAACTTTGATTCCTAGCTGGGTGAACTCGCCCTTCGGAGGCTAGATGGGACCAAACGTGTTAAGCTTGTGGGGAAAGCCTTTGACCAATGGCCAATATGCTTGTGCTTGTGCGAGGGTTACGCAGGCACTTGCCAACACAGGGTTTTGACCTTACCATAAGCTGTCCCTTTGGGCTGAAGCAGGCGGCGTGTGTGGATCACAGCCTGGGAAGCAGGACCTCAGGGGAGTCTGCCAACAGACTGCCCTCCAGTATAGCCAGCTGAGAAAAGGTGGCAAGGCTGATGGAACCCGCTTACAACGAAATGTTTCTCTTCAGCAGAGGAGATTTTGCTACCACACGTCAGCAGCTCCTCTCCCTCAGAGTGCTGTTCCTGGGTAGACTAGGAAAAGCCACCACGTTCCCAGCTTAGGAGAGGCTCTTTTCCTAGTTGGTTTCAACCGTGAGAGAGCCAGAAGGGCTGATCTCCACCAGTCGGGCTGCACAGCCTGAGTGCTTCGGGTAGGGCAGTCCTGAGCCAATGTGCCACCTTAGGAATGCAAGCCAAGTTTCCTTGCCACAGGAAGGCACACTGAGGCCTGGTGTTTTCTCTATGAAACTGACGTGGGCTTGAAGGGTGAGGCCTTTACAACAATGTGTATGGAGGTACTCGATTTGGGCTGCCTGGTGAAAGAACCTGCGCTCACTAGCACCCTGAGTACCTTTCCTGAACTTTGATTCCTAGCTGGGTGAACTCGCCCTTCGGAGGCTAGATGGGACCAAACGTGTTAAGCTTGTGGGGAAAGCCTTTGACCAATGGCCAATATGCTTGTGCTTGTGCGAGGGTTACGCAGGCACTTGCCAACACAGGGTTTTGACCTTACCATAAGCTGTCCCTTTGGGCTGAAGCAGGCGGCGTGTGTGGATCACAGCCTGGGAAGCAGGACCTCAGGGGAGTCTGCCAACAGACTGCCCTCCAGTATAGCCAGCTGAGAAAAGGTGGCAAGGCTGATGGAACCCGCTTACAACGAAATGTTTCTCTTCAGCAGAGGAGATTTTGCTACCACACGTCAGCAGCTCCTCTCCCTCAGAGTGCTGTTCCTGGGTAGGCTAGGAAAAGCCACCACGTTCCCAGCTTAGGAGAGGCTCTTTTCCTAGTTGGTTTCAACCGTGAGAGAGCCAGAAGGGCTGATCTCCACCAGTCGGGCTGCACAGCCTGAGTCCTTGGGGTAGGGCAGTCCTGAGCCAATGGGCCACCTAAGGAATGACAGCAAAGTTTCCTTGCCACAGGAAAGCACACCGAGGCCTGGTGTTTTCTCTATGAAATTGACGTGGGCTTGAAGGGTGAAGCCTATACCGCATTGTGGAAAAGCTCGGGGTTACGGCTCTCTTTCTCCCTCTCTCGGTCCCATACCCAGGGCTCAGCCGAGTGGGAATGCAGAGTGGCAGAGACTTCCTCTCTGCCGGACTCAGAAGGCTTCTTCCCTTTAGGGCAATGCCGTTTGTGCCTTACTTCGTGGAGGAGGAATGAGGGCCCCCTGAGATATTCTGACATGAAATACCTAACGACAGAGGATCTGGAGGAGCTGGTTTCTGGGCGGAAGGAGCCAAAAAGCCTGCATTGCTAAGGTCTCTTTGAGAGCTGCCAGACACTCTTCCGTCCTAGGCCTCAGAATTGGACATTGTGACGGCATGGCAACACTTGGAATCCTAGGACGCAGTGGAAGCGCGACTCGCAAACTGGATGGAAGAAGTTTCCAAGCACAGTGTTCTTTCATGTACCAAAGAGAACGCTAGTGTCTGAGGCTGGTAGCCTTGTTGCTAGAGAGAACTGGCATCCCCGTGGGCCTGTTGGCTACTTTCCTGTTTCCGACCCTCTCAGGAAACTCCTCCAAAAAGCCTTTGGGACCCCCTTAGAGAGAACAGCTGCCAAGTGGATGCACAGAACATTAACCTAGCTCCCGGCCCAGGGTCCCAAGCATCCATCTTTCTCTGGACGGTACCTAACCCACCCAGGGATTCAAGCAGGGAGTTGGCCTTCTACAACTTACACAGGAAACTGGGAGGAGATGTAGGGCCACTCTACTTGCGCTCACACTACGTGGCCCGGAGAAGTTATCACGCAGCAGAATTCAACCCCCTTCCTCTACACGTGCGTACCCCAAAGAAGCGCTGGGCAGTGGGTGTTCTCAGGCCAAGAGCAGTCCTTGTTCTGGGCTGCACCTGCTCTGTGGTTCGAAGGATCTCTGACTCTGCTCCTTCGGAAGCATTTCAGGGCTGACTCTATCCCTGGGCTGCCGAAGCAAACAGGCATAGAGGCCTTTCACACGGAAGGCATGGGCTTGTATCCCCTGAAGAAAGTGTAGGTCGCCCCTCCCTGGCCGGAGGCGTGTAAGTTGACACCATTTGCTCTGCCCATGGAAAATGCAAGGAGGTGGACTCGATTTGGGCTGCCTGGTGAAAGAACCTGCAGTCACCAGCCCCCTGAGTACCTTTCCTGAACTTTGATTCCTAGCTAGGTCAACTCGGCCTTCGGAGGCTAGATGGGACCAAACGTGTTAAGCTTGTGGGGAAAGCCTTTGACCAATGGCCAATATGCTTGTCCCTGTGCGAGGGTTAGGCAGGAACTTGCCAGCACAGGGTTTTGACCTTACCATAAGCTGTCCCTTTGGGCTGAAGCAGGCGGCGTGTGTGGATCACAGCCTGGGAAGCAGGGCCTCAGGGGAATCTGCCAACAGACTGCCCTCCATGATAGCCAGCTGAGAAAAGGTGGCAAGGCTGATGGAATCCGCTTACAATGAAATGTTTCTCTTCAGCAGAGGAGATTTTGCTACCACACGTCAGCAGCTCCTCTCCCTCAGAGTGCTGTTCCTGGGTAGACTAGGAAAAGCCACCACGTTCCCAGCTTAGGAGAGGCTCTTTTCCTAGTTGGTTTCAACCGTGAGAGAGCCAGAAGGGCTGATCTCCACCAGTCGGGCTGCACAGCCTGAGTGCTTCGGGTAGGGCAGTCCTGAGCCATTGTGCCACCTTAGGAATGCAAGCCAAGTTTCCTTGCCACAGGAAGGCTCACCGAGGCCTGGTGTTTTCTCTATGAAACTACGTGGGCTTGAAGGGTGAGGCCTTTACAACAATGTGTATGGAGGTACTCGATTTGGGCTGCCTGGTGAAAGAACCTGCGCTCACCAGCACCCTGAGTACCTTTCCTGAACTTTGATTCCTAGCTGGGTGAACTCGCCCTTCGGAGGCTAGATGGGACCAAACGTGTTAAGCTTGTGGGGAAAGCCTTTGACCAATGGCCAATATGCTTGTGCTTGTGCGAGGGTTACGCAGGCACTTGCCAACACAGGGTTTTGACCTTACCATAAGCTGTCCCTTTGGGCTGAAGCAGGCGGCGTGTGTGGATCACAGCCTGGGAAGCAGGACCTCAGGGGAGTCTGCCAACAGACTGCCCTCCAGTATAGCCAGCTGAGAAAAGGTGGCAAGGCTGATGGAACCCGCTTACAACGAAATGTTTCTCTTCAGCAGAGGAGATTTTGCTACCACACGTCAGCAGCTCCTCTCCCTCAGAGTGCTGTTCCTGGGTAGGCTAGGAAAAGCCACCACGTTCCCAGCTTAGGAGAGGCTCTTTTCCTAGTTGGTTTCAACCGTGAGAGAGCCAGAAGGGCTGATCTCCACCAGTCGGGCTGCACAGCCTGAGTGCTTCGGGTAGGGCAGTCCTGAGCCAATGTGCCACCTTAGGAATGCAAGTCAAGTTTCCTTGCCACAGGAAGGCACACCGAGGCCTGGTGTTTTCTCTATGAAACTGACGTGGGCTTGAAGGGTGAGGCCTTTACAACAATGTGTTTGGAGATACTCGATTTGGGCTGCCTGGTGAAAGAACCTGCGCTCACCAGCACCCTGAGTACCTTTCCTGAACTTTGATTCCTAGCTAGGTGAACTCGCCCTTCGGAGGCTAGATGGGACCAAACGTGTTAAGCTTGTGGGGAAAGCCTTTGACCAATGGCCAATATGCTTGTGCTTGTGCGAGGGTTACGCAGGCACTTGCAACACAGGGTTTTTACCTTACCATAAGCTGTCCCTTTGGGCTGAAGCAGGCGGCGTGTGTGGATCACAGCCTGGGAAGCAGGACCTCAGGGGAGTCTGCCAACAGGCTGCCCTCCAGTATAGCCAGCTGAGAAAAGGTGGCAAGGCTGATGGATCCCGCTTACAACGAAATGTTTCTCTTCAGCAGAGGAGACTTTGCTACCACACGTCAGCAGCTCCTCTCCCTCAGAGCGCTGTTCCTGTGTAGACTAGGAAAAGCCACCACGTTCCCCAGCTTAGGGGAGGCTCTTTTCCTAGTTGGTTTCATCCGAGATAGAGCCAGAAGGGCTGATCTCAACCAGTCGGGCTGCACAGCCTGAGTCCTTGGGGTAGGGCAGTCCTGAGCCAATGGGCCACCTAAGGAATGACAGCAAAGTTTCCTTGCCACAGGAAAGCACACCGAGGCCTGGTGTTTTCTCTATGAAATTGACGTGGGCTTGAAGGGTGAAGCCTATACCGCATTGTGGAAAAGCTCGGGGTTACGGCTCTCTTTCTCCCTCTCTCGGTCCCATACCCAGGGCTCAGCCGAGTGGGAATGCAGAGTGGCAGAGACTTCCTCTCTGCCGGACTCAGAAGGCTTCTTCCCTTTAGGGCAATGCCGTTTGTGCCTTACTTCGTGGAGGAGGAATGAGGGCCCCCTGAGATATTCTGACATGAAATACCTAACGACAGAGGATCTGGAGGAGCTGGTTTCTGGGCGGAAGGAGCCAAAAAGCCTGCATTGCTAAGGTCTCTTTGAGAGCTGCCAGACACTCTGCCGTCCTAGGCCTCAGAATTGGACATTGTGACGGCATGGCAACACTTGGAATCCTAGGACGCAGTGGAAGCGCGACTCGCAAACTGGATGGAAGAAGTTTCCAAGCACAGTGTTCTTTCATGTACCAAAGAGAACGCTAGTGTCTGAGGCTGGTAGCCTTGTTGCTAGAGAGAACTGGCATCCCCGTGGGCCTGTTGGCTACTTTCCTGTTTCCGACCCTCTCAGGAAACTCCTCCAAAAAGCCTTTGGGACCCCCTTAGAGAGAACAGCTGCCAAGTGGATGCACAGAACATTAACCTAGCTCCCGGCCCAGGGTCCCAAGCATCCATCTTTCTCTGGACGGTACCTACCCCACCCAGGGATTCAAGCAGGGAGTTGGCCTTCTACAACTTACACAGGAAACTGGGAGGAGATGTAGGGCCACTCTACTTGCGCTCACACTACGTGGCCCGGAGAAGTTATCACGCAGCAGAATTCAACCCCCTTCCTCTACACGTGTGTACCCCAAAGAAGCGCTGGGCAGTGGGTGTTCTCAGGCCAAGAGCAGTCCTTGTTCTGGGCTGCACCTGCTCTGTGGTTCGAAGGATCTCTGACTCTGCTCCTTCGGAAGCATTTCAGGGCTGACTCTATCCCTGGGCTGCCGAAGCAAACAGGCATAGAGGCCTTTCACACGGAAGGCATGGGCTTGTATACCCTGAAGAAAGTGTAGGTCGCCCCTCCCTGGCCGGAGGCGTGTAAGTTGACACCATTTGCTCTGCCCATGGAAAATGCAAGGAGGTGGACTCGATTTGGGCTGCCTGGTGAAAGAACCTGCAGTCACCAGCCCCCTGAGTACCTTTCCTGAACTTTGATTCCTAGCTGGGTGAACTCGCCCTTCGGAGGCTAGATGGGACCAAACGTGTTAAGCTTGTGGGGAAAGCCTTTGACCAATGGCCAATATGCTTGTGCTTGTGCGAGGGTTACGCAGGCACTTGCCAACACAGGGTTTTGACCTTACCATAAGCTGTCCCTTTGGGCTGAAGCAGGCGGCGTGTGTGGATCACAGCCTGGGAAGCAGGACCTCAGGGGAGTCTGCCAACAGACTGCCCTCCAGTATAGCCAGCTGAGAAAAGGTGGCAAGGCTGATGGAACCCGCTTACAACGAAATGTTTCTCTTCAGCAGAGGAGATTTTGCTACCACACGTCAGCAGCTCCTCTCCCTCAGAGTGCTGTTCCTGGGTAGACTAGGAAAAGCCACCACGTTCCCAGTTTAGGAGAGGCTCTTTTCCTAGTTGGTTTCAACCGTGAGAGAGCCAGAAGGGCTGATCTCCACCAGTCGGGCTGCACAGCCTGAGTGCTTTGGGTAGGGCAGTCCTGAGCCAATGTGCCACCTTAGGAATGCAAGCCAAGTTTCCTTGCCACAGGAAGGCACACCGAGGCCTGGTGTTTTCTCTATGAAACTGACGTGGGCTTGAAGGGTGAGGCCTTTACAACAATGTGTATGGAGGTACTCGATTTGGGCTGCCTGGTGAAAGAACCTGCGCTCACTAGCACCCTGAGTACCTTTCCTGAACTTTGATTCCTAGCTGGGTGAACTCGCCCTTCGGAGGCTAGATGGGACCAAACGTGTTAAGCTTGTGGGGAAAGCCTTTGACCAATGGCCAATATGCTTGTGCTTGTGCGAGGGTTACGCAGGCACTTGCCAACACAGGGTTTTGACCTTACCATAAGCTGTCCCTTTGGGCTGAAGCAGGCGGCGTGTGTGGATCACAGCCTGGGAAGCAGGACCTCAGGGGAGTCTGCCAACAGACTGCCCTCCAGTATAGCCAGCTGAGAAAAGGTGGCAAGGCTGATGGAACCCGCTTACAACGAAATGTTTCCCTTCAGCAGAGGAGATTTTGCTACCACACGTCAGCAGCTCCTCTCCCTCAGAGTGCTGTTCCTGGGTAGACTAGGAAAAGCCACCACGTTCCCAGCTTAGGAGAGGCTCTTTTCCTAGTTGGTTTCAACCGTGAGAGAGCCAGAAGGGCTGATCTCAACCAGTCGGGCTGCACAGCCTGAGTGCTTCGGGTAGGGCAGTCCTGAGCCAATGTGCCACCTTAGGAATGCAAGCCAAGTTTCCTTGCCACAGGAAGGCACACCGAGGCCTGGTGTTTTCTCTATGAAACTGACGTGGGCTTGAAGGGTGAGGCCTTTACAACAATGTGTAAGGAGGTACTCGATTTGGGCTGCCTGGTGAAAGAACCTGCGCTCACCAGCACCCTGAGTACCTTTCCTGAACTTTGATTCCTAGCTGGGTGAACTCGCCCTTCGGAGGCTAGATGGGACCAAACGTGTTAAGCTTGTGGGGAAAGCCTTTGACCAATGGCCAATATGCTTGTGCTTGTGCGAGGGTTACGCAGGCACTTGCAACACAGGGTTTTGACCTTACCATAAGCTGTCCCTTTGGGCTGAAGCAGGCGGCGTGTGTGGATCACAGCCTGGGAAGCAGGACCTCAGGGGAGTCTGCCAACAGGCTGCCCTCCAGTATAGCCAGCTGAGAAAAGGTGGCAAGGCTGATGGAATCCGCTTACAACGAAATGTTTCTCTTCAGCAGAGGAGATTTTGCTACCACACGTCAGCAGCTCCTCTCCCTCAGAGTGCTGTTCCTGGGTAGGCTAGGAAAAGCCACCACGTTCCCAGCTTAGGAGAGGCTCTTTTCCTACTTGGTTTCATCCGTGAGAGAGCCAGAAGGGCTGATCTCCACCAGTCGGGCTGCACAGCCTGAGTGCTTCGGGTAGGGCAGTCCTGAGCCAATGTGCCACCTTAGGAATGCAAGCCAAGTTTCCTTGCCACAGGAAGGCACACCGAGGCCTGGTGTTTTCTCTATGAAACTGACGTGGGCTTGAAGGGTGAGGCCTTTACAACAATGTGTATGGAGGTACTCGATTTGGGCTGCCTGGTGAAAGAACCTGCGCTCACCAGCACCCTGAGTACCTTTCCTGAACTTTGATTCCTAGCTGGGTGAACTCGCCCTTCGGAGGCTAGATGGGACCAAACGTGTTAAGCTTGTGGGGAATGCCTTTGACCAATGGCCAATATGCTTGTGCTTGTGCGAGGGTTACGCAGGCACTTTCAACACAGGGTTTTGAACTTACCATAAGCTGTCCCTTTGGGCTGAAGCAGGCGGCGTGTGTGGATCACAGCCTGGGAAGCAGGACCTCAGGGGAGTCTGCCAACAGACTGCCCTCCAGTATAGCCAGCTGAGAAAAGGTGGCAAGGCTGATGGATCCCGCTTACAACGAAATGTTTCTCTTCAGCAGAGGAGATTTTGCTACCACACGTCAGCAGCTCCTCTCCCTCAGAGTGCTGTTCCTGGGTAGACTAGGAAAAGCCACCACGTTCCCAGTTTAGGAGAGGCTCTTTTCCTAGCTGGTTTCAACCGTGAGAGAGCCAGAAGGGCTGATCTCCACCAGTCGGGCTGCACAGCCTGAGTGCTTCGGGTAGGGCAGTCCTGAGCCAATGTGCCACCTTAGGAATGCAAGCCAAGTTTCCTTGCCACAGGAAGGCACACCGAGGCCTGGTGTTTTCTCTATGAAACTGACGTGGGCTTGAAGGGTGAGGCCTTTACAACAATGTGTATGGAGGTACTCGATTTGGGCTGCCTGGTGAAAGAACCTGCGCTCACCAGCACCCTGAGCACCTTTCCTGAACTTTGATTCCTAGCTGGGTGAACTCGCCCTTCGGAGGCTAGATGGGACCAAACGTGTTAAGCTTGTGGGGAATGCCTTTGACCAATGGCCAATATGCTTGTGCTTGTGCGAGGGTTACGCAGGCACTTGCAACACAGGGTTTTGAACTTACCATAAGCTGTCCCTTTGGGCTGAAGCAGGCGGCGTGTGTGGATCACAGCCTGGGAAGCAGGACCTCAGGGGAGTCTGCCAACAGACTGCCCTCCAGTATAGCTAGCTGAGAAAAGGTGGCAAGGATGATGGATCCCGCTTACAACGAAATGTTTCTCTTCAGCAGAGGAGATTTTGCTACCACACGTCAGCAGCTCCTCTCCCTCAGAGTGCTGTTCCTGGGTAGACTAGGAAAAGCCACCACGTTCCCAGCTTAGGAGAGGCTCTTTTCCTAGTTGGTTTCAACCGTGAGAGAGCCAGAAGGGCTGATCTCCACCAGTCGGGCTGCACAGCCTGAGTGCTTCGGGTAGGGCAGTCCTGAGCCAATGTGCCACCTTAGGAATGCAAGCCAAGTTTCCTTGCCACAGGAAGGCACACCGAGGCCTGGTGTTTTCTCTATGAAACTGACGTGGGCTTGAAGGGTGAGGCCTTTACAACAATGTGTATGGAGGTACTCGATTTGGGCTGCCTGGTGAAAGAACCTGCGCTCACCAGCACCCTGAGTACCTTTCCTGAACTTTGATTCCTAGCTGGGTGAACTCGCCCTTCGGAGGCTAGATGGGACCAAACGTGTTAAGCTTGTGGGGAAAGCCTTTGACCAATGGCCAATATGCTTGTGCTTGTGCGAGGGTTACGCAGGCACTTGCAACACAGGGTTTTGACCTTACCATAAGCTGTCCCTTTGGGCTGAAGCAGGCGGCGTGTGTGGATCACAGCCTGGGAAGCAGGACCTCAGGGGAGTCTGCCAACAGACTGCCCTCCAGTATAGCCAGCTGAGAAAAGATGGCAAGGCTGATGGATCCCGCTTACAACGAAATGTTTCTTTTCAGCAGAGGAGATTTTGCTACCACACGTCAGCAGCTCCTCTCCCTCAGAGTGCTGTTCCTGGGTAGACTAGGAAAAGCCACCACGTTCCCAGCTTAGGAGAGGCTCTTTTCCTAGTTGGTTTCAACCGTGAGAGAGCCAGAAGGGCTGATCTCCACCAGTCGGGCTGCACAGCCTGAGTGCTTCGGGTAGGGCAGTCCTGAGCCAATGTGCCACCTTAGGAATGCAAGCCAAGTTTCCTTGCCACAGGAAGGCACACCGAGGCCTGGTGTTTTCTCTATGAAACTGACGTGGGCTTGAAGGGTGAGGCCTTTACAACAATGTGTATGGAGGTACTCGATTTGGGCTGCCTGGTGAAAGAACCTGCGCTCACCAGCACCCTGAGTACCTTTCCTGAACTTTGATTCCTAGCTGGGTGAACTCGCCCTTCGGAGGCTAGATGGGACCAAACGTGTTAAGCTTGTGGGGAAAGCCTTTGACCAATGGCCAATATGCTTGTGCTTGTGCGAGGGTTACGCAGGCACTTGCCAACACAGGGTTTTGACCTTACCATAAGCTGTCCCTTTGGGCTGAAGCAGGCGGCGTGTGTGGATCACAGCCTGGGAAGCAGGACCTCAGGGGAGTCTGCCAACAGACTGCCCTCCAGTATAGCCAGCTGAGAAAAGGTGGCAAGGCTGATGGAACCCGCTTACAACGAAATGTTTCTCTTCAGCAGAGGAGATTTTGCTACCACACGTCAGCAGCTCCTCTCCCTCAGAGTGCTGTTCCTGGGTAGGCTAGGAAAAGCCACCACGTTCCCAGCTTAGGAGAGGCTCTTTTCCTAGTTGGTTTCAACCGTGAGAGAGCCAGAAGGGCTGATCTCCACCAGTCGGGCTGCACAGCCTGAGTGCTTCGGGTAGGGCAGTCCTGAGCCAATGTGCCACCTTAGGAATGCAAGTCAAGTTTCCTTGCCACAGGAAGGCACACCGAGGCCTGGTGTTTTCTCTATGAAACTGACGTGGGCTTGAAGGGTGAGGCCTTTACAACAATGTGTTTGGAGATACTCGATTTGGGCTGCCTGGTGAAAGAACCTGCGCTCACCAGCACCCTGAGTACCTTTCCTGAACTTTGATTCCTAGCTAGGTGAACTCGCCCTTCGGAGGCTAGATGGGACCAAACGTGTTAAGCTTGTGGGGAAAGCCTTTGACCAATGGCCAATATGCTTGTGCTTGTGCGAGGGTTACGCAGGCACTTGCAACACAGGGTTTTTACCTTACCATAAGCTGTCCCTTTGGGCTGAAGCAGGCGGCGTGTGTGGATCACAGCCTGGGAAGCAGGACCTCAGGGGAGTCTGCCAACAGGCTGCCCTCCAGTATAGCCAGCTGAGAAAAGGTGGCAAGGCTGATGGATCCCGCTTACAACGAAATGTTTCTCTTCAGCAGAGGAGACTTTGCTACCACACGTCAGCAGCTCCTCTCCCTCAGAGCGCTGTTCCTGTGTAGACTAGGAAAAGCCACCACGTTCCCCAGCTTAGGGGAGGCTCTTTTCCTAGTTGGTTTCATCCGTGAGAGAGCCAGAAGGGCTGATCTCAACCAGTCGGGCTGCACAGCCTGAGTCCTTGGGGTAGGGCAGTCCTGAGCCAATGGGCCACCTAAGGAATGACAGCAAAGTTTCCTTGCCACAGGAAAGCACACCGAGGCCTGGTGTTTTCTCTATGAAATTGACGTGGGCTTGAAGGGTGAAGCCTATACCGCATTGTGGAAAAGCTCGGGGTTACGGCTCTCTTTCTCCCTCTCTCGGTCCCATACCCAGGGCTCAGCCGAGTGGGAATGCAGAGTGGCAGAGACTTCCTCTCTGCCGGACTCAGAAGGCTTCTTCCCTTTAGGGCAATGCCGTTTGTGCCTTACTTCGTGGAGGAGGAATGAGGGCCCCCTGAGATATTCTGACATGAAATACCTAACGACAGAGGATCTGGAGGAGCTGGTTTCTGGGCGGAAGGAGCCAAAAAGCCTGCATTGCTAAGGTCTCTTTGAGAGCTGCCAGACACTCTGCCGTCCTAGGCCTCAGAATTGGACATTGTGACGGCATGGCAACACTTGGAATCCTAGGACGCAGTGGAAGCGCGACTCGCAAACTGGATGGAAGAAGTTTCCAAGCACAGTGTTCTTTCATGTACCAAAGAGAACGCTAGTGTCTGAGGCTGGTAGCCTTGTTGCTAGAGAGAACTGGCATCCCCGTGGGCCTGTTGGCTACTTTCCTGTTTCCGACCCTCTCAGGAAACTCCTCCAAAAAGCCTTTGGGACCCCCTTAGAGAGAACAGCTGCCAAGTGGATGCACAGAACATTAACCTAGCTCCCGGCCCAGGGTCCCAAGCATCCATCTTTCTCTGGACGGTACCTACCCCACCCAGGGATTCAAGCAGGGAGTTGGCCTTCTACAACTTACACAGGAAACTGGGAGGAGATGTAGGGCCACTCTACTTGCGCTCACACTACGTGGCCCGGAGAAGTTATCACGCACCAGAATTCAACCCCCTTCCTCTACACGTGCGTACCCCAAAGAAGCGCTGGGCAGTGGGTGTTCTCAGGCCAAGAGCAGTCCTTGTTCTGGGCTGCACCTGCTCTGTGTTTCGAAGGATCTCTGACTCTGCTCCTTCGGAAGCATTTCAGGGCTGACTCTATCCCTGGGCTGCCGAAGCAAACAGGCATAGAGGCCTTTCACACGTAAGGCATGGGCTTGTATCCCATGAAGAAAGTGTAGGTCGCCCCTCCCTGGCCGGAGGCGTGTAAGTTGACACCATTTGCTCTGCCCATGGAAAATGCAAGGAGGTGGACTCGATTTGGGCTGCCTGGTGAAAGAACCTGCAGTCACCAGCCCCCTGAGTACCTTTCCTGAACTTTGATTCCTAGCTGGGTGAACTCGCCCTTCGGAGGCTAGATGGGACCAAACGTGTTAAGCTTGTGGGGAAAGCCTTTGACCAATGGCCAATATGCTTGTGCTTGTGCGAGGGTTACGCAGGCACTTGCCAACACAGGGTTTTGACCTTACCATAAGCTGTCCCTTTGGGCTGAAGCAGGCGGCGTGTGTGGATCACAGCCTGGGAAGCAGGACCTCAGGGGAGTCTGCCAACAGACTGCCCTCCAGTATAGCCAGCTGAGAAAAGGTGGCAAGGCTGATGGAACCCACTTACAACGAAATGTTTCTCTTCAGCAGAGGAGATTTTGCTACCACACGTCAGCAGCTCCTCTCCCTCAGAGTGCTGTTCCTGGGTAGACTAGGAAAAGCCACCACGTTCCCAGTTTAGGAGAGGCTCTTTTCCTAGTTGGTTTCAACCGTGAGAGAGCCAGAAGGGCTGATCTCCACCAGTCGGGCTGCACAGCCTGAGTGCTTTGGGTAGGGCAGTCCTGAGCCAATGTGCCACCTTAGGAATGCAAGCCAAGTTTCCTTGCCACAGGAAGGCACACCGAGGCCTGGTGTTTTCTCTATGAAACTGACGTGGGCTTGAAGGGTGAGGCCTTTACAACAATGTGTATGGAGGTACTCGATTTGGGCTGCCTGGTGAAAGAACCTGCGCTCACCAGCACCCTGAGTACCTTTCCTGAACTTTGATTCCTAGCTGGGTGAACTCGCCCTTCGGAGGCTAGATGGGACCAAACGTGTTAAGCTTGTGGGGAAAGCCTTTGACCAATGGCCAATATGCTTGTGCTTGTGCGAGGGTTACGCAGGCACTTGCCAACACAGGGTTTTGACCTTACCATAAGCTGTCCCTTTGGGCTGAAGCAGGCGGCGTGTGTGGATCACAGCCTGGGAAGCAGGACCTCAGGGGAGTCTGCCAACAGACTGCCCTCCAGTATAGCCAGCTGAGAAAAGGTGGCAAGGCTGATGGAACCCGCTTACAACGAAATGTTTCCCTTCAGCAGAGGAGATTTTGCTACCACACGTCAGCAGCTCCTCTCCCTCAGAGTGCTGTTCCTAGGTAGACTAGGAAAAGCCACCACGTTCCCAGCTTAGGAGAGGCTCTTTTCCTAGTTGGTTTCAACCGTGAGAGAGCCAGAAGGGCTGATCTCCACCAGTCGGGCTGCACAGCCTGAGTGCTTCGGGTAGGGCAGTCCTGAGCCAATGTGCCACATTAGGAATGCAAGCCAAGTTTCCTTGCCACAGGAAGGCACACCGAGGCCTGGTGTTTTCTCTATGAAACTGACGTGGGCTTGAAGGGTGAGGCCTTTACAACAATGTGTAAGGAGGTACTCGATTTGGGCTGCCTGGTGAAAGAACCTGCGCTCACCAGCACCCTGAGTACCTTTCCTGAACTTTGATTCCTAGCTGGGTGAACTCGCCCTTCGGAGGCTAGATGGGACCAAACGTGTTAAGCTTGTGGGGAAAGCCTTTGACCAATGGCCAATATGCTTGTGCTTGTGCGAGGGTTACGCAGGCACTTGCAACACAGGGTTTTGACCTTACCATAAGCTGTCCCTTTGGGCTGAAGCAGGCGGCGTGTGTGGATCACAGCCTGGGAAGCAGGACCTCAGGGGAGTCTGCCAACAGGCTGCCCTCCAGTATAGCCAGCTGAGAAAAGGTGGCAAGGCTGATGGAATCCGCTTACAACGAAATGTTTCTCTTCAGCAGAGGAGATTTTGCTACCACACGTCAGCAGCTCCTCTCCCTCAGAGTGCTGTTCCTGGGTAGGCTAGGAAAAGCCACCACGTTCCCAGCTTAGGAGAGGCTCTTTTCCTACTTGGTTTCATCCGTGAGAGAGCCAGAAGGGCTGATCTCCACCAGTCGGGCTGCACAGCCTGAGTGCTTCGGGTAGGGCAGTCCTGAGCCAATGTGCCACCTTAGGAATGCAAGCCAAGTTTCCTTGCCACAGGAAGGCACACCGAGGCCTGGTGTTTTCTCTATGAAACTGACGTGGGCTTGAAGGGTGAGGCCTTTACAACAATGTGTATGGAGGTACTCGATTTGGGCTGCCTGGTGAAAGAACCTGCGCTCACCAGCACCCTGAGCACCTTTCCTGAACTTTGATTCCTAGCTGGGTGAACTCGCCCTTCGGAGGCTAGATGGGACCAAACGTGTTAAGCTTGTGGGGAATGCCTTTGACCAATGGCCAATATGCTTGTGCTTGTGCGAGGGTTACGCAGGCACTTGCAACACAGGGTTTTGAACTTACCATAAGCTGTCCCTTTGGGCTGAAGCAGGCGGCGTGTGTGGATCACAGCCTGGGAAGCAGGACCTCAGGGGAGTCTGCCAACAGACTGCCCTCCAGTATAGCCAGCTGAGAAAAGATGGCAAGGCTGATGGATCCCGCTTACAACGAAATGTTTCTCTTCAGCAGAGGAGATTTTGCTACCACACGTCAGCAGCTCCTCTCCCTCAGAGTGCTGTTCCTGGGTAGACTAGGAAAAGCCACCACGTTCCCAGCTTAGGAGAGGCTCTTTTCCTAGTTGGTTTCAACCGTGAGAGAGCCAGAAGGGCTGATCTCCACCAGTCGGGCTGCACAGCCTGAGTGCTTCGGGTAGGGCAGTCCTGAGCCAATGTGCCACCTTAGGAATGCAAGCCAAGTTTCCTTGCCACAGGAAGGCACACCGAGGCCTGGTGTTTTCTCTATGAAACTGACGTGGGCTTGAAGGGTGAGGCCTTTACAACAATGTGTATGGAGGTACTCGATTTGGGCTGCCTGGTGAAAGAACCTGCGCTCACCAGCACCCTGAGTACCTTTCCTGAACTTTGATTCCTAGCTGGGTGAACTCGCCCTTCGGAGGCTAGATGGGACCAAACGTGTTAAGCTTGTGGGGAAAGCCTTTGACCAATGGCCAATATGCTGTGCTTGTGCGAGGGTTACGCAGGCACTTGCAACACAGGGTTTTTACCTTACCATAAGCTGTCCCTTTGGGCTGAAGCAGGCGGCGTGTGTGGATCACAGCCTGGGAAGCAGGACCTCAGGGGAGTCTGCCAACAGACTGCCCTCCAGTATAGCCAGCTGAGAAAAGGTGGCAAGGCTGATGGATCCCGCTTACAACGAAATGTTTCTCTTCAGCAGAGGAGATTTTGCTACCACAAGTTAGCAGCTCCTCTCCCTCAGAGTGCTGTTCCTGGGTAGACTAGGAAAAGCCACCACGTTCCCAGCTTAGGAGAGGCTCTTTTCCTAGTTGGTTTCAACCGTGAGAGAGCCAGAAGGGCTGATCTCCACCAGTCGGGCTGCACAGCCTGAGTGCTTCGGGTAGGGCAGTCCTGAGCCAATGTGCCACCTTAGGAATGCAAGCCAAGTTTCCTTGCCACAGGAAGGCACACCGAGGCCTGGTGTTTTCTCTATGAAACTGACGTGGGCTTGAAGGGTGAGGCCTTTACAACAATGTGTATGGAGGTACTCGATTTGGGCTGCCTGGTGAAAGAACCTGCGCTCACCAGCACCCTGAGTACCTTTCCTGAACTTTGATTCCTAGCTGGGTGAACTCGCCCTTCGGAGGCTAGATGGGACCAAACGTGTTAAGCTTGTGGGGAATGCCTTTGACCAATGGCCAATATGCTTGTGCTTGTGCGAGGGTTACGCAGGCACTTGCAACACAGGGTTTTGACCTTACCATAAGCTGTCCCTTTGGGCTGAAGCAGGCGGCGTGTGTGGATCACAGCCTGGGAAGCAGGACCTCAGGGGAGTCTGCCAACAGACTGCCCTCCAGTATAGCCAGCTGAGAAAAGGTGGCAAGGCTGATGGATCCCGCTTACAACGAAATGTTTCTCTTCAGCAGAGGAGATTTTGCTACCACACGTCAGCAGCTCCTCTCCCTCAGAGTGCTGTTCCTGGGTAGACTAGGAAAAGCCACCACGTTCCCAGCTTAGGAGAGGCTCTTTTCCTAGCTGGTTTCAACCGTGAGAGAGCCAGAAGGGCTGATCTCCACCAGTCGGGCTGCACAGCCTGAGTGCTTCAGGTAGGGCAGTCCTGAGCCAATGTGCCACCTTAGGAATGCAAGCCAAGTTTCCTTGCCACAGGAAGGCACACCGAGGCCTGGTGTTTTCTCTATGAAACTGACGTGGGCTTGAAGGGTGAGGCCTTTACAACAATGTGTTTGGAGGTACTCGATTTGGGCTGCCTGGTGAAAGAACCTGCGCTCACCAGCACCCTGAGTACCTTTCCTGAACTTTGATTCCTAGCTGGGTGAACTCGCCCTTCGGAGGCTAGATGGGACCAAACGTGTTAAGCTTGTGGGGAAAGCCTTTGACCAATGGCCAATATGCTTGTGCTTGTGCGAGGGTTACGCAGGCACTTGCCAACACAGGGTTTTGACCTTACCATAAGCTGTCCCTTTGGGCTGAAGCAGGCGGCGTGTGTGGATCACAGCCTGGGAAGCAGGACCTCAGGGGAGTCTGCCAACAGACTGCCCTCCAGTATAGCTAGCTGAGAAAAGGTGGCAAGGCTGATGGATCCCGCTTACAACGAAATGTTTCTCTTCAGCAGAGGAGATTTTGCTACCACACGTCAGCAGCTCCTCTCCCTCAGAGTGCTGTTCCTGGGTAGACTAGGAAAAGCCACCACGTTCCCAGCTTAAGAGAGGCTCTTTTCCTAGTTGGTTTCAACCGTGAGAGAGCCAGAAGGGCTGATCTCCACTAGTCGGGCTGCACAGCCTGAGTGCTTCGGGTAGGGCAGTCCTGAGCCAATGTGCCACCTTAGGAATGCAAGCCAAGTTTCCTTGCCACAGGAAGGCTCACCGAGGCCTGGTGTTTTCTCTATGAAACTGACGTGGGCTTGAAGGGTGAGGCCTTTACAACAATGTGTTTGGAGGTACTCGATTTGGGCTGTCTGGTGAAAGAACCTGAGCTCACCAGCACCCTGAGTACCTTTCCTGAACTTTGATTCCTAGCTGGGTGAACTCGCCCTTCGGAGGCTAGATGGGACCAAACGTGTTAAGCTTGTGGGGAAAGCCTTTGACCAATGGCCAATATGCTTGTGCTTGTGCGAGGGTTACGCAGGCACTTGCAACACAGGGTTTTGACCTTACCATAAGCTGTCCCTTTGGGCTGAAGCAGGCGGCGTGTGTGGATCACAGCCTGGGAAGCAGGACCTCAGGGGAGTCTGCCAACAGACTGCCCTCCAGTATAGCCAGCTGAGAAAAGGTGGCAAGGCTGATGGAACCCGCTTACAACGAAATGTTTCTCTTCAGCAGAGGAGATTTTGCTACCACACGTCAGCAGCTCCTCTCCCTCAGAGTGCTGTTCCTGGGTAGGCTAGGAAAAGCCACCACGTTCCCAGCTTAGGAGAGGCTCTTTTCCTAGTTGGTTTCAACCGTGAGAGAGCCAGAAGGGCTGATCTCCACCAGTCGGGCTGCACAGCCTGAGTGCTTCGGGTAGGGCAGTCCTGAGCCAATGTGCCACCTTAGGAATGCAAGTCAAGTTTCCTTGCCACAGGAAGGCTCACCGAGGCCTGGTGTTTTCTCTATGAAACTGACGTGGGCTTGAAGGGTGAGGCCTTTACAACAATGTGTTTGGAGATACTCGATTTGGGCTGCCTGGTGAAAGAACCTGCGCTCACCAGCACCCTGAGTACCTTTCCTGAACTTTGATTCCTAGCTAGGTGAACTCGCCCTTCGGAGGCTAGATGGGACCAAACGTGTTAAGCTTGTGGGGAAAGCCTTTGACCAATGGCCAATATGCTTGTGCTTGTGCGAGGGTTACGCAGGCACTTGCAACACAGGGTTTTTACCTTACCATAAGCTGTCCCTTTGGGCTGAAGCAGGCGGCGTGTGTGGATCACAGCCTGGGAAGCAGGACCTCAGGGGAGTCTGCCAACAGACTGCCCTCCAGTATAGCCAGCTGAGAAAAGGTGGCAAGGCTGATGGATCCCGCTTACAACGAAATGTTTCTCTTCAGCAGAGGAGACTTTGCTACCACACGTCAGCAGCTCCTCTCCCTCAGAGCGCTGTTCCTGTGTAGACTAGGAAAAGCCACCACGTTCCCCAGCTTAGGGGAGGCTCTTTTCCTAGTTGGTTTCATCCGTGAGAGAGCCAGAAGGGCTGATCTCAACCAGTCGGGCTGCACAGCCTGAGTCCTTGGGGTAGGGCAGTCCTGAGCCAATGGGCCACCTAAGGAATGACAGCAACGTTTCCTTGCCACAGGAAAGCACACCGAGGCCTGGTGTTTTCTCTATGAAATTGACGTGGGCTTGAAGGGTGAAGCCTATACCGCATTGTGGAAAAGCTCGGGGTTACGGCTCTCTTTCTCCCTCTCTCGGTCCCATACCCAGGGCTCAGCCGAGTGGGAATGCAGAGTGGCAGAGACTTCCTCTCTGCCGGACTCAGAAGGCTTCTTCCCTTTAGGGCAATGCCGTTTGTGCCTTACTTCGTGGAGGAGGAATGAGGGCCCCCTGAGATATTCTGACATGAAATACCTAACGACAGAGGATCTGGAGGAGCTGGTTTCTGGGCGGAAGGAGCCAAAAAGCCTGCATTGCTAAGGTCTCTTTGAGAGCTGCCAGACACTCTGCCGTCCTAGGCCTCAGAATTGGACATTGTGACGGCATGGCAACACTTGGAATCCTAGGACGCAGTGGAAGCGCGACTCGCAAACTGGATGGAAGAAGTTTCCAAGCACAGTGTTCTTTCATGTACCAAAGAGAACGCTAGTGTCTGAGGCTGGTAGCCTTGTTGCTAGAGAGAACTGGCATCCCCGTGGGCCTGTTGGCTACTTTCCTGTTTCCGACCCTCTCAGGAAACTCCTCCAAAAAGCCTTTGGGACCCCCTTAGAGAGAACAGCTGCCAAGTGGATGCACAGAACATTAACCTAGCTCCCGGCCCAGGGTCCCAAGCATCCATCTTTCTCTGGACGGTACCTACCCCACCCAGGGATTCAAGCAGGGAGTTGGCCTTCTACAACTTACACAGGAAACTGGGAGGAGATGTAGGGCCACTCTACTTGCGCTCACACTACGTGGCCCGGAGAAGTTATCACGCAGCAGAATTCAACCCCCTTCCTCTACACGTGCGTACCCCAAAGAAGCGCTGGGCAGTGGGTGTTCTCAGGCCAAGAGCAGTCCTTGTTCTGGGCTGCACCTGCTCTGTGGTTTGAAGGATCTCTGACTCTGCTCCTTCGGAAGCATTTCAGGGCTGACTCTATCCCTGGGCTGCCGAAGCAAACAGGCATAGAGGCCTTTCACACGGAAGGCATGGGCTTGTATCCCCTGAAGAAAGTGTAGGTCGCCCCTCCCTGGCCGGAGGCCTGTAAGTTGACACCATTTGCTCTGCCCATGGAAAATGCAAGGAGGTGGACTCGATTTGGGCTGCCTGGTGAAAGAACCTGCAGTCAACAGCCCCCTGAGTACCTTTCCTGAACTTTGATTCCTAGCTAGTTCAACTCGGCCTTCGGAGGCTAGATGGGACCAAACGTGTTAAGCTTGTGGGGAAAGACTTTGACCAATGGCCAATATGCTTGTCCCTGTGCGAGGGTTAGGCAGGAAGTTGCCAGCACAGGGTTTTGACCTTACCATAAGCTGTCCCTTTGGGCTGAAGCAGGCGGCGTGTGTGGATCACCGCCTGGGAAGCAGGGCCTCAGGGGAATCTGCCAACAGACTGCCCTCCATGATAGCCAGCTGAGAAAAGGTGGCAAGGCTGATGGAATCCGCTTACAATGAAATGTTTCTCTTCAGCAGAGGAGATTTTGCTACCACACGTCAGCAGCTCCTCTCCCTCAGAGTGCTGTTCCTGGGTAGACTAGGAAAAGCCACCACGTTCCCAGCTTAGGAGAGGCTCTTTTCCTAGTTGGTTTCAACCGTGAGAGAGCCAGAAGGGCTGATCTCCACCAGTCGGGCTGCACAGCCTGAGTGCTTCGGGTAGGGCAGTCCTGAGCCATTGTGCCACCTTAGGAATGCAAGCCAAGTTTCCTTGCCACAGGAAGGCTCACCGAGGCCTGGTGTTTTCTCTATGAAACTACGTGGGCTTGAAGGGTGAGGCCTTTACAACAATGTGTATGGAGGTACTCGATTTGGGCTGCCTGGTGAAAGAACCTGCGCTCACCAGCACCCTGAGTACCTTTCCTGAACTTTGATTCCTAGCTGGGTGAACTCGCCCTTCGGAGGCTAGATGGGACCAAACGTGTTAAGCTTGTGGGGAAAGCCTTTGACCAATGGCCAATATGCTTGTGCTTGTGCGAGGGTTACGCAGGCACTTGCCAACACAGGGTTTTGACCTTACCATAAGCTGTCCCTTTGGGCTGAAGCAGGCGGCGTGTGTGGATCACAGCCTGGGAAGCAGGACCTCAGGGGAGTCTGCCAACAGACTGCCCTCCAGTATAGCCAGCTGAGAAAAGGTGGCAAGGCTGATGGAACCCGCTTACAACGAAATGTTTCCCTTCAGCAGAGGAGATTTTGCTACCACACGTCAGCAGCTCCTCTCCCTCAGAGTGCTGTTCCTGAGTAGACTAGGAAAAGCCACCACGTTCCCAGCTTAGGAGAGGCTCTTTTCCTAGTTGGTTTCAACCGTGAGAGAGCCAGAAGGGCTGATCTCAACCAGTCGGGCTGCACAGCCTAAGTGCTTCGGGTAGGGCAGTCCTGAGCCAATGTGCCACATTAGGAATGCAAGCCAAGTTTCCTTGCCACAGGAAGGCACACCGAGGCCTGGTGTTTTCTCTATGAAACTGACGTGGGCTTGAAGGGTGAGGCCTTTACAACAATGTGTATGGAGGTACTCGATTTGGGCTGCCTGGTGAAAGAACCTGCGCTCACCAGCACCCTGAGTACCTTTCCTGAACTTTGATTCCTAGCTGGGTGAACTCGCCCTTCGGAGGCTAGATGGGACCAAACGTGTTAAGCTTGTGGGGAAAGCCTTTGACCAATGGCCAATATGCTTGTGCTTGTGCGAGGGTTACGCAGGCACTTGCAACACAGGGTTTTGACCTTACCATAAGCTGTCCCTTTGGGCTGAAGCAGGCGGCGTGTGTGGATCACAGCCTGGGAAGCAGGACCTCAGGGGAGTCTGCCAACAGACTGCCCTCCAGTATAGCCAGCTGAGAAAAGGTGGCAAGGCTGATGGATCCCGCTTACAACGAAATGTTTCTCTTCAGCAGAGGAGATTTTGCTACCACACGTCAGCAGCTCCTCTCCCTCAGAGTGCTGTTCCTGGGTAGGCTAGGAAAAGCCACCACGTTCCCAGCTTAGGAGAGGCTGTTTTCCTAGTTGGTTTCAACCGTGAGAGAGCCAGAAGGGCTGATCTCCACCAGTCGGGCTGCACAGCCTGAGAGCTTCGGGTAGGGCAGTCCTGAGCCAATGTGCCACCTTAGGAATGCAAGCCAAGTTTCCTTGCCACAGGAAGGCTCACCGAGGCCTGGTGTTTTCTCTATGAAACTGACGTGGGCTTGAAGGGTGAGGCCTTTACAACAATGTGTTTGGAGGTACTCGATTTGGGCTGTCTGGTGAAAGAACCTGCGCTCACCAGCACCCTGAGTACCTTTCCTGAACTTTGATTCCTAGCTGGGTGAACTCGCCCTTCGGAGGCTAGATGGGACCAAACGTGTTAAGCTTGTGGGGAAAGCCTTTGACCAATGGCCAATATGCTTGTGCTTGTGCGAGGGTTACGCAGGCACTTGCAACACAGGGTTTTGACCTTACCATAAGCTGTCCCTTTAGGCTGAAGCAGGCGGCGTGTGTGGATCACAGCCTGGGAAGCAGGACCTCAGGGGAGTCTGCCAACAGACTGCCCTCCAGTATAGCCAGCTGAGAAAAGGTGGCAAGGCTGATGGAACCCGCTTACAACGAAATGTTTCCCTTCAGCAGAGGAGATTTTGCTACCACACGTCAGCAGCTCCTCTCCCTCAGAGTGCTGTTCCTGGGTAGACTAGGAAAAGCCACCACGTTCCCAGCTTAGGAGAGGCTCTTTTCCTAGTTGGTTTCAATCGTGAGAGAGCCAGAAGGGCTGATCTCAACCAGTCGGGCTGCACAGCCTGAGTGCTTCGGGTAGGGCAGTCCTGAGCCAATGTGCCACATTAGGAATGCAAGCCAAGTTTCCTTGCCACAGGAAGGCACACCGAGGCCTGGTGTTTTCTCTATGAAACTGACGTGGGCTTGAAGGGTGAGGCCTTTACAACAATGTGTATGGAGGTACTCGATTTGGGCTGCCTGGTGAAAGAACTGCGCTCACCAGCACCCTGAGTACCTTTCCTGAACTTTGATTCCTAGCTGGGTGAACTCGCCCTTCGGAGGCTAGATGGGACCAAACGTGTTAAGCTTGTGGGGAATGCCTTTGACCAATGGCCAATATGCTTGTGCTTGTGCGAGGGTTACGCAGGCACTTGCAACACAGTGTTTTGAACTTACCATAAGCTGTCCCTTTGGGCTGAAGCAGGCGGCGTGTGTGGATCACAGCCTGGGAAGCAGGACCTCAGGGGAGTCTGCCAACAGACTGCCCTCCAGTATAGCCAGCTGAGAAAAGGTGGCAAGGCTGATGGATCCCGCTTACAACGAAATGTTTCTCTTCGGCAGAGGAGATTTTGCTACCACACGTCAGCAGCTCCTCTCCCTCAGAGTGCTGTTCCTGGGTAGACTAGGAAAAGCCACCACGTTCCCAGCTTAGGAGAGGCTCTTTTCCTAGTTGGTTTCAACCGTGAGAGAGCCAGAAGGGCTGATCTCCACCAGTCGGGCTGCACAGCCTGAGTGCTTCGGGTAGGGCAGTCCTGAGCCAATGTGCCACCTTAGGAATGCATGCCAAGTTTCCTTGCCACAGGAAGGCTCACCGAGGCCTGGTGTTTTCTCTATGAAACTGACGTGGGCTTGAAGGGTGAGGCCTTTACAACAATGTGTTTGGAGGTACTCGATTTGGGCTGTCTGGTGAAAGAACCTGCGCTCACCAGCACCCTGAGTACCTTTCCTGAACTTTGATTCCTAGCTGGGTGAACTCGCCCTTCGGAGGCTAGATGGGACCAAACGTGTTAAGCTTGTGGGGAAAGCCTTTGACCAATGGCCAATATGCTTGTGCTTGTGCGAGGGTTACGCAGGCACTTGCAACACAGGGTTTTGACCTTACCATAAGCTGTCCCTTTGGGCTGAAGCAGGCGGCGTGTGTGGATCACAGCCTGGGAAGCAGGACCTCAGGGGAGTCTGCCAACAGACTGCCCTCCAGTATAGCCAGCTGAGAAAAGGTGGCAAGGCTGATGGAACCCGCTTACAACGAAATGTTTCTCTTCAGCAGAGGAGATTTTGCTACCACACGTCAGCAGCTCCTCTCCCTCAGAGTGCTGTTCCTGGGTAGGCTAGGAAAAGCCACCACGTTCCCAGCTTAGGAGAGGCTCTTTTCCTAGTTGGTTTCAACCGTGAGAGAGCCAGAAGGGCTGATCTCCACCAGTCGGGCTGCACAGCCTGAGTGCTTCGGGTAGGGCAGTCCTGAGCCAATGTGCCACCTTAGGAATGCAAGTCAAGTTTCCTTGCCACAGGAAGGCACACCGAGGCCTGGTGTTTTCTCTATGAAACTGACGTGGGCTTGAAGGGTGAGGCCTTTACAACAATGTGTTTGGAGATACTCGATTTGGGCTGCCTGGTGAAAGAACCTGCGCTCACCAGCACCCTGAGTACCTTTCCTGAACTTTGATTCCTAGCTAGGTGAACTCGCCCTTCGGAGGCTAGATGGGACCAAACGTGTTAAGCTTGTGGGGAAAGCCTTTGACCAATGGCCAATATGCTTGTGCTTGTGCGAGGGTTACGCAGGCACTTGCAACACAGGGTTTTTACCTTACCATAAGCTGTCCCTTTGGGCTGAAGCAGGCGGCGTGTGTGGATCACAGCCTGGGAAGCAGGACCTCAGGGGAGTCTGCCAACAGACTGCCCTCCAGTATAGCCAGCTGAGAAAAGGTGGCAAGGCTGATGGATCCCGCTTACAACGAAATGTTTCTCTTCAGCAGAGGAGACTTTGCTACCACACGTCAGCAGCTCCTCTCCCTCAGAGCGCTGTTCCTGTGTAGACTAGGAAAAGCCACCACGTTCCGCAGCTTAGGGGAGGCTCTTTTCCTAGTTGGTTTCATCCGTGAGAGAGCCAGAAGGGCTGATCTCAACCAGTCGGGCTGCACAGCCTGAGTCCTTGGGGTAGGGCAGTCCTGAGCCAATGGGCCACCTAAGGAATGACAGCAAAGTTTCCTTGCCACAGGAAAGCACACCGAGGCCTGGTGTTTTCTCTATGAAATTGACGTGGGCTTGAAGGGTGAAGCCTATACCGCATTGTGGAAAAGCTCGGGGTTACGGCTCTCTTTCTCCCTCTCTCGGTCCCATACCCAGGGCTCAGCCGAGTGGGAATGCAGAGTGGCAGAGACTTCCTCTCTGCCGGACTCAGAAGGCTTCTTCCCTTTAGGGCAATGCCGTTTGTGCCTTACTTCGTGGAGGAGGAATGAGGGCCCCCTGAGATATTCTGACATGAAATACCTAACGACAGAGGATCTGGAGGAGCTGGTTTCTGGGCGGAAGGAGCCAAAAAGCCTGCATTGCTAAGGTCTCTTTGAGAGCTGCCAGACACTCTGCCGTCCTAGGCCTCAGAATTGGACATTGTGACGGCATGGCAACACTTGGAATCCTAGGACGCAGTGGAAGCGCGACTCGCAAACTGGATGGAAGAAGTTTCCAAGCACAGTGTTCTTTCATGTACCAAAGAGAACGCTAGTGTCTGAGGCTGGTAGCCTTGTTGCTAGAGAGAACTGGCATCCCCGTGGGCCTGTTGGCTACTTTCCTGTTTCCGACCCTCTCAGGAAACTCCTCCAAAAAGCCTTTGGGACCCCCTTAGAGAGAACAGCTGCCAAGTGGATGCACAGAACATTAACCTAGCTCCCGGCCCAGGGTCCCAAGCATCCATCTTTCTCTGGACGGTACCTACCCCACCCAGGGATTCAAGCAGGGAGTTGGCCTTCTACAACTTACACAGGAAACTGGGAGGAGATGTAGGGCCACTCTACTTGCGCTCACACTACGTGGCCCGGAGAAGTTATCACGCACCAGAATTCAACCCCCTTCCTCTACACGTGCGTACCCCAAAGAAGCGCTGGGCAGTGGGTGTTCTCAGGCCAAGAGCAGTCCTTGTTCTGGGCTGCACCTGCTCTGTGGTTTGAAGGATCTCTGACTCTGCTCCTTCGGAAGCATTTCAGGGCTGACTCTATCCCTGGGCTGCCGAAGCAAACAGGCATAGAGGCCTTTCACACGGAAGGCATGGGCTTGTATCCCCTGAAGAAAGTGTAGGTCGCCCCTCCCTGGCCGGAGGCGTGTAAGTTGACACCATTTGCTCTGCCCATGGAAAATGCAAGGAGGTGGACTCGATTTGGGCTGCCTGGTGAAAGAACCTGCAGTCAACAGCCCCCTGAGTACCTTTCCTGAACTTTGATTCCTAGCTAGGTCAACTCGGCCTTCGGAGGCTAGATGGGACCAAACGTGTTAAGCTTGTGGGGAAAGACTTTGACCAATGGCCAATATGCTTGTCCCTGTGCGAGGGTTAGGCAGGAAGTTGCCAGCACAGGGTTTTGACCTTACCATAAGCTGTCCCTTTGGGCTGAAGCAGGCGGCGTGTGTGGATCACAGCCTGGGAAGCAGGGCCTCAGGGGAATCTGCCAACAGACTGCCCTCCATGATAGCCAGCTGAGAAAAGGTGGCAAGGCTGATGGAATCCGCTTACAATGAAATGTTTCTCTTCAGCAGAGGAGATTTTGCTACCACACGTCAGCAGCTCCTCTCCCTCAGAGTGCTGTTCCTGGGTAGACTAGGAAAAGCCACCACGTTCCCAGCTTAGGAGAGGCTCTTTTCCTAGTTGGTTTCAACCGTGAGAGAGCCAGAAGGGCTGATCTCCACCAGTCGGGCTGCACAGCCTGAGTGCTTCGGGTAGGGCAGTCCTGAGCCATTGTGCCACCTTAGGAATGCAAGCCAAGTTTCCTTGCCACAGGAAGGCTCACCGAGGCCTGGTGTTTTCTCTATGAAACTACGTGGGCTTGAAGGGTGAGGCCTTTACAACAATGTGTATGGAGGTACTCGATTTCGGCTGCCTGGTGAAAGAACCTGCGCTCACCAGCACCCTGAGTACCTTTCCTGAACTTTGATTCCTAGCTGGGTGAACTCGCCCTTCGGAGGCTAGATGGGACCAAACGTGTTAAGCTTGTGGGGAAAGCCTTTGACCAATGGCCAATATGCTTGTGCTTGTGCGAGGGTTACGCAGGCACTTGCCAACACAGGGTTTTGACCTTACCATAAGCTGTCCCTTTGGGCTGAAGCAGGCGGCGTGTGTGGATCACAGCCTGGGAAGCAGGACCTCAGGGGAGTCTGCCAACAGACTGCCCTCCAGTATAGCCAGCTGAGAAAAGGTGGCAAGGCTGATGGAACCCGCTTACAACGAAATGTTTCTCTTCAGCAGAGGAGATTTTGCTACCACACGTCAGCAGCTCCTCTCCCTCAGAGTGCTGTTCCTGGGTAGACTAGGAAAAGCCACCACGTTCCCAGCTTAGGAGAGGCTCTTTTCCTAGTTGGTTTCAACCGTGAGAGAGCCAGAAGGGCTGATCTCCACCAGTCGGGCTGCACAGCCTGAGTGCTTTGGGTAGGGCAGTCCTGAGCCAATGTGCCACCTTAGGAATGCAAGCCAAGTTTCCTTGCCACAGGAAGGCACACCGAGGCCTGGTGTTTTCTCTATGAAACTGACGTGGGCTTGAAGGGTGAGGCCTTTACAACAATGTGTATGGAGGTACTCGATTTGGGCTGCCTGGTGAAAGAACCTGCGCTCACCAGCACCCTGAGTACCTTTCCTGAACTTTGATTCCTACCTGGGTGAACTCGCCCTTCGGAGGCTAGATGGGACCAAACGTGTTAAGCTTGTGGGGAAAGCCTTTGACCAATGGCCAATATGCTTGTGCTTGTGCGAGGGTTACGCAGGCACTTGCCAACACAGGGTTTTGACCTTACCATAAGCTGTCCCTTTGGGCTGAAGCAGGCGGCGTGTGTGGATCACAGCCTGGGAAGCAGGACCTCAGGGGAGTCTGCCAACAGACTGCCCTCCAGTATAGCCAGCTGAGAAAAGGTGGCAAGGCTGATGGAACCCGCTTACAACGAAATGTTTCCCTTCAGCAGAGGAGATTTTGCTACCACACGTCAGCAGCTCCTCTCCCTCAGAGTGCTGTTCCTGGGTAGACTAGGAAAAACCACCACGTTCCCAGCTTAGGAGAGGCTCTTTTCCTAGTTGGTTTCAACCGTGAGAGAGCCAGAAGGGCTGATCTCAACCAGTCGGGCTGCACAGCCTAAGTGCTTCGGGTAGGGCAGTCCTGAGCCAATGTGCCACATTAGGAATGCAAGCCAAGTTTCCTTGCCACAGGAAGGCACACCGAGGCCTGGTGTTTTCTCTATGAAACTGACGTGGGCTTGAAGGGTGAGGCCTTTACAACAATGTGTATGGAGGTACTCGATTTGGGCTGTCTGGTGAAAGAACCTGCGCTCACCAGCACCCTGAGTACCTTTCCTGAACTTTGATTCCTAGCTGGGTGAACTCGCCCTTCGGAGGCTAGATGGGACCAAACGTGTTAAGCTTGTGGGGAAAGCCTTTGACCAATGGCCAATATGCTTGTGCTTGTGCGAGGGTTACGCAGGCACTTGCAACACAGGGTTTTGACCTTACCATAAGCTGTCCCTTTGGGCTGAAGCAGGCGGCGTGTGTGGATCACAGCCTGGGAAGCAGGACCTCAGGGGAGTCTGCCAACAGGCTGCCCTCCAGTATAGCCAGCTGAGAAAAGGTGGCAAGGCTGATGGATCCCGCTTACAACGAAATGTTTCTCTTCAGCAGAGGAGATTTTGCTACCACACGTCAGCAGCTCCTCTCCCTCAGAGTGCTGTTCCTGGGTAGGCTAGGAAAAGCCACCACGTTCCCAGCTTAGGAGAGGCTGTTTTCCTAGTTGGTTTCAACCGTGAGAGAGCCAGAAGGGCTGATCTCCACCAGTCGGGCTGCACAGCCTGAGAGCTTCGGGTAGGGCAGTCCTGAGCCAATGTGCCACCTTAGGAATGCAAGCCAAGTTTCCTTGCCACAGGAAGGCTCACCGAGGCCTGGTGTTTTCTCTATGAAACTGACGTGGGCTTGAAGGGTGAGGCCTTTACAACAATGTGTTTGGAGGTACTCGATTTGGGCTGTCTGGTGAAAGAACCTGCGCTCACCAGCACCCTGAGTACCTTTCCTGAACTTTGATTCCTAGCTGGGTGAACTCGCCCTTCGGAGGCTAGATGGGACCAAACGTGTTAAGCTTGTGGGGAAAGCCTTTGACCAATGGCCAATATGCTTGTGCTTGTGCGAGGGTTACGCAGGCACTTGCAACACAGGGTTTTGACCTTACCATAAGCTGTCCCTTTGGGCTGAAGCAGGCGGCGTGTGTGGATCACAGCCTGGGAAGCAGGACCTCAGGGGAGTCTGCCAACAGACTGCCCTCCAGTATAGCCAGCTGAGAAAAGGTGGCAAGGCTGATGGAACCCGCTTACAACGAAATGTTTCCCTTCAGCAGAGGAGATTTTGCTACCACACGTCAGCAGCTCCTCTCCCTCAGAGTGCTGTTCCTGGGTAGACTAGGAAAAGCCACCACGTTCCCAGCTTAGGAGAGGCTCTTTTCCTAGTTGGTTTCAACCGTGAGAGAGCCAGAAGGTCTGATCTCAACCAGTCGGGCTGCACAGCCTGAGTGCTTCGGGTAGGGCAGTCCTGAGCCAATGTGCCACATTAGGAATGCAAGCCAAGTTTCCTTGCCACAGGAAGGCACACCGAGGCCTGGTGTTTTCTCTATGAAACTGACGTGGGCTTGAAGGGTGAGGCCTTTACAACAATGTGTATGGAGGTACTCGATTTGGGCTGCCTGGTGAAAGAACCTGCGCTCACCAGCACCCTGAGTACCTTTCCTGAACTTTGATTCCTAGCTGGGTGAACTCGCCCTTCGGAGGCTAGATGGGACCAAACGTGTTAAGCTTGTGGGGAAAGCCTTTGACCAATGGCCAATATGCTTGTGCTTGTGCGAGGGTTACGCAGGCACTTGCAACACAGGGTTTTGACCTTACCATAAGCTGTCCCTTTGGGCTGAAGCAGGCGGCGTGTGTGGATCACAGCCTGGGAAGCAGGACCTCAGGGGAGTCTGCCAACAGGCTGCCCTCCAGTATAGCCAGCTGAGAAAAGGTGGCAAGGCTGATGGATCCCGCTTACAACGAAATGTTTCTCTTCAGCAGAGGAGATTTTGCTACCACACGTCAGCAGCTCCTCTCCCTCAGAGTGCTGTTCCTGGGTAGGCTAGGAAAAGCCACCACGTTCCCAGCTTAGGAGAGGCTCTTTTCCTACTTGGTTTCATCCGTGAGAGAGCCAGAAGGGCTGATCTCCACCAGTCGGGCTGCACAGCCTGAGAGCTTCGGGTAGGGCAGTCCTGAGCCAATGTGCCACCTTAGGAATGCAAGCCAAGTTTCCTTGCCACAGGAAGGCTCACCGAGGCCTGGTGTTTTCTCTATGAAACTGACGTGGGCTTGAAGGGTGAGGCCTTTACAACAATGTGTTTGGAGGTACTCGATTTGGGCTGTCTGGTGAAAGAACCTGCGCTCACCAGCACCCTGAGTACCTTTCCTGAACTTTGATTCCTAGCTGGGTGAACTCGCCCTTCGGAGGCTAGATGGGACCAAACGTGTTAAGCTTGTGGGGAAAGCCTTTGACCAATGGCCAATATGCTTGTGCTTGTGCGAGGGTTACGCAGGCACTTGCAACACAGGGTTTTGACCTTACCATAAGCTGTCCCTTTGGGCTGAAGCAGGCGGCGTGTGTGGATCACAGCCTGGGAAGCAGGACCTCAGGGGAGTCTGCCAACAGACTGCCCTCCAGTATAGCCAGCTGAGAAAAGGTGGCAAGGCTGATGGATCCCGCTTACAACGAAATGTTTCTCTTCAGCAGAGGAGATTTTGCTACCACACGTCAGCAGCTCCTCTCCCTCAGAGTGCTGTTCCTGGGTAGGCTAGGAAAAGCCACCACGTTCCCAGCTTAGGAGAGGCTCTTTTCCTAGTTGGTTTCAACCGTGAGAGAGCCAGAAGGGCTGATCTCCACCAGTCGGGCTGCACAGCCTGAGTCCTTGGGGTAGGGCAGTCCTGAGCCAATGGGCCACCTAAGGAATGACAGCAAAGTTTCCTTGCCACAGGAAAGCACACCGAGGCCTGGTGTTTTCTCTATGAAATTGACGTGGGCTTGAAGGGTGAAGCCTATACCGCATTGTGGAAAAGCTCGGGGTTACGGCTCTCTTTCTCCCTCTCTCGGTCCCATACCCAGGGCTCAGCCGAGTGGGAATGCAGAGTGGCAGAGACTTCCTCTCTGCCGGACTCAGAAGGCTTCTTCCCTTTAGGGCAATGCCGTTTGTGCCTTACTTCGTGGAGGAGGAATGAGGGCCCCCTGAGATATTCTGACATGAAATACCTAACGACAGAGGATCTGGAGGAGCTGGTTTCTGGGCGGAAGGAGCCAAAAAGCCTGCATTGCTAAGGTCTCTTTGAGAGCTGCCAGACACTCTGCCGTCCTAGGCCTCAGAATTGGACATTGTGACGGCATGGCAACACTTGGAATCCTAGGACGCAGTGGAAGCGCGACTCGCAAACTGGATGGAAGAAGTTTCCAAGCACAGTGTTCTTTCATGTACCAAAGAGAACGCTAGTGTCTGAGGCTGGTAGCCTTGTTGCTAGAGAGAACTGGCATCCCCGTGGGCCTGTTGGCTACTTTCCTGTTTCCGACCCTCTCAGGAAACTCCTCCAAAAAGCCTTTGGGACCCCCTTAGAGAGAACAGCTGCCAAGTGGATGCACAGAACATTAACCTAGCTCCCGGCCCAGGGTCCCAAGCATCCATCTTTCTCTGGACGGTACCTACCCCACCCAGGGATTCAAGCAGGGAGTTGGCCTTCTACAACTTACACAGGAAACTGGGAGGAGATGTAGGGCCACTCTACTTGCGCTCACACTACGTGGCCCGGAGAAGTTATCACGCAGCAGAATTCAACCCCCTTCCTCTACACGTGCGTACCCCAAAGAAGCGCTGGGCAGTGGGTGTTCTCAGGCCAAGAGCAGTCCTTGTTCTGGGCTGCACCTGCTCTGTGGTTTGAAGGATCTCTGACTCTGCTCCTTCGGAAGCATTTCAGGGCTGACTCTATCCCTGGGCTGCCGAAGCAAACAGGCATAGAGGCCTTTCACACGGAAGGCATGGGCTTGTATCCCCTGAAGAAAGTGTAGGTCGCCCCTCCCTGGCCGGAGGCGTGTAAGTTGACACCATTTGCTCTGCCCATGGAAAATGCAAGGAGGTGGACTCGATTTGGGCTGCCTGGTGAAAGAACCTGCAGTCAACAGCCCCCTGAGTACCTTTCCTGAACTTTGATTCCTAGCTAGGTCAACTCGGCCTTCGGAGGCTAGATGGGACCAAACGTGTTAAGCTTGTGGGGAAAGCCTTTGACCAATGGCCAATATGCTTGTCCCTGTGCGAGGGTTAGGCAGGAACTTGCCAGCACAGGGTTTTGACCTTACCATAAGCTGTCCCTTTGGGCTGAAGCAGGCGGCGTGTGTGGATCACAGCCTGGGAAGCAGGGCCTCAGGGGAATCTGCCAACAGACTGCCCTCCATGATAGCCAGCTGAGAAAAGGTGGCAAGGCTGATGGAATCCGCTTACAATGAAATGTTTCTCTTCAGCAGAGGAGACTTTGCTACCACACGTCAGCAGCTCCTCTCCCTCAGAGCGCTGTTCCTGTGTAGACTAGGAAAAGCCACCACGTTCCGCAGCTTAGGGGAGGCTCTTTTCCTAGTTGGTTTCATCCGTGAGAGAGCCAGAAGGGCTGATCTCAACCAGTCGGGCTGCACAGCCTGAGTCCTTGGGGTAGGGCAGTCCTGAGCCAATGGGCCACCTAAGGAATGACAGCAAAGTTTCCTTGCCACAGGAAAGCTCACCGAGGCCTGGTGTTTTCTCTATGAAATTGACGTGGGCTTGAAGGGTGAAGCCTATACCGCATTGTGGAAAAGCTCGGGGTTACGGCTCTCTTTCTCCCTCTCTCGGTCCCATACCCAGGGCTCAGCCGAGTGGGAATGCAGAGTGGCAGAGACTTCCTCTCTGCCGGACTCAGAAGGCTTCTTCCCTTTAGGGCAATGCCGTTTGTGCCTTACTTCGTGGAGGAGGAATGAGGGCCCCCTGAGATATTCTGACATGAAATACCTAACGACAGAGGATCTGGAGGAGCTGGTTTCTGGGCGGAAGGAGCCAAAAAGCCTGCATTGCTAAGGTCTCTTTGAGAGCTGCCAGACACTCTGCCGTCCTAGGCCTCAGAATTGGACATTGTGACGGCATGGCAACACTTGGAATCCTAGGACGCAGTGGAAGCGCGACTCGCAAACTGGATGGAAGAAGTTTCCAAGCACAGTGTTCTTTCATGTACCAAAGAGAACGCTAGTGTCTGAGGCTGGTAGCCTTGTTGCTAGAGAGAACTGGCATCCCCGTGGGCCTGTTGGCTACTTTCCTGTTTCCGACCCTCTCAGGAAACTCCTCCAAAAAGCCTTTGGGACCCCCTTAGAGAGAACAGCTGCCAAGTGGATGCACAGAACATTAACCTAGCTCCCGGCCCAGGGTCCCAAGCATCCATCTTTCTCTGGACGGTACCTACCCCACCCAGGGATTCAAGCAGGGAGTTGGCCTTCTACAACTTACACAGGAAACTGGGAGGAGATGTAGGGCCACTCTACTTGCGCTCACACTACGTGGCCCGGAGAAGTTATCACGCACCAGAATTCAACCCCCTTCCTCTACACGTGCGTACCCCAAAGAAGCGCTGGGCAGTGGGTGTTCTCAGGCCAAGAGCAGTCCTTGTTCTGGGCTGCACCTGCTCTGTGGTTTGAAGGATCTCTGACTCTGCTCCTTCGGAAGCATTTCAGGGCTGACTCTATCCCTGGGCTGCCGAAGCAAACAGGCATAGAGGCCTTTCACACGGAAGGCATGGGCTTGTATCCCCTGAAGAAAGTGTAGGTCGCCCCTCCCTGGCCGGAGGCGTGTAAGTTGACACCATTTGCTCTGCCCATGGAAAATGCAAGGAGGTGGACTCGATTTGGGCTGCCTGGTGAAAGAACCTGCAGTCAACAGCCCCCTGAGTACCTTTCCTGAACTTTGATTCCTAGCTAGGTCAACTCGGCCTTCGGAGGCTAGATGGGACCAAACGTGTTAAGCTTGTGGGGAAAGACTTTGACCAATGGCCAATATGCTTGTCCCTGTGCGAGGGTTAGGCAGGAAGTTGCCAGCACAGGGTTTTGACCTTACCATAAGCTGTCCCTTTGGGCTGAAGCAGGCGGCGTGTGTGGATCACAGCCTGGGAAGCAGGGCCTCAGGGGAATCTGCCAACAGACTGCCCTCCATGATAGCCAGCTGAGAAAAGGTGGCAAGGCTGATGGAATCCGCTTACAATGAAATGTTTCTCTTCAGCAGAGGAGATTTTGCTACCACACGTCAGCAGCTCCTCTCCCTCAGAGTGCTGTTCCTGGGTAGACTAGGAAAAGCCACCACGTTCCCAGCTTAGGAGAGGCTCTTTTCCTAGTTGGTTTCAACCGTGAGAGAGCCAGAAGGGCTGATCTCCACCAGTCGGGCTGCACAGCCTGAGTGCTTCGGGTAGGGCAGTCCTGAGCCATTGTGCCACCTTAGGAATGCAAGCCAAGTTTCCTTGCCACAGGAAGGCTCACCGAGGCCTGGTGTTTTCTCTATGAAACTACGTGGGCTTGAAGGGTGAGGCCTTTACAACAATGTGTATGGAGGTACTCGATTTCGGCTGCCTGGTGAAAGAACCTGCGCTCACCAGCACCCTGAGTACCTTTCCTGAACTTTGATTCCTAGCTGGGTGAACTCGCCCTTCGGAGGCTAGATGGGACCAAACGTGTTAAGCTTGTGGGGAAAGCCTTTGACCAATGGCCAATATGCTTGTGCTTGTGCGAGGGTTACGCAGGCACTTGCCAACACAGGGTTTTGACCTTACCATAAGCTGTCCCTTTGGGCTGAAGCAGGCGGCGTGTGTGGATCACAGCCTGGGAAGCAGGACCTCAGGGGAGTCTGCCAACAGACTGCCCTCCAGTATAGCCAGCTGAGAAAAGGTGGCAAGGCTGATGGAACCCGCTTACAACGAAATGTTTCTCTTCAGCAGAGGAGATTTTGCTACCACACGTCAGCAGCTCCTCTCCCTCAGAGTGCTGTTCCTGGGTAGACTAGGAAAAGCCACCACGTTCCCAGCTTAGGAGAGGCTCTTTTCCTAGTTGGTTTCAACCGTGAGAGAGCCAGAAGGGCTGATCTCCACCAGTCGGGCTGCACAGCCTGAGTGCTTTGGGTAGGGCAGTCCTGAGCCAATGTGCCACCTTAGGAATGCAAGCCAAGTTTCCTTGCCACAGGAAGGCACACCGAGGCCTGGTGTTTTCTCTATGAAACTGACGTGGGCTTGAAGGGTGAGGCCTTTACAACAATGTGTATGGAGGTACTCGATTTGGGCTGCCTGGTGAAAGAACCTGCGCTCACCAGCACCCTGAGTACCTTTCCTGAACTTTGATTCCTACCTGGGTGAACTCGCCCTTCGGAGGCTAGATGGGACCAAACGTGTTAAGCTTGTGGGGAAAGCCTTTGACCAATGGCCAATATGCTTGTGCTTGTGCGAGGGTTACGCAGGCACTTGCCAACACAGGGTTTTGACCTTACCATAAGCTGTCCCTTTGGGCTGAAGCAGGCGGCGTGTGTGGATCACAGCCTGGGAAGCAGGACCTCAGGGGAGTCTGCCAACAGACTGCCCTCCAGTATAGCCAGCTGAGAAAAGGTGGCAAGGCTGATGGAACCCGCTTACAACGAAATGTTTCCCTTCAGCAGAGGAGATTTTGCTACCACACGTCAGCAGCTCCTCTCCCTCAGAGTGCTGTTCCTGGGTAGACTAGGAAAAACCACCACGTTCCCAGCTTAGGAGAGGCTCTTTTCCTAGTTGGTTTCAACCGTGAGAGAGCCAGAAGGGCTGATCTCAACCAGTCGGGCTGCACAGCCTAAGTGCTTCGGGTAGGGCAGTCCTGAGCCAATGTGCCACATTAGGAATGCAAGCCAAGTTTCCTTGCCACAGGAAGGCACACCGAGGCCTGGTGTTTTCTCTATGAAACTGACGTGGGCTTGAAGGGTGAGGCCTTTACAACAATGTGTATGGAGGTACTCGATTTGGGCTGCCTGGTGAAAGAACCTGCGCTCACCAGCACCCTGAGTACCTTTCCTGAACTTTGATTCCTAGCTGGGTGAACTCGCCCTTCGGAGGCTAGATGGGACCAAACGTGTTAAGCTTGTGGGGAAAGCCTTTGACCAATGGCCAATATGCTTGTGCTTGTGCGAGGGTTACGCAGGCACTTGCAACACAGGGTTTTGACCTTACCATAAGCTGTCCCTTTGGGCTGAAGCAGGCGGCGTGTGTGGATCACAGCCTGGGAAGCAGGACCTCAGGGGAGTCTGCCAACAGGCTGCCCTCCAGTATAGCCAGCTGAGAAAAGGTGGCAAGGCTGATGGATCCCGCTTACAACGAAATGTTTCTCTTCAGCAGAGGAGATTTTGCTACCACACGTCAGCAGCTCCTCTCCCTCAGAGTGCTGTTCCTGGGTAGGCTAGGAAAAGCCACCACGTTCCCAGCTTAGGAGAGGCTGTTTTCCTAGTTGGTTTCAACCGTGAGAGAGCCAGAAGGGCTGATCTCCACCAGTCGGGCTGCACAGCCTGAGAGCTTCGGGTAGGGCAGTCCTGAGCCAATGTGCCACCTTAGGAATGCAAGCCAAGTTTCCTTGCCACAGGAAGGCTCACCGAGGCCTGGTGTTTTCTCTATGAAACTGACGTGGGCTTGAAGGGTGAGGCCTTTACAACAATGTGTTTGGAGGTACTCGATTTGGGCTGTCTGGTGAAAGAACCTGCGCTCACCAGCACCCTGAGTACCTTTCCTGAACTTTGATTCCTAGCTGGGTGAACTCGCCCTTCGGAGGCTAGATGGGACCAAACGTGTTAAGCTTGTGGGGAAAGCCTTTGACCAATGGCCAATATGCTTGTGCTTGTGCGAGGGTTACGCAGGCACTTGCAACACAGGGTTTTGACCTTACCATAAGCTGTCCCTTTGGGCTGAAGCAGGCGGCGTGTGTGGATCACAGCCTGGGAAGCAGGACCTCAGGGGAGTCTGCCAACAGACTGCCCTCCAGTATAGCCAGCTGAGAAAAGGTGGCAAGGCTGATGGAACCCGCTTACAACGAAATGTTTCCCTTCAGCAGAGGAGATTTTGCTACCACACGTCAGCAGCTCCTCTCCCTCAGAGTGCTGTTCCTGGGTAGACTAGGAAAAGCCACCACGTTCCCAGCTTAGGAGAGGCTCTTTTCCTAGTTGGTTTCAACCGTGAGAGAGCCAGAAGGTCTGATCTCAACCAGTCGGGCTGCACAGCCTGAGTGCTTCGGGTAGGGCAGTCCTGAGCCAATGTGCCACCTTAGGAATGCAAGCCAAGTTTCCTTGCCACAGGAAAGCACACCGAGGCCTGGTGTTTTCTCTATGAAATTGACGTGGGCTTGAAGGGTGAGGCCTATACCGCATTGTGGAAAAGCTCGGGGTTACGGCTCTCTTTCTCCCTCTCTCGGTCCCATACCCAGGGCTCAGCCGAGTGGGAATGCAGAGTGGCAGAGACTTCCTCTCTGCCGGACTCAGAAGGCTTCTTCCCTTTAGGGCAATGCCGTTTGTGCCTTACTTCGTGGAGGAGGAATGAGGGCCCCCTGAGATATTCTGACATGAAATACCTAACGACAGAGGATCTGGAGGAGCTGGTTTCTGGGCGGAAGGAGCCAAAAAGCCTGCATTGCTAAGGTCTCTTTGAGAGCTGCCAGACACTCTGCCGTCCTAGGCCTCAGAATTGGACATTGTGACGGCATGGCAACACTTGGAATCCTAGGACGCAGTGGAAGCGCGACTCGCAAACTGGATGGAAGAAGTTTCCAAGCACAGTGTTCTTTCATGTACCAAAGAGAACGCTAGTGTCTGAGGCTGGTAGCCTTGTTGCTAGAGAGAACTGGCATCCCCGTGGGCCTGTTGGCTACTTTCCTGTTTCCGACCCTCTCAGGAAACTCCTCCAAAAAGCCTTTGGGACCCCCTTAGAGAGAACAGCTGCCAAGTGGATGCACAGAACATTAACCTAGCTCCCGGCCCAGGGTCCCAAGCATCCATCTTTCTCTGGACGGTACCTACCCCACCCAGGGATTCAAGCAGGGAGTTGGCCTTCTACAACTTACACAGGAAACTGGGAGGAGATGTAGGGCCACTCTACTTGCGCTCACACTACGTGGCCCGGAGAAGTTATCACGCAGCAGAATTCAACCCCCTTCCTCTACACGTGCGTACCCCAAAGAAGCGCTGGGCAGTGGGTGTTCTCAGGCCAAGAGCAGTCCTTGTTCTGGGCTGCACCTGCTCTGTGGTTTGAAGGATCTCTGACTCTGCTCCTTCGGAAGCATTTCAGGGCTGACTCTATCCCTGGGCTGCCGAAGCAAACAGGCATAGAGGCCTTTCACACGGAAGGCATGGGCTTGTATCCCCTGAAGAAAGTGTAGGTCGCCCCTCCCTGGCCGGAGGCGTGTAAGTTGACACCATTTGCTCTGCCCATGGAAAATGCAAGGAGGTGGACTCGATTTGGGCTGCCTGGTGAAAGAACCTGCAGTCAACAGCCCCCTGAGTACCTTTCCTGAACTTTGATTCCTAGCTAGGTCAACTCGGCCTTCGGAGGCTAGATGGGACCAAACGTGTTAAGCTTGTGGGGAAAGCCTTTGACCAATGGCCAATATGCTTGTCCCTGTGCGAGGGTTAGGCAGGAACTTGCCAGCACAGGGTTTTGACCTTACCATAAGCTGTCCCTTTGGGCTGAAGCAGGCGGCGTGTGTGGATCACAGCCTGGGAAGCAGGGCCTCAGGGGAATCTGCCAACAGACTGCCCTCCATGATAGCCAGCTGAGAAAAGGTGGCAAGGCTGATGGAATCCGCTTACAATGAAATGTTTCTCTTCAGCAGAGGAGACTTTGCTACCACACGTCAGCAGCTCCTCTCCCTCAGAGCGCTGTTCCTGTGTAGACTAGGAAAAGCCACCACGTTCCGCAGCTTAGGGGAGGCTCTTTTCCTAGTTGGTTTCATCCGTGAGAGAGCCAGAAGGGCTGATCTCAACCAGTCGGGCTGCACAGCCTGAGTCCTTGGGGTAGGGCAGTCCTGAGCCAATGGGCCACCTAAGGAATGACAGCAAAGTTTCCTTGCCACAGGAAAGCTCACCGAGGCCTGGTGTTTTCTCTATGAAATTGACGTGGGCTTGAAGGGTGAAGCCTATACCGCATTGTGGAAAAGCTCGGGGTTACGGCTCTCTTTCTCCCTCTCTCGGTCCCATACCCAGGGCTCAGCCGAGTGGGAATGCAGAGTGGCAGAGACTTCCTCTCTGCCGGACTCAGAAGGCTTCTTCCCTTTAGGGCAATGCCGTTTGTGCCTTACTTCGTGGAGGAGGAATGAGGGCCCCCTGAGATATTCTGACATGAAATACCTAACGACAGAGGATCTGGAGGAGCTGGTTTCTGGGCGGAAGGAGCCAAAAAGCCTGCATTGCTAAGGTCTCTTTGAGAGCTGCCAGACACTCTGCCGTCCTAGGCCTCAGAATTGGACATTGTGACGGCATGGCAACACTTGGAATCCTAGGACGCAGTGGAAGCGCGACTCGCAAACTGGATGGAAGAAGTTTCCAAGCACAGTGTTCTTTCATGTACCAAAGAGAACGCTAGTGTCTGAGGCTGGTAGCCTTGTTGCTAGAGAGAACTGGCATCCCCGTGGGCCTGTTGGCTACTTTCCTGTTTCCGACCCTCTCAGGAAACTCCTCCAAAAAGCCTTTGGGACCCCCTTAGAGAGAACAGCTGCCAAGTGGATGCACAGAACATTAACCTAGCTCCCGGCCCAGGGTCCCAAGCATCCATCTTTCTCTGGACGGTACCTACCCCACCCAGGGATTCAAGCAGGGAGTTGGCCTTCTACAACTTACACAGGAAACTGGGAGGAGATGTAGGGCCACTCTACTTGCGCTCACACTACGTGGCCCGGAGAAGTTATCACGCACCAGAATTCAACCCCCTTCCTCTACACGTGCGTACCCCAAAGAAGCGCTGGGCAGTGGGTGTTCTCAGGCCAAGAGCAGTCCTTGTTCTGGGCTGCACCTGCTCTGTGGTTTGAAGGATCTCTGACTCTGCTCCTTCGGAAGCATTTCAGGGCTGACTCTATCCCTGGGCTGCCGAAGCAAACAGGCATAGAGGCCTTTCACACGGAAGGCATGGGCTTGTATCCCCTGAAGAAAGTGTAGGTCGCCCCTCCCTGGCCGGAGGCGTGTAAGTTGACACCATTTGCTCTGCCCATGGAAAATGCAAGGAGGTGGACTCGATTTGGGCTGCCTGGTGAAAGAACCTGCAGTCAACAGCCCCCTGAGTACCTTTCCTGAACTTTGATTCCTAGCTAGGTCAACTCGGCCTTCGGAGGCTAGATGGGACCAAACGTGTTAAGCTTGTGGGGAAAGACTTTGACCAATGGCCAATATGCTTGTCCCTGTGCGAGGGTTAGGCAGGAAGTTGCCAGCACAGGGTTTTGACCTTACCATAAGCTGTCCCTTTGGGCTGAAGCAGGCGGCGTGTGTGGATCACAGCCTGGGAAGCAGGGCCTCAGGGGAATCTGCCAACAGACTGCCCTCCATGATAGCCAGCTGAGAAAAGGTGGCAAGGCTGATGGAATCCGCTTACAATGAAATGTTTCTCTTCAGCAGAGGAGATTTTGCTACCACACGTCAGCAGCTCCTCTCCCTCAGAGTGCTGTTCCTGGGTAGACTAGGAAAAGCCACCACGTTCCCAGCTTAGGAGAGGCTCTTTTCCTAGTTGGTTTCAACCGTGAGAGAGCCAGAAGGGCTGATCTCCACCAGTCGGGCTGCACAGCCTGAGTGCTTCGGGTAGGGCAGTCCTGAGCCATTGTGCCACCTTAGGAATGCAAGCCAAGTTTCCTTGCCACAGGAAGGCTCACCGAGGCCTGGTGTTTTCTCTATGAAACTACGTGGGCTTGAAGGGTGAGGCCTTTACAACAATGTGTATGGAGGTACTCGATTTCGGCTGCCTGGTGAAAGAACCTGCGCTCACCAGCACCCTGAGTACCTTTCCTGAACTTTGATTCCTAGCTGGGTGAACTCGCCCTTCGGAGGCTAGATGGGACCAAACGTGTTAAGCTTGTGGGGAAAGCCTTTGACCAATGGCCAATATGCTTGTGCTTGTGCGAGGGTTACGCAGGCACTTGCCAACACAGGGTTTTGACCTTACCATAAGCTGTCCCTTTGGGCTGAAGCAGGCGGCGTGTGTGGATCACAGCCTGGGAAGCAGGACCTCAGGGGAGTCTGCCAACAGACTGCCCTCCAGTATAGCCAGCTGAGAAAAGGTGGCAAGGCTGATGGAACCCGCTTACAACGAAATGTTTCTCTTCAGCAGAGGAGATTTTGCTACCACACGTCAGCAGCTCCTCTCCCTCAGAGTGCTGTTCCTGGGTAGACTAGGAAAAGCCACCACGTTCCCAGCTTAGGAGAGGCTCTTTTCCTAGTTGGTTTCAACCGTGAGAGAGCCAGAAGGGCTGATCTCCACCAGTCGGGCTGCACAGCCTGAGTGCTTTGGGTAGGGCAGTCCTGAGCCAATGTGCCACCTTAGGAATGCAAGCCAAGTTTCCTTGCCACAGGAAGGCACACCGAGGCCTGGTGTTTTCTCTATGAAACTGACGTGGGCTTGAAGGGTGAGGCCTTTACAACAATGTGTATGGAGGTACTCGATTTGGGCTGCCTGGTGAAAGAACCTGCGCTCACCAGCACCCTGAGTACCTTTCCTGAACTTTGATTCCTACCTGGGTGAACTCGCCCTTCGGAGGCTAGATGGGACCAAACGTGTTAAGCTTGTGGGGAAAGCCTTTGACCAATGGCCAATATGCTTGTGCTTGTGCGAGGGTTACGCAGGCACTTGCCAACACAGGGTTTTGACCTTACCATAAGCTGTCCCTTTGGGCTGAAGCAGGCGGCGTGTGTGGATCACAGCCTGGGAAGCAGGACCTCAGGGGAGTCTGCCAACAGACTGCCCTCCAGTATAGCCAGCTGAGAAAAGGTGGCAAGGCTGATGGAACCCGCTTACAACGAAATGTTTCCCTTCAGCAGAGGAGATTTTGCTACCACACGTCAGCAGCTCCTCTCCCTCAGAGTGCTGTTCCTGGGTAGACTAGGAAAAACCACCACGTTCCCAGCTTAGGAGAGGCTCTTTTCCTAGTTGGTTTCAACCGTGAGAGAGCCAGAAGGGCTGATCTCAACCAGTCGGGCTGCACAGCCTAAGTGCTTCGGGTAGGGCAGTCCTGAGCCAATGTGCCACATTAGGAATGCAAGCCAAGTTTCCTTGCCACAGGAAGGCACACCGAGGCCTGGTGTTTTCTCTATGAAACTGACGTGGGCTTGAAGGGTGAGGCCTTTACAACAATGTGTATGGAGGTACTCGATTTGGGCTGCCTGGTGAAAGAACCTGCGCTCACCAGCACCCTGAGTACCTTTCCTGAACTTTGATTCCTAGCTGGGTGAACTCGCCCTTCGGAGGCTAGATGGGACCAAACGTGTTAAGCTTGTGGGGAAAGCCTTTGACCAATGGCCAATATGCTTGTGCTTGTGCGAGGGTTACGCAGGCACTTGCAACACAGGGTTTTGACCTTACCATAAGCTGTCCCTTTGGGCTGAAGCAGGCGGCGTGTGTGGATCACAGCCTGGGAAGCAGGACCTCAGGGGAGTCTGCCAACAGGCTGCCCTCCAGTATAGCCAGCTGAGAAAAGGTGGCAAGGCTGATGGATCCCGCTTACAACGAAATGTTTCTCTTCAGCAGAGGAGATTTTGCTACCACACGTCAGCAGCTCCTCTCCCTCAGAGTGCTGTTCCTGGGTAGGCTAGGAAAAGCCACCACGTTCCCAGCTTAGGAGAGGCTGTTTTCCTAGTTGGTTTCAACCGTGAGAGAGCCAGAAGGGCTGATCTCCACCAGTCGGGCTGCACAGCCTGAGAGCTTCGGGTAGGGCAGTCCTGAGCCAATGTGCCACCTTAGGAATGCAAGCCAAGTTTCCTTGCCACAGGAAGGCTCACCGAGGCCTGGTGTTTTCTCTATGAAACTGACGTGGGCTTGAAGGGTGAGGCCTTTACAACAATGTGTTTGGAGGTACTCGATTTGGGCTGTCTGGTGAAAGAACCTGCGCTCACCAGCACCCTGAGTACCTTTCCTGAACTTTGATTCCTAGCTGGGTGAACTCGCCCTTCGGAGGCTAGATGGGACCAAACGTGTTAAGCTTGTGGGGAAAGCCTTTGACCAATGGCCAATATGCTTGTGCTTGTGCGAGGGTTACGCAGGCACTTGCAACACAGGGTTTTGACCTTACCATAAGCTGTCCCTTTGGGCTGAAGCAGGCGGCGTGTGTGGATCACAGCCTGGGAAGCAGGACCTCAGGGGAGTCTGCCAACAGACTGCCCTCCAGTATAGCCAGCTGAGAAAAGGTGGCAAGGCTGATGGAACCCGCTTACAACGAAATGTTTCCCTTCAGCAGAGGAGATTTTGCTACCACACGTCAGCAGCTCCTCTCCCTCAGAGTGCTGTTCCTGGGTAGACTAGGAAAAGCCACCACGTTCCCAGCTTAGGAGAGGCTCTTTTCCTAGTTGGTTTCAACCGTGAGAGAGCCAGAAGGTCTGATCTCAACCAGTCGGGCTGCACAGCCTGAGTGCTTCGGGTAGGGCAGTCCTGAGCCAATGTGCCACATTAGGAATGCAAGCCAAGTTTCCTTGCCACAGGAAGGCACACCGAGGCCTGGTGTTTTCTCTATGAAACTGACGTGGGCTTGAAGGGTGAGGCCTTTACAACAATGTGTATGGAGGTACTCGATTTGGGCTGCCTGGTGAAAGAACCTGCGCTCACCAGCACCCTGAGTACCTTTCCTGAACTTTGATTCCTAGCTGGGTGAACTCGCCCTTCGGAGGCTAGATGGGACCAAACGTGTTAAGCTTGTGGGGAAAGCCTTTGACCAATGGCCAATATGCTTGTGCTTGTGCGAGGGTTACGCAGGCACTTGCAACACAGGGTTTTGACCTTACCATAAGCTGTCCCTTTGGGCTGAAGCAGGCGGCGTGTGTGGATCACAGCCTGGGAAGCAGGACCTCAGGGGAGTCTGCCAACAGGCTGCCCTCCAGTATAGCCAGCTGAGAAAAGGTGGCAAGGCTGATGGATCCCGCTTACAACGAAATGTTTCTCTTCAGCAGAGGAGATTTTGCTACCACACGTCAGCAGCTCCTCTCCCTCAGAGTGCTGTTCCTGGGTAGGCTAGGAAAAGCCACCACGTTCCCAGCTTAGGAGAGGCTCTTTTCCTACTTGGTTTCATCCGTGAGAGAGCCAGAAGGGCTGATCTCCACCAGTCGGGCTGCACAGCCTGAGAGCTTCGGGTAGGGCAGTCCTGAGCCAATGTGCCACCTTAGGAATGCAAGCCAAGTTTCCTTGCCACAGGAAGGCTCACCGAGGCCTGGTGTTTTCTCTATGAAACTGACGTGGGCTTGAAGGGTGAGGCCTTTACAACAATGTGTTTGGAGGTACTCGATTTGGGCTGTCTGGTGAAAGAACCTGCGCTCACCAGCACCCTGAGTACCTTTCCTGAACTTTGATTCCTAGCTGGGTGAACTCGCCCTTCGGAGGCTAGATGGGACCAAACGTGTTAAGCTTGTGGGGAAAGCCTTTGACCAATGGCCAATATGCTTGTGCTTGTGCGAGGGTTACGCAGGCACTTGCAACACAGGGTTTTGACCTTACCATAAGCTGTCCCTTTGGGCTGAAGCAGGCGGCGTGTGTGGATCACAGCCTGGGAAGCAGGACCTCAGGGGAGTCTGCCAACAGACTGCCCTCCAGTATAGCCAGCTGAGAAAAGGTGGCAAGGCTGATGGATCCCGCTTACAACGAAATGTTTCTCTTCAGCAGAGGAGATTTTGCTACCACACGTCAGCAGCTCCTCTCCCTCAGAGTGCTGTTCCTGGGTAGGCTAGGAAAAGCCACCACGTTCCCAGCTTAGGAGAGGCTCTTTTCCTAGTTGGTTTCAACCGTGAGAGAGCCAGAAGGGCTGATCTCCACCAGTCGGGCTGCACAGCCTGAGTCCTTGGGGTAGGGCAGTCCTGAGCCAATGGGCCACCTAAGGAATGACAGCAAAGTTTCCTTGCCACAGGAAAGCACACCGAGGCCTGGTGTTTTCTCTATGAAATTGACGTGGGCTTGAAGGGTGAAGCCTATACCGCATTGTGGAAAAGCTCGGGGTTACGGCTCTCTTTCTCCCTCTCTCGGTCCCATACCCAGGGCTCAGCCGAGTGGGAATGCAGAGTGGCAGAGACTTCCTCTCTGCCGGACTCAGAAGGCTTCTTCCCTTTAGGGCAATGCCGTTTGTGCCTTACTTCGTGGAGGAGGAATGAGGGCCCCCTGAGATATTCTGACATGAAATACCTAACGACAGAGGATCTGGAGGAGCTGGTTTCTGGGCGGAAGGAGCCAAAAAGCCTGCATTGCTAAGGTCTCTTTGAGAGCTGCCAGACACTCTGCCGTCCTAGGCCTCAGAATTGGACATTGTGACGGCATGGCAACACTTGGAATCCTAGGACGCAGTGGAAGCGCGACTCGCAAACTGGATGGAAGAAGTTTCCAAGCACAGTGTTCTTTCATGTACCAAAGAGAACGCTAGTGTCTGAGGCTGGTAGCCTTGTTGCTAGAGAGAACTGGCATCCCCGTGGGCCTGTTGGCTACTTTCCTGTTTCCGACCCTCTCAGGAAACTCCTCCAAAAAGCCTTTGGGACCCCCTTAGAGAGAACAGCTGCCAAGTGGATGCACAGAACATTAACCTAGCTCCCGGCCCAGGGTCCCAAGCATCCATCTTTCTCTGGACGGTACCTACCCCACCCAGGGATTCAAGCAGGGAGTTGGCCTTCTACAACTTACACAGGAAACTGGGAGGAGATGTAGGGCCACTCTACTTGCGCTCACACTACGTGGCCCGGAGAAGTTATCACGCAGCAGAATTCAACCCCCTTCCTCTACACGTGCGTACCCCAAAGAAGCGCTGGGCAGTGGGTGTTCTCAGGCCAAGAGCAGTCCTTGTTCTGGGCTGCACCTGCTCTGTGGTTTGAAGGATCTCTGACTCTGCTCCTTCGGAAGCATTTCAGGGCTGACTCTATCCCTGGGCTGCCGAAGCAAACAGGCATAGAGGCCTTTCACACGGAAGGCATGGGCTTGTATCCCCTGAAGAAAGTGTAGGTCGCCCCTCCCTGGCCGGAGGCGTGTAAGTTGACACCATTTGCTCTGCCCATGGAAAATGCAAGGAGGTGGACTCGATTTGGGCTGCCTGGTGAAAGAACCTGCAGTCAACAGCCCCCTGAGTACCTTTCCTGAACTTTGATTCCTAGCTAGGTCAACTCGGCCTTCGGAGGCTAGATGGGACCAAACGTGTTAAGCTTGTGGGGAAAGCCTTTGACCAATGGCCAATATGCTTGTCCCTGTGCGAGGGTTAGGCAGGAAGTTGCCAGCACAGGGTTTTGACCTTACCATAAGCTGTCCCTTTGGGCTGAAGCAGGCGGCGTGTGTGGATCACAGCCTGGGAAGCAGGGCCTCAGGGGAATCTGCCAACAGACTGCCCTCCATGATAGCCAGCTGAGAAAAGGTGGCAAGGCTGATGGAATCCGCTTACAATGAAATGTTTCTCTTCAGCAGAGGAGATTTTGCTACCACACGTCAGCAGCTCCTCTCCCTCAGAGTGCTGTTCCTGGGTAGACTAGGAAAAGCCACCACGTTCCCAGCTTAGGAGAGGCTCTTTTCCTAGTTGGTTTCAACCGTGAGAGAGCCAGAAGGGCTGATCTCCACCAGTCGGGCTGCACAGCCTGAGTGCTTCGGGTAGGGCAGTCCTGAGCCATTGTGCCACCTTAGGAATGCAAGCCAAGTTTCCTTGCCACAGGAAGGCTCACCGAGGCCTGGTGTTTTCTCTATGAAACTACGTGGGCTTGAAGGGTGAGGCCTTTACAACAATGTGTATGGAGGTACTCGATTTGGGCTGCCTGGTGAAAGAACCTGCGCTCACCAGCACCCTGAGTACCTTTCCTGAACTTTGATTCCTAGCTGGGTGAACTCGCCCTTCGGAGGCTAGATGGGACCAAACGTGTTAAGCTTGTGGGGAAAGCCTTTGACCAATGGCCAATATGCTTGTGCTTGTGCGAGGGTTACGCAGGCACTTGCCAACACAGGGTTTTGACCTTACCATAAGCTGTCCCTTTGGGCTGAAGCAGGCGGCGTGTGTGGATCACAGCCTGGGAAGCAGGACCTCAGGGGAGTCTGCCAACAGACTGCCCTCCAGTATAGCCAGCTGAGAAAAGGTGGCAAGGCTGATGGAACCCGCTTACAACGAAATGTTTCCCTTCAGCAGAGGAGATTTTGCTACCACACGTCAGCAGCTCCTCTCCCTCAGAGTGCTGTTCCTGGGTAGACTAGGAAAAGCCACCACGTTCCCAGCTTAGGAGAGGCTCTTTTCCTAGTTGGTTTCAACCGTGAGAGAGCCAGAAGGGCTGATCTCAACCAGTCGGGCTGCACAGCCTAAGTGCTTCGGGTAGGGCAGTCCTGAGCCAATGTGCCACATTAGGAATGCAAGCCAAGTTTCCTTGCCACAGGAAGGCACACCGAGGCCTGGTGTTTTCTCTATGAAACTGACGTGGGCTTGAAGGGTGAGGCCTTTACAACAATGTGTATGGAGGTACTCGATTTGGGCTGCCTGGTGAAAGAACCTGCGCTCACCAGCACCCTGAGTACCTTTCCTGAACTTTGATTCCTAGCTGGGTGAACTCGCCCTTCGGAGGCTAGATGGGACCAAACGTGTTAAGCTTGTGGGGAAAGCCTTTGACTAATGGCCAATATGCTTGTGCTTGTGCGAGGGTTACGCAGGCACTTGCAACACAGGGTTTTGACCTTACCATAAGCTGTCCCTTTGGGCTGAAGCAGGCGGCGTGTGTGGATCACAGCCTGGGAAGCAGGACCTCAGGGGAGTCTGCCAACAGGCTGCCCTCCAGTATAGCCAGCTGAGAAAAGGTGGCAAGGCTGATGGATCCCGCTTACAACGAAATGTTTCTCTTCAGCAGAGGAGATTTTGCTACCACACGTCAGCAGCTCCTCTCCCTCAGAGTGCTGTTCCTGGGTAGGCTAGGAAAAGCCACCACGTTCCCAGCTTAGGAGAGGCTGTTTTCCTAGTTGGTTTCAACCGTGAGAGAGCCAGAAGGGCTGATCACCACCAGTCGGGCTGCACAGCCTGAGAGCTTCGGGTAGGGCAGTCCTGAGCCAATGTGCCACCTTAGGAATGCAAGCCAAGTTTCCTTGCCACAGGAAGGCTCACCGAGGCCTGGTGTTTTCTCTATGAAACTGACGTGGGCTTGAAGGGTGAGGCCTTTACAACAATGTGTTTGGAGGTACTCGATTTGGGCTGTCTGGTGAAAGAACCTGCGCTCACCAGCACCCTGAGTACCTTTCCTGAACTTTGATTCCTAGCTGGGTGAACTCGCCCTTCGGAGGCTAGATGGGACCAAACGTGTTAAGCTTGTGGGGAAAGCCTTTGACCAATGGCCAATATGCTTGTGCTTGTGCGAGGGTTACGCAGGCACTTGCAACACAGGGTTTTGACCTTACCATAAGCTGTCCCTTTGGGCTGAAGCAGGCGGCGTGTGTGGATCACAGCCTGGGAAGCAGGACCTCAGGGGAGTCTGCCAACAGACTGCCCTCCAGTATAGCCAGCTGAGAAAAGGTGGCAAGGCTGATGGAACCCGCTTACAACGAAATGTTTCCCTTCAGCAGAGGAGATTTTGCTACCACACGTCAGCAGCTCCTCTCCCTCAGAGTGCTGTTCCTGGGTAGACTAGGAAAAGCCACCACGTTCCCAGCTTAGGAGAGGCTCTTTTCCTAGTTGGTTTCAACCGTGAGAGAGCCAGAAGGGCTGATCTCAACCAGTCGGGCTGCACAGCCTGAGTGCTTCGGGTAGGGCAGTCCTGAGCCAATGTGCCACATTAGGAATGCAAGCCAAGTTTCCTTGCCACAGGAAGGCACACCGAGGCCTGGTGTTTTCTCTATGAAACTGACGTGGGCTTGAAGGGTGAGGCCTTTACAACAATGTGTATGGAGGTACTCGATTTGGGCTGCCTGGTGAAAGAACCTGCGCTCACCAGCACCCTGAGTACCTTTCCTGAACTTTGATTCCTAGCTGGGTGAACTCGCCCTTCGGAGGCTAGATGGGACCAAACGTGTTAAGCTTGTGGGGAAAGCCTTTGACCAATGGCCAATATGCTTGTGCTTGTGCGAGGGTTACGCAGGCACTTGCAACACAGGGTTTTGACCTTACCATAAGCTGTCCCTTTGGGCTGAAGCAGGCGGCGTGTGTGGATCACAGCCTGGGAAGCAGGACCTCAGGGGAGTCTGCCAACAGGCTGCCCTCCAGTATAGCCAGCTGAGAAAAGGTGGCAAGGCTGATGGAACCCGCTTACAACGAAATGTTTCTCTTCAGCAGAGGAGATTTTGCTACCACACGTCAGCAGCTCCTCTCCCTCAGAGTGCTGTTCCTGGGTAGACTAGGAAAAGCCACCACGTTCCCAGTTTAGGAGAGGCTCTTTTCCTAGTTGGTTTCAACCGTGAGAGAGCCAGAAGGGCTGATTTCCACCAGTCGGGCTGCACAGCCTGAGTGCTTTGGGTAGGGCAGTCCTGAGCCAATGTGCCACCTTAGGAATGCAAGCCAAGTTTCCTTGCCACAGGAAGGCACACCGAGGCCTGGTGTTTTCTCTATGAAACTGACGTGGGCTTGAAGGGTGAGGCCTTTACAACAATGTGTATGGAGGTACTCGATTTGGGCTGCCTGGTGAAAGAACCTGCGCTCACCAGCACCCTGAGTACCTTTCCTGAACTTTGATTCCTAGCTGGGTGAACTCGCCCTTCGGAGGCTAGATGGGACCAAACGTGTTAAGCTTGTGGGGAAAGCCTTTGACCAATGGCCAATATGCTTGTGCTTGTGCGAGGGTTACGCAGGCACTTGCCAACACAGGGTTTTGACCTTACCATAAGCTGTCCCTTTGGGCTGAAGCAGGCGGCGTGTGTGGATCACAGCCTGGGAAGCAGGACCTCAGGGGAGTCTGCCAACAGACTGCCCTCCAGTATAGCCAGCTGAGAAAAGGTGGCAAGGCTGATGGAACCCGCTTACAACGAAATGTTTCCCTTCAGCAGAGGAGATTTTGCTACCACACGTCAGCAGCTCCTCTCCCTCAGAGTGCTGTTCCTGGGTAGACTAGGAAAAGCCACCACGTTCCCAGCTTAGGAGAGGCTCTTTTCCTAGTTGGTTTCAACCGTGAGAGAGCCAGAAGGGCTGATCTCAACCAGTCGGGCTGCACAGCCTAAGTGCTTCGGGTAGGGCAGTCCTGAGCCAATGTGCCACATTAGGAATGCAAGCCAAGTTTCCTTGCCACAGGAAGGCACACCGAGGCCTGGTGTTTTCTCTATGAAACTGACGTGGGCTTGAAGGGTGAGGCCTTTACAACAATGTGTATGGAGGTACTCGATTTGGGCTGCCTGGTGAAAGAACCTGCGCTCACCAGCACCCTGAGTACCTTTCCTGAACTTTGATTCCTAGCTGGGTGAACTCGCCCTTCGGAGGCTAGATGGGACCAAACGTGTTAAGCTTGTGGGGAAAGCCTTTGACCAATGGCCAATATGCTTGTGCTTGTGCGAGGGTTACGCAGGCACTTGCAACACAGGGTTTTGACCTTACCATACGCTGTCCCTTTGGGCTGAAGCAGGCGGCGTGTGTGGATCACAGCCTGGGAAGCAGGACCTCAGGGGAGTCTGCCAACAGGCTGCCCTCCAGTATAGCCAGCTGAGAAAAGGTGGCAAGGCTGATGGATCCCGCTTACAACGAAATGTTTCTCTTCAGCAGAGGAGATTTTGCTACCACACGTCAGCAGCTCCTCTCCCTCAGAGTGCTGTTCCTGGGTAGGCTAGGAAAAGCCACCACGTTCCCAGCTTAGGAGAGGCTGTTTTCCTAGTTGGTTTCAACCGTGAGAGAGCCAGAAGGGCTGATCACCACCAGTCGGGCTGCACAGCCTGAGAGCTTCGGGTAGGGCAGTCCTGAGCCAATGTGCCACCTTAGGAATGCAAGCCAAGTTTCCTTGCCACAGGAAGGCTCACCGAGGCCTGGTGTTTTCTCTATGAAACTGACGTGGGCTTGAAGGGTGAGGCCTTTACAACAATGTGTTTGGAGGTACTCGATTTGGGCTGTCTGGTGAAAGAACCTGCGCTCACCAGCACCCTGAGTACCTTTCCTGAACTTTGATTCCTAGCTGGGTGAACTCGCCCTTCGGAGGCTAGATGGGACCAAACGTGTTAAGCTTGTGGGGAAAGCCTTTGACCAATGGCCAATATGCTTGTGCTTGTGCGAGGGTTACGCAGGCACTTGCAACACAGGGTTTTGACCTTACCATAAGCTGTCCCTTTGGGCTGAAGCAGGCGGCGTGTGTGGATCACAGCCTGGGAAGCAGGACCTCAGGGGAGTCTGCCAACAGACTGCCCTCCAGTATAGCCAGCTGAGAAAAGGTGGCAAGGCTGATGGAACCCGCTTACAACGAAATGTTTCCCTTCAGCAGAGGAGATTTTGCTACCACACGTCAGCAGCTCCTCTCCCTCAGAGTGCTGTTCCTGGGTAGACTAGGAAAAGCCACCACGTTCCCAGCTTAGGAGAGGCTCTTTTCCTAGTTGGTTTCAACCGTGAGAGAGCCAGAAGGGCTGATCTCAACCAGTCGGGCTGCACAGCCTGAGTGCTTCGGGTAGGGCAGTCCTGAGCCAATGTGCCACATTAGGAATGCAAGCCAAGTTTCCTTGCCACAGGAAGGCACACCGAGGCCTGGTGTTTTCTCTATGAAACTGACGTGGGCTTGAAGGGTGAGGCCTTTACAACAATGTGTATGGAGGTACTCGATTTGGGCTGCCTGGTGAAAGAACCTGCGCTCACCAGCACCCTGAGTACCTTTCCTGAACTTTGATTCCTAGCTGGGTGAACTCGCCCTTCGGAGGCTAGATGGGACCAAACGTGTTAAGCTTGTGGGGAAAGCCTTTGACCAATGGCCAATATGCTTGTGCTTGTGCGAGGGTTACGCAGGCACTTGCAACACAGGGTTTTGACCTTACCATAAGCTGTCCCTTTGGGCTGAAGCAGGCGGCGTGTGTGGATCACAGCCTGGGAAGCAGGACCTCAGGGGAGTCTGCCAACAGGCTGCCCTCCAGTATAGCCAGCTGAGAAAAGGTGGCAAGGCTGATGGATCCCGCTTACAACGAAATGTTTCTCTTCAGCAGAGGAGATTTTGCTACCACACGTCAGCAGCTCCTCTCCCTCAGAGTGCTGTTCCTGGGTAGGCTAGGAAAAGCCACCACGTTCCCAGCTTAGGAGAGGCTCTTTTCCTACTTGGTTTCATCCGTGAGAGAGCCAGAAGGGCTGATCTCCACCAGTCGGGCTGCACAGCCTGAGAGCTTCGGGTAGGGCAGTCCTGAGCCAATGTGCCACCTTAGGAATGCAAGCCAAGTTTCCTTGCCACAGGAAGGCTCACCGAGGCCTGGTGTTTTCTCTATGAAACTGACGTGGGCTTGAAGGGTGAGGCCTTTACAACAATGTGTTTGGAGGTACTCGATTTGGGCTGTCTGGTGAAAGAACCTGCGCTCACCAGCACCCTGAGTACCTTTCCTGAACTTTGATTCCTAGCTGGGTGAACTCGCCCTTCGGAGGCTAGATGGGACCAAACGTGTTAAGCTTGTGGGGAAAGCCTTTGACCAATGGCCAATATGCTTGTGCTTGTGCGAGGGTTACGCAGGCACTTGCAACACAGGGTTTTGACCTTACCATAAGCTGTCCCTTTGGGCTGAAGCAGGCGGCGTGTGTGGATCACAGCCTGGGAAGCAGGACCTCAGGGGAGTCTGCCAACAGACTGCCCTCCAGTATAGCCAGCTGAGAAAAGGTGGCAAGGCTGATGGATCCCGCTTACAACGAAATGTTTCTCTTCAGCAGAGGAGATTTTGCTACCACACGTCAGCAGCTCCTCTCCCTCAGAGTGCTGTTCCTGGGTAGGCTAGGAAAAGCCACCACGTTCCCAGCTTAGGAGAGGCTCTTTTCCTAGTTGGTTTCAACCGTGAGAGAGCCAGAAGGGCTGATCTCCACCAGTCGGGCTGCACAGCCTGAGTCCTTGGGGTAGGGCAGTCCTGAGCCAATGGGCCACCTAAGGAATGACAGCAAAGTTTCCTTGCCACAGGAAAGCACACCGAGGCCTGGTGTTTTCTCTATGAAATTGACGTGGGCTTGAAGGGTGAAGCCTATACCGCATTGTGGAAAAGCTCGGGGTTACGGCTCTCTTTCTCCCTCTCTCGGTCCCATACCCAGGGCTCAGCCGAGTGGGAATGCAGAGTGGCAGAGACTTCCTCTCTGCCGGACTCAGAAGGCTTCTTCCCTTTAGGGCAATGCCGTTTGTGCCTTACTTCGTGGAGGAGGAATGAGGGCCCCCTGAGATATTCTGACATGAAATACCTAACGACAGAGGATCTGGAGGAGCTGGTTTCTGGGCGGAAGGAGCCAAAAAGCCTGCATTGCTAAGGTCTCTTTGAGAGCTGCCAGACACTCTGCCGTCCTAGGCCTCAGAATTGGACATTGTGACGGCATGGCAACACTTGGAATCCTAGGACGCAGTGGAAGCGCGACTCGCAAACTGGATGGAAGAAGTTTCCAAGCACAGTGTTCTTTCATGTACCAAAGAGAACGCTAGTGTCTGAGGCTGGTAGCCTTGTTGCTAGAGAGAACTGGCATCCCCGTGGGCCTGTTGGCTACTTTCCTGTTTCCGACCCTCTCAGGAAACTCCTCCAAAAAGCCTTTGGGACCCCCTTAGAGAGAACAGCTGCCAAGTGGATGCACAGAACATTAACCTAGCTCCCGGCCCAGGGTCCCAAGCATCCATCTTTCTCTGGACGGTACCTACCCCACCCAGGGATTCAAGCAGGGAGTTGGCCTTCTACAACTTACACAGGAAACTGGGAGGAGATGTAGGGCCACTCTACTTGCGCTCACACTACGTGGCCCGGAGAAGTTATCACGCAGCAGAATTCAACCCCCTTCCTCTACACGTGCGTACCCCAAAGAAGCGCTGGGCAGTGGGTGTTCTCAGGCCAAGAGCAGTCCTTGTTCTGGGCTGCACCTGCTCTGTGGTTTGAAGGATCTCTGACTCTGCTCCTTCGGAAGCATTTCAGGGCTGACTCTATCCCTGGGCTGCCGAAGCAAACAGGCATAGAGGCCTTTCACACGGAAGGCATGGGCTTGTATCCCCTGAAGAAAGTGTAGGTCGCCCCTCCCTGGCCGGAGGCGTGTAAGTTGACACCATTTGCTCTGCCCATGGAAAATGCAAGGAGGTGGACTCGATTTGGGCTGCCTGGTGAAAGAACCTGCAGTCAACAGCCCCCTGAGTACCTTTCCTGAACTTTGATTCCTAGCTAGGTCAACTCGGCCTTCGGAGGCTAGATGGGACCAAACGTGTTAAGCTTGTGGGGAAAGCCTTTGACCAATGGCCAATATGCTTGTCCCTGTGCGAGGGTTAGGCAGGAACTTGCCAGCACAGGGTTTTGACCTTACCATAAGCTGTCCCTTTGGGCTGAAGCAGGCGGCGTGTGTGGATCACAGCCTGGGAAGCAGGGCCTCAGGGGAATCTGCCAACAGACTGCCCTCCATGATAGCCAGCTGAGAAAAGGTGGCAAGGCTGATGGAATCCGCTTACAATGAAATGTTTCTCTTCAGCAGAGGAGATTTTGCTACCACACGTCAGCAGCTCCTCTCCCTCAGAGTGCTGTTCCTGGGTAGACTAGGAAAAGCCACCACGTTCCCAGCTTAGGAGAGGCTCTTTTCCTAGTTGGTTTCAACCGTGAGAGAGCCAGAAGGGCTGATCTCCACCAGTCGGGCTGCACAGCCTGAGTGCTTCGGGTAGGGCAGTCCTGAGCCATTGTGCCACCTTAGGAATGCAAGCCAAGTTTCCTTGCCACAGGAAGGCTCACCGAGGCCTGGTGTTTTCTCTATGAAACTGACGTGGGCTTGAAGGGTGAGGCCTTTACAACAATGTGTTTGGAGGTACTCGATTTGGGCTGTCTGGTGAAAGAACCTGCGCTCACCAGCACCCTGAGTACCTTTCCTGAACTTTGATTCCTAGCTGGGTGAACTCGCCCTTCGGAGGCTAGATGGGACCAAACGTGTTAAGCTTGTGGGGAAAGCCTTTGACCAATGGCCAATATGCTTGTGCTTGTGCGAGGGTTACGCAGGCACTTGCCAACACAGGGTTTTGACCTTACCATAAGCTGTCCCTTTGGGCTGAAGCAGGCGGCGTGTGTGGATCACAGCCTGGGAAGCAGGACCTCAGGGGAGTCTGCCAACAGACTGCCCTCCAGTATAGCCAGCTGAGAAAAGGTGGCAAGGCTGATGGAACCCGCTTACAACGAAATGTTTCTCTTCAGCAGAGGAGATTTTGCTACCACACGTCAGCAGCTCCTCTCCCTCAGAGTGCTGTTCCTGGGTAGACTAGGAAAAGCCACCACGTTCCCAGTTTAGGAGAGGCTCTTTTCCTAGTTGGTTTCAACCGTGAGAGAGCCAGAAGGGCTGATCTCCACCAGTCGGGCTGCACAGCCTGAGTGCTTTGGGTAGGGCAGTCCTGAGCCAATGTGCCACCTTAGGAATGCAAGCCAAGTTTCCTTGCCACAGGAAGGCACACCGAGGCCTGGTGTTTTCTCTATGAAACTGACGTGGGCTTGAAGGGTGAGGCCTTTACAACAATGTGTATGGAGGTACTCGATTTGGGCTGCCTGGTGAAAGAACCTGCGCTCACCAGCACCCTGAGTACCTTTCCTGAACTTTGATTCCTAGCTGGGTGAACTCGCCCTTCGGAGGCTAGATGGGACCAAACGTGTTAAGCTTGTGGGGAAAGCCTTTGACCAATGGCCAATATGCTTGTGCTTGTGCGAGGGTTACGCAGGCACTTGCCAACACAGGGTTTTGACCTTAACATAAGCTGTCCCTTTGGGCTGAAGCAGGCGGCGTGTGTGGATCACAGCCTGGGAAGCAGGACCTCAGGGGGTCTGCCAACAGACTGCCCTCCAGTATAGCCAGCTGAGAAAAGGTGGCAAGGCTGATGGAACCCGCTTACAACGAAATGTTTCCCTTCAGCAGAGGAGATTTTGCTACCACACGTCAGCAGCTCCTCTCCCTCAGAGTGCTGTTCCTGGGTAGACTAGGAAAAGCCACCACGTTCCCAGCTTAGGAGAGGCTCTTTTCCTAGTTGGTTTCAACCGTGAGAGAGCCAGAAGGGCTGATCTCAACCAGTCGGGCTGCACAGCCTAAGTGCTTCGGGGAGGGCAGTCCTGAGCCAATGTGCCACATTAGGAATGCAAGCCAAGTTTCCTTGCCACAGGAAGGCACACCGAGGCCTGGTGTTTTCTCTATGAAACTGACGTGGGATTGAAGGGTGAGGCCTTTACAACAATGTGTATGGAGGTACTCGATTTGGGCTGCCTGGTGAAAGAACCTGCGCTCACCAGCACCCTGAGTACCTTTCCTGAACTTTGATTCCTAGCTGGGTGAACTCGCCCTTCGGAGGCTAGATGGGACCAAACGTGTTAAGCTTGTGGGGAAAGCCTTTGACCAATGGCCAATATGCTTGTGCTTGTGCGAGGGTTACGCAGGCACTTGCAACACAGGGTTTTGACCTTACCATAAGCTGTCCCTTTGGGCTGAAGCAGGCGGCGTGTGTGGATCACAGCCTGGGAAGCAGGACCTCAGGGGAGTCTGCCAACAGGCTGCCCTCCAGTATAGCCAGCTGAGAAAAGGTGGCAAGGCTGATGGATCCCGCTTACAACGAAATGTTTCTCTTCAGCAGAGGAGATTTTGCTACCACACGTCAGCAGCTCCTCTCCCTCAGAGTGCTGTTCCTGGGTAGACTAGGAAAAGCCACCACGTTCCCAGCTTAGGAGAGGCTCTTTTCCTAGTTGGTTTCAACCGTGAGAGAGCCAGAAGGGCTGATCTCAACCAGTCGGGCTGCACAGCCTGAGTGCTTCGGGTAGGGCAGTCCTGAGCCAATGTGCCACCTTAGGAATGCAAGCCAAGTTTCCTTGCCACAGGAAGGCTCACCGAGGCCTGGTGTTTTCTCTATGAAACTGACGTGGGCTTGAAGGGTGAGGCCTTTACAACAATGTGTTTGGAGGTACTCGATTTGGGCTGTCTGGTGAAAGAACCTGCGCTCACCAGCACCCTGAGTACCTTTCCTGAACTTTGATTCCTAGCTGGGTGAACTCGCCCTTCGGAGGCTAGATGGGACCAAACGTGTTAAGCTTGTGGGGAAAGCCTTTGACCAATGGCCAATATGCTTGTGCTTGTGCGAGGGTTACGCAGGCACTTGCCAACACAGGGTTTTGACCTTACCATAAGCTGTCCCTTTGGGCTGAAGCAGGCGGCGTGTGTGGATCACAGCCTGGGAAGCAGGACCTCAGGGGAGTCTGCCAACAGACTGCCCTCCAGTATAGCCAGCTGAGAAAAGGTGGCAAGGCTGATGGAACCCGCTTACAACGAAATGTTTCTCTTCAGCAAAGGAGATTTTGCTACCACACGTCAGCAGCTCCTCTCCCTCAGAGTGCTGTTCCTGGGTAGACTAGGAAAAGCCACCACGTTCCCAGTTTAGGAGAGGCTCTTTTCCTAGTTGGTTTCAACCGTGAGAGAGCCAGAAGGGCTGATCTCCACCAGTCGGGCTGCACAGCCTGAGTGCTTTGGGTAGGGCAGTCCTGAGCCAATGTGCCACCTTAGGAATGCAAGCCAAGTTTCCTTGCCACAGGAAGGCACACCGAGGCCTGGTGTTTTCTCTATGAAACTGACGTGGGCTTGAAGGGTGAGGCCTTTACAACAATGTGTATGGAGGTACTCGATTTGGGCTGCCTGGTGAAAGAACCTGCGCTCACCAGCACCCTGAGTACCTTTCCTGAACTTTGATTCCTAGCTGGGTGAACTCGCCCTTCGGAGGCTAGATGGGACCAAACGTGTTAAGCTTGTGGGGAAAGCCTTTGACCAATGGCCAATATGCTTGTGCTTGTGCGAGGGTTACGCAGGCACTTGCCAACACAGGGTTTTGACCTTACCATAAGCTGTCCCTTTGGGCTGAAGCAGGCGGCGTGTGTGGATCACAGCCTGGGAAGCAGGACCTCAGGGGAGTCTGCCAACAGACTGCCCTCCAGTATAGCCAGCTGAGAAAAGGTGGCAAGGCTGATGGAACCCGCTTACAACGAAATGTTTCCCTTCAGCAGAGGAGATTTTGCTACCACACGTCAGCAGCTCCTCTCCCTCAGAGTGCTGTTCCTGGGTAGACTAGGAAAAGCCACCACGTTCCCAGCTTAGGAGAGGCTCTTTTCCTAGTTGGTTTCAACCGTGAGAGAGCCAGAAGGGCTGATCTCAACCAGTCGGGCTGCACAGCCTAAGTGCTTCGGGTAGGGCAGTCCTGAGCCAATGTGCCACATTAGGAATGCAAGCCAAGTTTCCTTGCCACAGGAAGGCACACCGAGGCCTGGTGTTTTCTCTATGAAACTGACGTGGGCTTGAAGGGTGAGGCCTTTACAACAATGTGTATGGAGGTACTCGATTTGGGCTGCCTGGTGAAAGAACCTGCGCTCACCAGCACCCTGAGTACCTTTCCTGAACTTTGATTCCTAGCTGGGTGAACTCGCCCTTCGGAGGCTAGATGGGACCAAACGTGTTAAGCTTGTGGGGAAAGCCTTTGACCAATGGCCAATATGCTTGTGCTTGTGCGAGGGTTACGCAGGCACTTGCAACACAGGGTTTTGACCTTACCATAAGCTGTCCCTTTGGGCTGAAGCAGGCGGCGTGTGTGGATCACAGCCTGGGAAGCAGGACCTCAGGGGAGTCTGCCAACAGGCTGCCCTCCAGTATAGCCAGCTGAGAAAAGGTGGCAAGGCTGATGGATCCCGCTTACAACGAAATGTTTCTCTTCAGCAGAGGAGATTTTGCTACCACACGTCAGCAGCTCCTCTCCCTCAGAGTGCTGTTCCTGGGTAGGCTAGGAAAAGCCACCACGTTCCCAGCTTAGGAGAGGCTGTTTTCCTAGTTGGTTTCAACCGTGAGAGAGCCAGAAGGGCTGATCTCCACCAGTCGGGCTGCACAGCCTGAGAGCTTCGGGTAGGGCAGTCCTGAGCCAATGTGCCACCTTAGGAATGCAAGCCAAGTTTCCTTGCCACAGGAAGGCTCACCGAGGCCTGGTGTTTTCTCTATGAAACTGACGTGGGCTTGAAGGGTGAGGCCTTTACAACAATGTGTTTGGAGGTACTCGATTTGGGCTGTCTGGTGAAAGAACCTGCGCTCACCAGCACCCTGAGTACCTTTCCTGAACTTTGATTCCTAGCTGGGTGAACTCGCCCTTCGGAGGCTAGATGGGACCAAACGTGTTAAGCTTGTGGGGAAAGCCTTTGACCAATGGCCAATATGCTTGTGCTTGTGCGAGGGTTACGCAGGCACTTGCAACACAGGGTTTTGACCTTACCATAAGCTGTCCCTTTGGGCTGAAGCAGGCGGCGTGTGTGGATCACAGCCTGGGAAGCAGGACCTCAGGGGAGTCTGCCAACAGACTGCCCTCCAGTATAGCCAGCTGAGAAAAGGTGGCAAGGCTGATGGATCCCGCTTACAACGAAATGTTTCTCTTCAGCAGAGGAGATTTTGCTACCACACGTCAGCAGCTCCTCTCCCTCAGAGTGCTGTTCCTGGGTAGGCTAGGAAAAGCCACCACGTTCCCAGCTTAGGAGAGGCTCTTTTCCTAGTTGGTTTCAACCGTGAGAGAGCCAGAAGGGCTGATCTCCACCAGTCGGGCTGCACAGCCTGAGTCCTTGGGGTAGGGCAGTCCTGAGCCAATGGGCCACCTAAGGAATGACAGCAAAGTTTCCTTGCCACAGGAAAGCACACCGAGGCCTGGTGTTTTCTCTATGAAATTGACGTGGGCTTGAAGGGTGAAGCCTATACCGCATTGTGGAAAAGCTCGGGGTTACGGCTCTCTTTCTCCCTCTCTCGGTCCCATACCCAGGGCTCAGCCGAGTGGGAATGCAGAGTGGCAGAGACTTCCTCTCTGCCGGACTCAGAAGGCTTCTTCCCTTTAGGGCAATGCCGTTTGTGCCTTACTTCGTGGAGGAGGAATGAGGGCCCCCTGAGATATTCTGACATGAAATACCTAACGACAGAGGATCTGGAGGAGCTGGTTTCTGGGCGGAAGGAGCCAAAAAGCCTGCATTGCTAAGGTCTCTTTGAGAGCTGCCAGACACTCTGCCGTCCTAGGCCTCAGAATTGGACATTGTGACGGCATGGCAACACTTGGAATCCTAGGACGCAGTGGAAGCGCGACTCGCAAACTGGATGGAAGAAGTTTCCAAGCACAGTGTTCTTTCATGTACCAAAGAGAACGCTAGTGTCTGAGGCTGGTAGCCTTGTTGCTAGAGAGAACTGGCATCCCCGTGGGCCTGTTGGCTACTTTCCTGTTTCCGACCCTCTCAGGAAACTCCTCCAAAAAGCCTTTGGGACCCCCTTAGAGAGAACAGCTGCCAAGTGGATGCACAGAACATTAACCTAGCTCCCGGCCCAGGGTCCCAAGCATCCATCTTTCTCTGGACGGTACCTACCCCACCCAGGGATTCAAGCAGGGAGTTGGCCTTCTACAACTTACACAGGAAACTGGGAGGAGATGTAGGGCCACTCTACTTGCGCTCACACTACGTGGCCCGGAGAAGTTATCACGCAGCAGAATTCAACCCCCTTCCTCTACACGTGCGTACCCCAAAGAAGCGCTGGGCAGTGGGTGTTCTCAGGCCAAGAGCAGTCCTTGTTCTGGGCTGCACCTGCTCTGTGGTTCGAAGGATCTCTGACTCTGCTCCTTCGGAAGCATTTCAGGGCTGACTCTATCCCTGGGCTGCCGAAGCAAACAGGCATAGAGGCCTTTCACACGGAAGGCATGGGCTTGTATCCCCTGAAGAAAGTGTAGGTCGCCCCTCCCTGGCCGGAGGCGTGTAAGTTGACACCATTTGCTCTGCCCATGGAAAATGCAAGGAGGTGGACTCGATTTGGGCTGCCTGGTGAAAGAACCTGCAGTCAACAGCCCCCTGAGTACCTTTCCTGAACTTTGATTCCTAGCTAGGTCAACTCGGCCTTCGGAGGCTAGATGGGACCAAACGTGTTAAGCTTGTGGGGAAAGCCTTTGACCAATGGCCAATATGCTTGTGCTTGTGCGAGGGTTACGCAGGCACTTGCCAACACAGGGTTTTGACCTTACCATAAGCTGTCCCTTTGGGCTGAAGCAGGCGGCGTGTGTGGATCACAGCCTGGGAAGCAGGACCTCAGGGGAGTCTGCCAACAGACTGCCCTCCAGTATAGCCAGCTGAGAAAAGGTGGCAAGGCTGATGGAACCCGCTTACAACGAAATGTTTCCCTTCAGCAGAGGAGATTTTGCTACCACACGTCAGCAGCTCCTCTCCCTCAGAGTGCTGTTCCTGGGTAGACTAGGAAAAGCCACCACGTTCCCAGCTTAGGAGAGGCTCTTTTCCTAGTTGGTTTCAACCGTGAGAGAGCCAGAAGGGCTGATCTCAACCAGTCGGGCTGCACAGCCTAAGTGCTTCGGGTAGGGCAGTCCTGAGCCAATGTGCCACATTAGGAATGCAAGCCAAGTTTCCTTGCCACAGGAAGGCACACCGAGGCCTGGTGTTTTCTCTATGAAACTGACGTGGGCTTGAAGGGTGAGGCCTTTACAACAATGTGTATGGAGGTACTCGATTTGGGCTGCCTGGTGAAAGAACCTGCGCTCACCAGCACCCTGAGTACCTTTCCTGAACTTTGATTCCTAGCTGGGTGAACTCGCCCTTCGGAGGCTAGATGGGACCAAACGTGTTAAGCTTGTGGGGAAAGCCTTTGACCAATGGCCAATATGCTTGTGCTTGTGCGAGGGTTACGCAGGCACTTGCAACACAGGGTTTTGACCTTACCATAAGCTGTCCCTTTGGGCTGAAGCAGGCGGCGTGTGTGGATCACAGCCTGGGAAGCAGGACCTCAGGGGAGTCTGCCAACAGGCTGCCCTCCAGTATAGCCAGCTGAGAAAAGGTGGCAAGGCTGATGGATCCCGCTTACAACGAAATGTTTCCCTTCAGCAGAGGAGATTTTGCTACCACACGTCAGCAGCTCCTCTCCCTCAGAGTGCTGTTCCTGGGTAGGCTAGGAAAAGCCACCACGTTCCCAGCTTAGGAGAGGCTGTTTTCCTAGTTGGTTTCAACCGTGAGAGAGCCAGAAGGGCTGATCTCCACCAGTCGGGCTGCACAGCCTGAGAGCTTCGGGTAGGGCAGTCCTGAGCCAATGTGCCACCTTAGGAATGCAAGCCAAGTTTCCTTGCCACAGGAAGGCTCACCGAGGCCTGGTGTTTTCTCTATGAAACTGACGTGGGCTTGAAGGGTGAGGCCTTTACAACAATGTGTTTGGAGGTACTCGATTTGGGCTGTCTGGTGAAAGAACCTGCGCTCACCAGCACCCTGAGTACCTTTCCTGAACTTTGATTCCTAGCTGGGTGAACTCGCCCTTCGGAGGCTAGATGGGACCAAACGTGTTAAGCTTGTGGGGAAAGCCTTTGACCAATGGCCAATATGCTTGTGCTTGTGCGAGGGTTACGCAGGCACTTGCCAACACAGGGTTTTGACCTTACCATAAGCTGTCCCTTTGGGCTGAAGCAGGCGGCGTGTGTGGATCACAGCCTGGGAAGCAGGACCTCAGGGGAGTCTGCCAACAGACTGCCCTCCAGTATAGCCAGCTGAGAAAAGGTGGCAAGGCTGATGGATCCCGCTTACAACGAAATGTTTCTCTTCAGCAGAGGAGATTTTGCTACCACACGTCAGCAGCTCCTCTCCCTCAGAGTGCTGTTCCTGGGTAGGCTAGGAAAAGCCACCACGTTCCCAGCTTAGGAGAGGCTCTTTTCCTAGTTGGTTTCAACCGTGAGAGAGCCAGAAGGGCTGATCTCCACCAGTCGGGCTGCACAGCCTGAGTCCTTGGGGTAGGGCAGTCCTGAGCCAATGGGCCACCTAAGGAATGACAGCAAAGTTTCCTTGCCACAGGAAAGCACACCGAGGCCTGGTGTTTTCTCTATGAAATTGACGTGGGCTTGAAGGGTGAAGCCTATACCGCATTGTGGAAAAGCTCGGGGTTACGGCTCTCTTTCTCCCTCTCTCGGTCCCATACCCAGGGCTCAGCCGAGTGGGAATGCAGAGTGGCAGAGACTTCCTCTCTGCCGGACTCAGAAGGCTTCTTCCCTTTAGGGCAATGCCGTTTGTGCCTTACTTCGTGGAGGAGGAATGAGGGCCCCCTGAGATATTCTGACATGAAATACCTAACGACAGAGGATCTGGAGGAGCTGGTTTCTGGGCGGAAGGAGCCAAAAAGCCTGCATTGCTAAGGTCTCTTTGAGAGCTGCCAGACACTCTGCCGTCCTAGGCCTCAGAATTGGACATTGTGACGGCATGGCAACACTTGGAATCCTAGGACGCAGTGGAAGCGCGACTCGCAAACTGGATGGAAGAAGTTTCCAAGCACAGTGTTCTTTCATGTACCAAAGAGAACGCTAGTGTCTGAGGCTGGTAGCCTTGTTGCTAGAGAGAACTGGCATCCCCGTGGGCCTGTTGGCTACTTTCCTGTTTCCGACCCTCTCAGGAAACTCCTCCAAAAAGCCTTTGGGACCCCCTTAGAGAGAACAGCTGCCAAGTGGATGCACAGAACATTAACCTAGCTCCCGGCCCAGGGTCCCAAGCATCCATCTTTCTCTGGACGGTACCTACCCCACCCAGGGATTCAAGCAGGGAGTTGGCCTTCTACAACTTACACAGGAAACTGGGAGGAGATGTAGGGCCACTCTACTTGCGCTCACACTACGTGGCCCGGAGAAGTTATCACGCAGCAGAATTCAACCCCCTTCCTCTACACGTGCGTACCCCAAAGAAGCGCTGGGCAGTGGGTGTTCTCAGGCCAAGAGCAGTCCTTGTTCTGGGCTGCACCTGCTCTGTGGTTCGAAGGATCTCTGACTCTGCTCCTTCGGAAGCATTTCAGGGCTGACTCTATCCCTGGGCTGCCGAAGCAAACAGGCATAGAGGCCTTTCACACGGAAGGCATGGGCTTGTATCCCCTGAAGAAAGTGTAGGTCGCCCCTCCCTGGCCGGAGGCGTGTAAGTTGACACCATTTGCTCTGCCCATGGAAAATGCAAGGAGGTGGACTCGATTTGGGCTGCCTGGTGAAAGAACCTGCAGTCAACAGCCCCCTGAGTACCTTTCCTGAACTTTGATTCCTAGCTAGGTCAACTCGGCCTTCGGAGGCTAGATGGGACCAAACGTGTTAAGCTTGTGGGGAAAGCCTTTGACCAATGGCCAATATGCTTGTCCCTGTGCGAGGGTTAGGCAGGAAGTTGCCAGCACAGGGTTTTGACCTTACCATAAGCTGTCCCTTTGGGCTGAAGCAGGCGGCGTGTGTGGATCACAGCCTGGGAAGCAGGACCTCAGGGGAGTCTGCCAACAGACTGCCCTCCAGTATAGCCAGCTGAGAAAAGGTGGCAAGGCTGATGGAACCCGCTTACAACGAAATGTTTCTCTTCAGCAGAGGAGATTTTGCTACCACACGTCAGCAGCTCCTCTCCCTCAGAGTGCTGTTCCTGGGTAGGCTAGGAAAAGTCACCACGTTCCCAGCTTAGGAGAGGCTCTTTTCCTAGTTGGTTTCTACCGTGAGAGAGCCAGAAGGGCTGATCTCCACCAGTCGGGCGCACAGCCTGAGTGCTTCGGGTAGGGCAGTCCTGAGCCAATGTGCCACCTTAGGAATGCAAGCCAAGTTTCCTTGCCACAGGAAGGCACACCGAGGCCTGGTGTTTTCTCTATGAAAATGACGTGGGCTAGAAGGGTGAGGCCTTTACAACAATGTGTATGGAGGTACTCGATTTGGGCTGCCTGGTGAAAGAACCCGCGCTCACCAGCACCCTGAGTACCTTTCCTGAACTTTGATTCCTAGCTGGGTGAACTCGCCCTTCGGAGGCTAGATGGGACCAAACGTGTTAAGCTTGTGGGGAAAGCCTTTGACCAATGGCCAATATGCTTGTGCTTGTGCGAGGGTTACGCAGGCACTTGCAACACAGGGTTTTTACCTTACCATAAGCTGTCCCTTTGGGCTGAAGCAGGCGGCGTGTGTGGATCACAGCCTGGGAAGCAGGACCTCAGGGGAGTCTGCCAACAGACTGCCCTCCAGTATAGCCAGCTGAGAAAAGGTGGCAAGGCTGATGGATCCCGCTTACAACGAAATGTTTCTCTTCAGCAGAGGAGATTTTGCTACCACACGTCAGCAGCTCCTCTCCCTCAGAGTGCTGTTCCTGGGTAGACTAGGAAAAGCCACCACGTTCCCAGCTTAGGAGAGGCTCTTTTCCTAGTTGGTTTCAACCGTGAGAGAGCCAGAAGGGCTGATCTCCACCAGTCGGGCTGCACAGCCTGAGTGCTTCGGGTAGGGCAGTCCTGAGCCATTGTGCCACCTTAGGAATGCAAGCCAAGTTTCCTTGCCACAGGAAGGCTCACCGAGGCCTGGTGTTTTCTCTATGAAACTACGTGGGCTTGAAGGGTGAGGCCTTTACAACAATGTGTATGGAGGTACTCGATTTGGGCTGCCTGGTGAAAGAACCTGCGCTCACCAGCACCCTGAGTACCTTTCCTGAACTTTGATTCCTAGCTGGGTGAACTCGCCCTTCGGAGGCTAGATGGGACCAAACGTGTTAAGCTTGTGGGGAAAGCCTTTGACCAATGGCCAATATGCTTGTGCTTGTGCGAGGGTTACGCAGGCACTTGCCAACACAGGGTTTTGACCTTACCATAAGCTGTCCCTTTGGGCTGAAGCAGGCGGCGTGTGTGGATCACAGCCTGGGAAGCAGGACCTCAGGGGAGTCTGCCAACAGACTGCCCTCCAGTATAGCCAGCTGAGAAAAGGTGGCAAGGCTGATGGATCCCGCTTACAACGAAATGTTTCTCTTCAGCAGAGGAGATTTTGCTACCACACGTCAGCAGCTCCTCTCCCTCAGAGTGCTGTTCCTGGGTAGGCTAGGAAAAGCCACCACGTTCCCAGCTTAGGAGAGGCTCTTTTCCTACTTGGTTTCATCCGTGAGAGAGCCAGAAGGGCTGATCTCCACCAGTCGGGCTGCACAGCCTGAGAGCTTCGGGTAGGGCAGTCCTGAGCCAATGTGCCACCTTAGGAATGCAAGCCAAGTTTCCTTGCCACAGGAAGGCTCACCGAGGCCTGGTGTTTTCTCTATGAAACTGACGTGGGCTTGAAGGGTGAGGCCTTTACAACAATGTGTTTGGAGGTACTCGATTTGGGCTGTCTGGTGAAAGAACCTGCGCTCACCAGCACCCTGAGTACCTTTCCTGAACTTTGATTCCTAGCTGGGTGAACTCGCCCTTCGGAGGCTAGATGGGACCAAACGTGTTAAGCTTGTGGGGAAAGCCTTTGACCAATGGCCAATATGCTTGTGCTTGTGCGAGGGTTACGCAGGCACTTGCAACACAGGGTTTTGACCTTACCATAAGCTGTCCCTTTGGGCTGAAGCAGGCGGCGTGTGTGGATCACAGCCTGGGAAGCAGGACCTCAGGGGAGTCTGCCAACAGACTGCCCTCCAGTATAGCCAGCTGAGAAAAGGTGGCAAGGCTGATGGATCCCGCTTACAACGAAATGTTTCTCTTCAGCAGAGGAGATTTTGCTACCACACGTCAGCAGCTCCTCTCCCTCAGAGTGCTGTTCCTGGGTAGGCTAGGAAAAGCCACCACGTTCCCAGCTTAGGAGAGGCTCTTTTCCTAGTTGGTTTCAACCGTGAGAGAGCCAGAAGGGCTGATCTCCACCAGTCGGGCTGCACAGCCTGAGTCCTTGGGGTAGGGCAGTCCTGAGCCAATGGGCCACCTAAGGAATGACAGCAAAGTTTCCTTGCCACAGGAAAGCACACCGAGGCCTGGTGTTTTCTCTATGAAATTGACGTGGGCTTGAAGGGTGAAGCCTATACCGCATTGTGGAAAAGCTCGGGGTTACGGCTCTCTTTCTCCCTCTCTCGGTCCCATACCCAGGGCTCAGCCGAGTGGGAATGCAGAGTGGCAGAGACTTCCTCTCTGCCGGACTCAGAAGGCTTCTTCCCTTTAGGGCAATGCCGTTTGTGCCTTACTTCGTGGAGGAGGAATGAGGGCCCCCTGAGATATTCTGACATGAAATACCTAACGACAGAGGATCTGGAGGAGCTGGTTTCTGGGCGGAAGGAGCCAAAAAGCCTGCATTGCTAAGGTCTCTTTGAGAGCTGCCAGACACTCTGCCGTCCTAGGCCTCAGAATTGGACATTGTGACGGCATGGCAACACTTGGAATCCTAGGACGCAGTGGAAGCGCGACTCGCAAACTGGATGGAAGAAGTTTCCAAGCACAGTGTTCTTTCATGTACCAAAGAGAACGCTAGTGTCTGAGGCTGGTAGCCTTGTTGCTAGAGAGAACTGGCATCCCCGTGGGCCTGTTGGCTACTTTCCTGTTTCCGACCCTCTCAGGAAACTCCTCCAAAAAGCCTTTGGGACCCCCTTAGAGAGAACAGCTGCCAAGTGGATGCACAGAACATTAACCTAGCTCCCGGCCCAGGGTCCCAAGCATCCATCTTTCTCTGGACGGTACCTACCCCACCCAGGGATTCAAGCAGGGAGTTGGCCTTCTACAACTTACACAGGAAACTGGGAGGAGATGTAGGGCCACTCTACTTGCGCTCACACTACGTGGCCCGGAGAAGTTATCACGCAGCAGAATTCAACCCCCTTCCTCTACACGTGCGTACCCCAAAGAAGCGCTGGGCAGTGGGTGTTCTCAGGCCAAGAGCAGTCCTTGTTCTGGGCTGCACCTGCTCTGTGGTTCGAAGGATCTCTGACTCTGCTCCTTCGGAAGCATTTCAGGGCTGACTCTATCCCTGGGCTGCCGAAGCAAACAGGCATAGAGGCCTTTCACACGGAAGGCATGGGCTTGTATCCCCTGAAGAAAGTGTAGGTCGCCCCTCCCTGGCCGGAGGCGTGTAAGTTGACACCATTTGCTCTGCCCATGGAAAATGCAAGGAGGTGGACTCGATTTGGGCTGCCTGGTGAAAGAACCTGCAGTCACCAGCCCCCTGAGTACCTTTCCTGAACTTTGATTCCTAGCTAGGTCAACTCGGCCTTCGGAGGCTAGATGGGACCAAACGTGTTAAGCTTGTGGGGAAAGCCTTTGACCAATGGCCAATATGCTTGTCCCTGTGCGAGGGTTAGGCAGGAAGTTGCCAGCACAGGGTTTTGACCTTACCATAAGCTGTCCCTTTGGGCTGAAGCAGGCGGCGTGTGTGGATCACAGCCTGGGAAGCAGGGCCTCAGGGGAATCTGCCAACAGACTGCCCTCCATGATAGCCAGCTGAGAAAAGGTGGCAAGGCTGATGGAATCCGCTTACAATGAAATGTTTCTCTTCAGCAGAGGAGATTTTGCTACCACACGTCAGCAGCTCCTCTCCCTCAGAGTGCTGTTCCTGGGTAGACTAGGAAAAGCCACCACGTTCCCAGCTTAGGAGAGGCTCTTTTCCTAGTTGGTTTCAACCGTGAGAGAGCCAGAAGGGCTGATCTCCACCAGTCGGGCTGCACAGCCTGAGTGCTTCGGGTAGGGCAGTCCTGAGCCATTGTGCCACCTTAGGAATGCAAGCCAAGTTTCCTTGCCACAGGAAGGCTCACCGAGGCCTGGTGTTTTCTCTATGAAACTACGTGGGCTTGAAGGGTGAGGCCTTTACAACAATGTGTATGGAGGTACTCGATTTGGGCTGCCTGGTGAAAGAACCTGCGCTCACCAGCACCCTGAGTACCTTTCCTGAACTTTGATTCCTAGCTGGGTGAACTCGCCCTTCGGAGGCTAGATGGGACCAAACGTGTTAAGCTTGTGGGGAAAGCCTTTGACCAATGGCCAATATGCTTGTGCTTGTGCGAGGGTTACGCAGGCACTTGCCAACACAGGGTTTTGACCTTACCATAAGCTGTCCCTTTGGGCTGAAGCAGGCGGCGTGTGTGGATCACAGCCTGGGAAGCAGGACCTCAGGGGAGTCTGCCAACAGACTGCCCTCCAGTATAGCCAGCTGAGAAAAGGTGGCAAGGCTGATGGATCCCGCTTACAACGAAATGTTTCTCTTCAGCAGAGGAGATTTTGCTACCACACGTCAGCAGCTCCTCTCCCTCAGAGTGCTGTTCCTGGGTAGGCTAGGAAAAGCCACCACGTTCCCAGCTTAGGAGAGGCTCTTTTCCTAGTTGGTTTCATCCGTGAGAGAGCCAGAAGGGCTGATCTCCACCAGTCGGGCTGCACAGCCTGAGAGCTTCGGGTAGGGCAGTCCTGAGCCAATGTGTCACCTTAGGAATGCAAGCCAAGTTTCCTTGCCACAGGAAGGCTCACCGAGGCCTGGTGTTTTCTCTATGAAACTGACGTGGGCTTGAAGGGTGAGGCCTTTACAACAATGTGTTTGGAGGTACTCGATTTGGGCTGTCTGGTGAAAGAACCTGCGCTCACCAGCACCCTGAGTACCTTTCCTGAACTTTGATTCCTAGCTGGGTGAACTCGCCCTTCGGAGGCTAGATGGGACCAAACGTGTTAAGCTTGTGGGGAAAGCCTTTGACCAATGGCCAATATGCTTGTGCTTGTGCGAGAGTTACGCAGGCACTTGCAACACAGGGTTTTGACCTTACCATAAGCTGTCCCTTTGGGCTGAAGCAGGCGGCGTGTGTGGATCACAGCCTGGGAAGCAGGACCTCAGGGGAGTCTGCCAACAGACTGCCCTCCAGTATAGCCAGCTGAGAAAAGGTGGCAAGGCTGATGGATCCCGCTTACAACGAAATGTTTCTCTTCAGCAGAGGAGATTTTGCTACCACACGTCAGCAGCTCCTCTCCCTCAGAGTGCTGTTCCTGGGTAGGCTAGGAAAAGCCACCACGTTCCCAGCTTAGGAGAGGCTCTTTTCCTAGTTGGTTTCAACCGTGAGAGAGCCAGAAGGGCTGATCTCCACCAGTCGGGCTGCACAGCCTGAGTCCTTGGGGTAGGGCAGTCCTGAGCCAATGGGCCACCTAAGGAATGACAGCAAAGTTTCCTTGCCACAGGAAAGCACACCGAGGCCTGGTGTTTTCTCTATGAAATTGACGTGGGCTTGAAGGGTGAAGCCTATACCGCATTGTGGAAAAGCTCGGGGTTACGGCTCTCTTTCTCCCTCTCTCGGTCCCATACCCAGGGCTCAGCCGAGTGGGAATGCAGAGTGGCAGAGACTTCCTCTCTGCCGGACTCAGAAGGCTTCTTCCCTTTAGGGCAATGCCGTTTGTGCCTTACTTCGTGGAGGAGGAATGAGGGCCCCCTGAGATATTCTGACATGAAATACCTAACGACAGAGGATCTGGAGGAGCTGGTTTCTGGGCGGAAGGAGCCAAAAAGCCTGCATTGCTAAGGTCTCTTTGAGAGCTGCCAGACACTCTGCCGTCCTAGGCCTCAGAATTGGACATTGTGACGGCATGGCAACACTTGGAATCCTAGGACGCAGTGGAAGCGCGACTCGCAAACTGGATGGAAGAAGTTTCCAAGCACAGTGTTCTTTCATGTACCAAAGAGAACGCTAGTGTCTGAGGCTGGTAGCCTTGTTGCTAGAGAGAACTGGCATCCCCGTGGGCCTGTTGGCTACTTTCCTGTTTCCGACCCTCTCAGGAAACTCCTCCAAAAAGCCTTTGGGACCCCCTTAGAGAGAACAGCTGCCAAGTGGATGCACAGAACATTAACCTAGCTCCCGGCCCAGGGTCCCAAGCATCCATCTTTCTCTGGACGGTACCTACCCCACCCAGGGATTCAAGCAGGGAGTTGGCCTTCTACAACTTACACAGGAAACTGGGAGGAGATGTAGGGCCACTCTACTTGCGCTCACACTACGTGGCCCGGAGAAGTTATCACGCAGCAGAATTCAACCCCCTTCCTCTACACGTGCGTACCCCAAAGAAGCGCTGGGCAGTGGGTGTTCTCAGGCCAAGAGCAGTCCTTGTTCTGGGCTGCACCTGCTCTGTGGTTCGAAGGATCTCTGACTCTGCTCCTTCGGAAGCATTTCAGGGCTGACTCTATCCCTGGGCTGCCGAAGCAAACAGGCATAGAGGCCTTTCACACGGAAGGCATGGGCTTGTATCCCCTGAAGAAAGTGTAGGTCGCCCCTCCCTGGCCGGAGGCGTGTAAGTTGACACCATTTGCTCTGCCCATGGAAAATGCAAGGAGGTGGACTCGATTTGGGCTGCCTGGTGAAAGAACCTGCAGTCACCAGCCCCCTGAGTACCTTTCCTGAACTTTGATTCCTAGCTAGGTCAACTCGGCCTTCGGAGGCTAGATGGGACCAAACGTGTTAAGCTTGTGGGGAAAGCCTTTGACCAATGGCCAATATGCTTGTCCCTGTGCGAGGGTTAGGCAGGAAGTTGCCAGCACAGGGTTTTGACCTTACCATAAGCTGTCCCTTTGGGCTGAAGCAGGCGGCGTGTGTGGATCACAGCCTGGGAAGCAGGGCCTCAGGGGAATCTGCCAACAGACTGCCCTCCATGATAGCCAGCTGAGAAAAGGTGGCAAGGCTGATGGAATCCGCTTACAATGAAATGTTTCTCTTCAGCAGAGGAGATTTTGCTACCACACGTCAGCAGCTCCTCTCCCTCAGAGTGCTGTTCCTGGGTAGACTAGGAAAAGCCACCACGTTCCCAGCTTAGGAGAGGCTCTTTTCCTAGTTGGTTTCAACCGTGAGAGAGCCAGAAGGGCTGATCTCCACCAGTCGGGCTGCACAGCCTGAGTGCTTCGGGTAGGGCAGTCCTGAGCCATTGTACCACCTTAGGAATGCAAGCCAAGTTTCCTTGCCACAGGAAGGCTCACCGAGGCCTGGTGTTTTCTCTATGAAACTACGTGGGCTTGAAGGGTGAGGCCTTTACAACAATGTGTATGGAGATACTCGATTTGGGCTGCCTGGTGAAAGAACCTGCGCTCACCAGCACCCTGAGTACCTTTCCTGAACTTTGATTCCTAGCTGGGTGAACTCGCCCTTCGGAGGCTAGATGGGACCAAACGTGTTAAGCTTGTGGGGAAAGCCTTTGACCAATTGCCAATATGCTTGTGCTTGTGCGAGGGTTACGCAGGCACTTGCCAACACAGGGTTTTGACCTTACCATAAGCTGTCCCTTTGGGCTGAAGCAGGCGGCGTGTGTGGATCACAGCCTGGCAAGCAGGACCTCAGGGGAGTCTGCCAACAGACTGCCCTCCAGTATAGCCAGCTGAGAAAAGGTGGCAAGGCTGATGGATCCCGCTTACAACGAAATGTTTCTCTTCAGCAGAGGAGATTTTGCTACCACACGTCAGCAGCTCCTCTCCCTCAGAGTGCTGTTCCTGGGTAGGCTAGGAAAAGCCACCACGTTCCCAGCTTAGGAGAGGCTCTTTTCCTAGTTGGTTTCAACCGTGAGAGAGCCAGAAGGGCTGATCTCCACCAGTCGGGCTGCACAGCCTGAGTCCTTGGGGTAGGGCAGTCCTGAGCCAATGGGCCACCTAAGGAATGACAGCAAAGTTTCCTTGCCACAGGAAAGCACACCGAGGCCTGGTGTTTTCTCTATGAAATTGACGTGGGCTTGAAGGGTGAAGCCTATACCGCATTGTGGAAAAGCTCGGGGTTACGGCTCTCTTTCTCCCTCTCTCGGTCCCATACCCAGGGCTCAGCCGAGTGGGAATGCAGAGTGGCAGAGACTTCCTCTCTGCCGGACTCAGAAGGCTTCTTCCCTTTAGGGCAATGCCGTTTGTGCCTTACTTCGTGGAGGAGGAATGAGGGCCCCCTGAGATATTCTGACATGAAATACCTAACGACAGAGGATCTGGAGGAGCTGGTTTCTGGGCGGAAGGAGCCAAAAAGCCTGCATTGCTAAGGTCTCTTTGAGAGCTGCCAGACACTCTGCCGTCCTAGGCCTCAGAATTGGACATTGTGACGGCATGGCAACACTTGGAATCCTAGGACGCAGTGGAAGCGCGACTCGCAAACTGGATGGAAGAAGTTTCCAAGCACAGTGTTCTTTCATGTACCAAAGAGAACGCTAGTGTCTGAGGCTGGTAGCCTTGTTGCTAGAGAGAACTGGCATCCCCGTGGGCCTGTTGGCTACTTTCCTGTTTCCGACCCTCTCAGGAAACTCCTCCAAAAAGCCTTTGGGACCCCCTTAGAGAGAACAGCTGCCAAGTGGATGCACAGAACATTAACCTAGCTCCCGGCCCAGGGTCCCAAGCATCCATCTTTCTCTGGACGGTACCTACCCCACCCAGGGATTCAAGCAGGGAGTTGGCCTTCTACAACTTACACAGGAAACTGGGAGGAGATGTAGGGCCACTCTACTTGCGCTCACACTACGTGGCCCGGAGAAGTTATCACGCAGCAGAATTCAACCCCCTTCCTCTACACGTGCGTACCCCAAAGAAGCGCTGGGCAGTGGGTGTTCTCAGGCCAAGAGCAGTCCTTGTTCTGGGCTGCACCTGCTCTGTGGTTCGAAGGATCTCTGACTCTGCTCCTTCGGAAGCATTTCAGGGCTGACTCTATCCCTGGGCTGCCGAAGCAAACAGGCATAGAGGCCTTTCACACGGAAGGCATGGGCTTGTATCCCCTGAAGAAAGTGTAGGTCGCCCCTCCCTGGCCGGAGGCGTGTAAGTTGACACCATTTGCTCTGCCCATGGAAAATGCAAGGAGGTGGACTCGATTTGGGCTGCCTGGTGAAAGAACCTGCAGTCAACAGCCCCCTGAGTACCTTTCCTGAACTTTGATTCCTAGCTAGGTCAACTCGGCCTTCGGAGGCTAGATGGGACCAAACGTGTTAAGCTTGTGGGGAAAGCCTTTGACCAATGGCCAATATGCTTGTCCCTGTGCGAGGGTTAGGCAGGAAGTTGCCAGCACAGGGTTTTGACCTTACCATAAGCTGTCCCTTTGGGCTGAAGCAGGCGGCGTGTGTGGATCACAGCCTGGGAAGCAGGGCCTCAGGGGAATCTGCCAACAGACTGCCCTCCATGATAGCCAGCTGAGAAAAGGTGGCAAGGCTGATGGAATCCGCTTACAATGAAATGTTTCTCTTCAGCAGAGGAGATTTTGCTACCACACGTCAGCAGCTCCTCTCCCTCAGAGTGCTGTTCCTGGGTAGACTAGGAAAAGCCACCACGTTCCCAGCTTAGGAGAGGCTCTTTTCCTAGTTGGTTTCAACCGTGAGAGAGCCAGAAGGGCTGATCTCCACCAGTCGGGCTGCCCAGCCTGAGTGCTTCGGGTAGGGCAGTCCTGAGCCATTGTGCCACCTTAGGAATGCAAGCCAAGTTTCCTTGCCACAGGAAGGCTCACCGAGGCCTGGTGTTTTCTCTATGAAACTACGTGGGCTTGAAGGGTGAGGCCTTAACAACAATGTGTATGGAGATACTCGATTTGGGCTGCCTGGTGAAAGAACCTGCGCTCACCAGCACCCTGAGTACCTTTCCTGAACTTTGATTCCTAGCTGGGTGAACTCGCCCTTCGGAGGCTAGATGGGACCAAACGTGTTAAGCTTGTGGGGAAAGCCTTTGACCAATGGCCAATATGCTTGTGCTTGTGCGAGGGTTACGCAGGCACTTGCCAACACAGGGTTTTGACCTTACCATAAGCTGTCCCTTTGGGCTGAAGCAGGCGGCGTGTGTGGATCACAGCCTGGCAAGCAGGACCTCAGGGGAGTCTGCCAACAGACTGCCCTCCAGTATAGCCAGCTGAGAAAAGGTGGCAAGGCTGATGGATCCCGCTTACAACGAAATGTTTCTCTTCAGCAGAGGAGATTTTGCTACCACACGTCAGCAGCTCCTCTCCCTCAGAGTGCTGTTCCTGGGTAGACTAGGAAAAGCCACCACGTTCCCAGTTTAGGAGAGGCTCTTTTCCTAGTTGGTTCAACCGTGAGAGAGCCAGAAGGGCTGATCTCCACCAGTCGGGCTGCACAGCCTGAGTGCTTTGGGTAGGGCAGTCCTGAGCCAATGTGCCACCTTAGGAATGCAAGCCAAGTTTCCTTGCCACAGGAAGGCTCACCGAGGCCTGGTGTTTTCTCTATGAAACTGACGTGGGCTTGAAGGGTGAGGCCTTTACAACAATGTGTTTGGAGGTACTCGATTTGGGCTGTCTGGTGAAAGAACCTGCGCTCACCAGCACCCTGAGTACCTTTCCTGAACTTTGATTCCTAGCTGGGTGAACTCGCCCTTCGGAGGCTAGATGGGACCAAACGTGTTAAGCTTGTGGGGAAAGCCTTTGACCAATGGCCAATATGCTTGTGCTTGTGCGAGGGTTACGCAGGCACTTGCAACACAGGGTTTTGACCTTACCATAAGCTGTCCCTTTGGGCTGAAGCAGGCGGCGTGTGTGGATCACAGCCTGGGAAGCAGGACCTCAGGGGAGTCTGCCAACAGACTGCCCTCCAGTATAGCCAGCTGAGAAAAGGTGGCAAGGCTGATGGATCCCGCTTACAACGAAATGTTTCTCTTCAGCAGAGGAGATTTTGCTACCACACGTCAGCAGCTCCTCTCCCTCAGAGTGCTGTTCCTGGGTAGGCTAGGAAAAGCCACCACGTTCCCAGCTTAGGAGAGGCTCTTTTCCTAGTTGGTTTCAACCGTGAGAGAGCCAGAAGGGCTGATCTCCACCAGTCGGGCTGCACAGCCTGAGTCCTTGGGGTAGGGCAGTCCTGAGCCAATGGGCCACCTAAGGAATGACAGCAAAGTTTCCTTGCCACAGGAAAGCACACCGAGGCCTGGTGTTTTCTCTATGAAATTGACGTGGGCTTGAAGGGTGAAGCCTATACCGCATTGTGGAAAAGCTCGGGGTTACGGCTCTCTTTCTCCCTCTCTCGGTCCCATACCCAGGGCTCAGCCGAGTGGGAATGCAGAGTGGCAGAGACTTCCTCTCTGCCGGACTCAGAAGGCTTCTTCCCTTTAGGGCAATGCCGTTTGTGCCTTACTTCGTGGAGGAGGAATGAGGGCCCCCTGAGATATTCTGACATGAAATACCTAACGACAGAGGATCTGGAGGAGCTGGTTTCTGGGCGGAAGGAGCCAAAAAGCCTGCATTGCTAAGGTCTCTTTGAGAGCTGCCAGACACTCTGCCGTCCTAGGCCTCAGAATTGGACATTGTGACGGCATGGCAACACTTGGAATCCTAGGACGCAGTGGAAGCGCGACTCGCAAACTGGATGGAAGAAGTTTCCAAGCACAGTGTTCTTTCATGTACCAAAGAGAACGCTAGTGTCTGAGGCTGGTAGCCTTGTTGCTAGAGAGAACTGGCATCCCCGTGGGCCTGTTGGCTACTTTCCTGTTTCCGACCCTCTCAGGAAACTCCTCCAAAAAGCCTTTGGGACCCCCTTAGAGAGAACAGCTGCCAAGTGGATGCACAGAACATTAACCTAGCTCCCGGCCCAGGGTCCCAAGCATCCATCTTTCTCTGGACGGTACCTACCCCACCCAGGGATTCAAGCAGGGAGTTGGCCTTCTACAACTTACACAGGAAACTGGGAGGAGATGTAGGGCCACTCTACTTGCGCTCACACTACGTGGCCCGGAGAAGTTATCACGCAGCAGAATTCAACCCCCTTCCTCTACACGTGCGTACCCCAAAGAAGCGCTGGGCAGTGGGTGTTCTCAGGCCAAGAGCAGTCCTTGTTCTGGGCTGCACCTGCTCTGTGGTTCGAAGGATCTCTGACTCTGCTCCTTCGGAAGCATTTCAGGGCTGACTCTATCCCTGGGCTGCCGAAGCAAACAGGCATAGAGGCCTTTCACACGGAAGGCATGGGCTTGTATCCCCTGAAGAAAGTGTAGGTCGCCCCTCCCTGGCCGGAGGCATGTAAGTTGACACCATTTGCTCTGCCCATGGAAAATGCAAGGAGGTGGACTCGATTTGGGCTGCCTGGTGAAAGAACCTGCAGTCAACAGCCCCCTGAGTACCTTTCCTGAACTTTGATTCCTAGCTAGGTCAACTCGGCCTTCGGAGGCTAGATGGGACCAAACGTGTTAAGCTTGTGGGGAAAGCCTTTGACCAATGGCCAATATGCTTGTCCCTGTGCGAGGGTTAGGCAGGAACTTGCCAGCACAGGGTTTTGACCTTACCATAAGCTGTCCCTTTGGGCTGAAGCAGGCGGCGTGTGTGGATCACAGCCTGGGAAGCAGGGCCTCAGGGGAATCTGCCAACAGACTGCCCTCCATGATAGCCAGCTGAGAAAAGGTGGCAAGGCTGATGGAATCCGCTTACAATGAAATGTTTCTCTTCAGCAGAGGAGATTTTGCTACCACACGTCAGCAGCTCCTCTCCCTCAGAGTGCTGTTCCTGGGTAGACTAGGAAAAGCCACCACGTTCCCAGCTTAGGAGAGGCTCTTTTCCTAGTTGGTTTCAACCGTGAGAGAGCCAGAAGGGCTGATCTCCACCAGTCGGGCTGCACAGCCTGAGTGCTTCGGGTAGGGCAGTCCTGAGCCATTGTGCCACCTTAGGAATGCAAGCCAAGTTTCCTTGCCACAGGAAGGCTCACCGAGGCCTGGTGTTTTCTCTATGAAACTACGTGGGCTTGAAGGGTGAGGCCTTTACAACAATGTGTATGGAGGTACTCGATTTGGGCTGCCTGGTGAAAGAACCTGCGCTCACCAGCACCCTGAGTACCTTTCCTGAACTTTGATTCCTAGCTGGGTGAACTCGCCCTTCGGAGGCTAGATGGGACCAAACGTGTTAAGCTTGTGGGGAAAGCCTTTGACCAATGGCCAATATGCTTGTGCTTGTGCGAGGGTTACGCAGGCACTTGCCAACACAGGGTTTTGACCTTACCATAAGCTGTCCCTTTGGGCTGAAGCAGGCGGCGTGTGTGGATCACAGCCTGGGAAGCAGGACCTCAGGGGAGTCTGCCAACAGACTGCCCTCCAGTATAGCCAGCTGAGAAAAGGTGGCAAGGCTGATGGATCCCGCTTACAACGAAATGTTTCTCTTCAGCAGAGGAGATTTTGCTACCACACGTCAGCAGCTCCTCTCCCTCAGAGTGCTGTTCCTGGGTAGGCTAGGAAAAGCCACCACGTTCCCAGCTTAGGAGAGGCTCTTTTCCTACTTGGTTTCATCCGTGAGAGAGCCAGAAGGGCTGATCTCCACCAGTCGGGCTGCACAGCCTGAGAGCTTCGGGTAGGGCAGTCCTGAGCCAATGTGCCACCTTAGGAATGCAAGCCAAGTTTCCTTGCCACAGGAAGGCTCACCGAGGCCTGGTGTTTTCTCTATGAAACTGACGTGGGCTTGAAGGGTGAGGCCTTTACAACAATGTGTTTGGAGGTACTCGATTTGGGCTGTCTGGTGAAAGAACCTGCGCTCACCAGCACCCTGAGTACCTTTCCTGAACTTTGATTCCTAGCTGGGTGAACTCGCCCTTCGGAGGCTAGATGGGACCAAACGTGTTAAGCTTGTGGGGAAAGCCTTTGACCAATGGCCAATATGCTTGTGCTTGTGCGAGGGTTACGCAGGCACTTGCAACACAGGGTTTTGACCTTACCATAAGCTGTCCCTTTGGGCTGAAGCAGGCGGCGTGTGTGGATCACAGCCTGGGAAGCAGGACCTCAGGGGAGTCTGCCAACAGACTGCCCTCCAGTATAGCCAGCTGAGAAAAGGTGGCAAGGCTGATGGATCCCGCTTACAACGAAATGTTTCTCTTCAGCAGAGGAGATTTTGCTACCACACGTCAGCAGCTCCTCTCCCTCAGAGTGCTGTTCCTGGGTAGGCTAGGAAAAGCCACCACGTTCCCAGCTTAGGAGAGGCTCTTTTCCTAGTTGGTTTCAACCGTGAGAGAGCCAGAAGGGCTGATCTCCACCAGTCGGGCTGCACAGCCTGAGTCCTTGGGGTAGGGCAGTCCTGAGCCAATGGGCCACCTAAGGAATGACAGCAAAGTTTCCTTGCCACAGGAAAGCACACCGAGGCCTGGTGTTTTCTCTATGAAATTGACGTGGGCTTGAAGGGTGAAGCCTATACCGCATTGTGGAAAAGCTCGGGGTTACGGCTCTCTTTCTCCCTCTCTCGGTCCCATACCCAGGGCTCAGCCGAGTGGGAATGCAGAGTGGCAGAGACTTCCTCTCTGCCGGACTCAGAAGGCTTCTTCCCTTTAGGGCAATGCCGTTTGGGCCTTACTTCGTGGAGGAGGAATGAGGGCCCCCTGAGATATTCTGACATGAAATACCTAACGACAGAGGATCTGGAGGAGCTGGTTTCTGGGCGGAAGGAGCCAAAAAGCCTGCATTGCTAAGGTCTCTTTGAGAGCTGCCAGACACTCTGCCGTCCTAGGCCTCAGAATTGGACATTGTGACGGCATGGCAACACTTGGAATCCTAGGACGCAGTGGAAGCGCGACTCGCAAACTGGATGGAAGAAGTTTCCAAGCACAGTGTTCTTTCATGTACCAAAGAGAACGCTAGTGTCTGAGGCTGGTAGCCTTGTTGCTAGAGAGAACTGGCATCCCCGTGGGCCTGTTGGCTACTTTCCTGTTTCCGACCCTCTCAGGAAACTCCTCCAAAAAGCCTTTGGGACCCCCTTAGAGAGAACAGCTGCCAAGTGGATGCACAGAACATTAACCTAGCTCCCGGCCCAGGGTCCCAAGCATCCATCTTTCTCTGGACGGTACCTACCCCACCCAGGGATTCAAGCAGGGAGTTGGCCTTCTACAACTTACACAGGAAACTGGGAGGAGATGTAGGGCCACTCTACTTGCGCTCACACTACGTGGCCCGGAGAAGTTATCACGCAGCAGAATTCAACCCCCTTCCTCTACACGTGCGTACCCCAAAGAAGCGCTGGGCAGTGGGTGTTCTCAGGCCAAGAGCAGTCCTTGTTCTGGGCTGCACCTGCTCTGTGGTTCGAAGGATCTCTGACTCTGCTCCTTCGGAAGCATTTCAGGGCTGACTCTATCCCTGGGCTGCCGAAGCAAACAGGCATAGAGGCCTTTCACACGGAAGGCATGGGCTTGTATCCCCTGAAGAAAGTGTAGGTCGCCCCTCCCTGGCCGGAGGCGTGTAAGTTGACACCATTTGCTCTGCCCATGGAAAATGCAAGGAGGTGGACTCGATTTGGGCTGCCTGGTGAAAGAACCTGCAGTCACCAGCCCCCTGAGTACCTTTCCTGAACTTTGATTCCTAGCTAGGTCAACTCGGCCTTCGGAGGCTAGATGGGACCAAACGTGTTAAGCTTGTGGGGAAAGCCTTTGACCAATGGCCAATATGCTTGTCCCTGTGCGAGGGTTAGGCAGGAAGTTGCCAGCACAGGGTTTTGACCTTACCATAAGCTGTCCCTTTGGGCTGAAGCAGGCGGCGTGTGTGGATCACAGCCTGGGAAGCAGGGCCTCAGGGGAATCTGCCAACAGACTGCCCTCCATGATAGCCAGCTGAGAAAAGGTGGCAAGGCTGATGGAATCCGCTTACAATGAAATGTTTCTCTTCAGCAGAGGAGATTTTGCTACCACACGTCAGCAGCTCCTCTCCCTCAGAGTGCTGTTCCTGGGTAGACTAGGAAAAGCCACCACGTTCCCAGCTTAGGAGAGGCTCTTTTCCTAGTTGGTTTCAACCGTGAGAGAGCCAGAAGGGCTGATCTCCACCAGTCGGGCTGCCCAGCCTGAGTGCTTCGGGTAGGGCAGTCCTGAGCCATTGTGCCACCTTAGGAATGCAAGCCAAGTTTCCTTGCCACAGGAAGGCTCACCGAGGCCTGGTGTTTTCTCTATGAAACTACGTGGGCTTGAAGGGTGAGGCCTTTACAACAATGTGTATGGAGATACTCGATTTGGGCTGCCTGGTGAAAGAACCTGCGCTCACCAGCACCCTGAGTACCTTTCCTGAACTTTGATTCCTAGCTGGGTGAACTCGCCCTTCGGAGGCTAGATGGGACCAAACGTGTTAAGCTTGTGGGGAAAGCCTTTGACCAATGGCCAATATGCTTGTGCTTGTGCGAGGGTTACGCAGGCACTTGCCAACACAGGGTTTTGACCTTACCATAAGCTGTCCCTTTGGGCTGAAGCAGGCGGCGTGTGTGGATCACAGCCTGGCAAGCAGGACCTCAGGGGAGTCTGCCAACAGACTGCCCTCCAGTATAGCCAGCTGAGAAAAGGTGGCAAGGCTGATGGATCCCGCTTACAACGAAATGTTTCTCTTCAGCAGAGGAGATTTTGCTACCACACGTCAGCAGCTCCTCTCCCTCAGAGTGCTGTTCCTGGGTAGACTAGGAAAAGCCACCACGTTCCCAGTTTAGGAGAGGCTCTTTTCCTAGTTGGTTCAACCGTGAGAGAGCCAGAAGGGCTGATCTCCACCAGTCGGGCTGCACAGCCTGAGTGCTTTGGGTAGGGCAGTCCTGAGCCAATGTGCCACCTTAGGAATGCAAGCCAAGTTTCCTTGCCACAGGAAGGCACACCGAGGCCTGGTGTTTTCTCTATGAAACTGACGTGGGCTTGAAGGGTGAGGCCTTTACAACGTGTATGGAGGTACTAGATTTGGGCTGCCTGGTGAAAGAACCTGCGCTCACCAGCACCCTGAGTACCTTTCCTGAACTTTGATTCCTAGCTGGGTGAACTCGCCCTTCGGAGGCTAGATGTGACCAAACGTGTTAAGCTTGTGGGGAAAGCCTTTGACCAATGGCCAATATGCTTGTGCTTGTGCGAGGGTTACGCAGGCACTTGCCAACACAGGGTTTTGACCTTACCATAAGCTGTCCCTTTGGGCTGAAGCAGGCGGCGTGTGTGGATCACAGCCTGGGAAGCAGGACCTCAGGGGAGTCTGCCAACAGACTGCCCTCCAGTATAGCCAGCTGAGAAAAGGTGGCAAGGCTGATGGAACCCGCTTACAACGAAATGTTTCCCTTCAGCAGAGGAGATTTTGCTACCACACGTCAGCAGCTCCTCTCCCTCAGAGTGCTGTTCCTGGGTAGACTAGGAAAAGCCACCACGTTCCCAGCTTAGGAGAGGCTCTTTTCCTAGTTGGTTTCAACCGTGAGAGAGCCAGAAGGGCTGATCTCAACCAGTCGGGCTGCACAGCCTGAGTGCTTCGGGTAGGGCAGTCCTGAGCCAATGTGCCACATTAGGAATGCAAGCCAAGTTTCCTTGCCACAGGAAGGCACACCGAGGCCTGGTGTTTTCTCTATGAAACTGACGTGGGCTTGAAGGGTGAGGCCTTTACAACAATGTGTATGGAGGTACTCGATTTGGGCTGCCTGGTGAAAGAACCTGCGCTCACCAGCACCCTGAGTACCTTTCCTGAACTTTGATTCCTAGCTGGGTGAACTCGCCCTTCGGAGGCTAGATGGGACCAAACGTGTTAAGCTTGTGGGGAAAGCCTTTGACCAATGGCCAATATGCTTGTGCTTGTGCGAGGGTTACGCAGGCACTTGCAACACAGGGTTTTGACCTTACCATAAGCTGTCCCTTTGGGCTGAAGCAGGCGGCGTGTGTGGATCACAGCCTGGGAAGCAGGACCTCAGGGGAGTCTGCCAACAGACTGCCCTCCAGTATAGCCAGCTGAGAAAAGGTGGCAAGGCTGATGGATCCCGCTTACAACGAAATGTTTCTCTTCAGCAGAGGAGATTTTGCTACCACACGTCAGCAGCTCCTCTCCCTCAGAGTGCTGTTCCTGGGTAGGCTAGGAAAAGCCACCACGTTCCCAGCTTAGGAGAGGCTCTTTTCCTACTTGGTTTCATCCGTGAGAGAGCCAGAAGGGCTGATCTCCACCAGTCGGGCTGCACAGCCTGAGAGCTTCGGGTAGGGCAGTCCTGAGCCAATGTGCCACCTTAGGAATGCAAGCCAAGTTTCCTTGCCACAGGAAGGCTCACCGAGGCCTGGTGTTTTCTCTATGAAACTGACGTGGGCTTGAAGGGTGAGGCCTTTACAACAATGTGTTTGGAGGTACTCGATTTGGGCTGTCTGGTGAAAGAACCTGCGCTCACCAGCACCCTGAGTACCTTTCCTGAACTTTGATTCCTAGCTGGGTGAACTCGCCCTTCGGAGGCTAGATGGGACCAAACGTGTTAAGCTTGTGGGGAAAGCCTTTGACCAATGGCCAATATGCTTGTGCTTGTGCGAGGGTTACGCAGGCACTTGCAACACAGGGTTTTGACCTTACCATAAGCTGTCCCTTTGGGCTGAAGCAGGCGGCGTGTGTGGATCACAGCCTGGGAAGCAGGACCTCAGGGGAGTCTGCCAACAGACTGCCCTCCAGTATAGCCAGCTGAGAAAAGGTGGCAAGGCTGATGGAACCCGCTTACAACGAAATGTTTCCCTTCAGCAGAGGAGATTTTGCTACCACACGTCAGCAGCTCCTCTCCCTCAGAGTGCTGTTCCTGGGTAGGCTAGGAAAAGCCACCACGTTCCCAGCTTAGGAGAGGCTCTTTTCCTAGTTGGTTTCAACCGTGAGAGAGCCAGAAGGGCTGATCTCCACCAGTCGGGCTGCACAGCCTGAGTCCTGGGGGTAGGGCAGTCCTGAGCCAATGGGCCACCTAAGGAATGACAGCAAAGTTTCCTTGCCACAGGAAAGCACACCGAGGCCTGGTGTTTTCTCTATGAAATTGACGTGGGCTTGAAGGGTGAAGCCTATACCGCATTGTGGAAAAGCTCGGGGTTACGGCTCTCTTTCTCCCTCTCTCGGTCCCATACCCAGGGCTCAGCCGAGTGGGAATGCAGAGTGGCAGAGACTTCCTCTCTGCCGGACTCAGAAGGCTTCTTCCCTTTAGGGCAATGCCGTTTGTGCCTTACTTCGTGGAGGAGGAATGAGGGCCCCCTGAGATATTCTGACATGAAATACCTAACGACAGAGGATCTGGAGGAGCTGGTTTCTGGGCGGAAGGAGCCAAAAAGCCTGCATTGCTAAGGTCTCTTTGAGAGCTGCCAGACACTCTGCCGTCCTAGGCCTCAGAATTGGACATTGTGACGGCATGGCAACACTTGGAATCCTAGGACGCAGTGGAAGCGCGACTCGCAAACTGGATGGAAGAAGTTTCCAAGCACAGTGTTCTTTCATGTACCAAAGAGAACGCTAGTGTCTGAGGCTGGTAGCCTTGTTGCTAGAGAGAACTGGCATCCCCGTGGGCCTGTTGGCTACTTTCCTGTTTCCGACCCTCTCAGGAAACTCCTCCAAAAAGCCTTTGGGACCCCCTTAGAGAGAACAGCTGCCAAGTGGATGCACAGAACATTAACCTAGCTCCGGCCCAGGGTCCCAAGCATCCATCTTTCTCTGGACGGTACCTACCCCACCCAGGGATTCAAGCAGGGAGTTGGCCTTCTACAACTTACACAGGAAACTGGGAGGAGATGTAGGGCCACTCTACTTGCGCTCACACTACGTGGCCCGGAGAAGTTATCACGCAGCAGAATTCAACCCCCTTCCTCTATACGTGCGTACCCCAAAGAAGCGCTGGGCAGTGGGTGTTCTCAGGCCAAGAGCAGTCCTTGTTCTGGGCTGCACCTGCTCTGTGGTTCGAAGGATCTCTGACTCTGCTCCTTCGGAAGCATTTCAGGGCTGACTCTATCCCTGGGCTGCCGAAGCAAACAGGCATAGAGGCCTTTCACACGGAAGGCATGGGCTTGTATCCCCTGAAGAAAGTGTAGGTCGCCCCTCCCTGGCCGGAGGCGTGTAAGTTGACACCATTTGCTCTGCCCATGGAAAATGCAAGGAGGTGGACTCGATTTGGGCTGCCTGGTGAAAGAACCTGCAGTCAACAGCCCCCTGAGTACCTTTCCTGAACTTTGATTCCTAGCTAGGTCAACTCGGCCTTCGGAGGCTAGATGGGACCAAACGTGTTAAGCTTGTGGGGAAAGCCTTTGACCAATGGCCAATATGCTTGTCCCTGTGCGAGGGTTAGGCAGGAACTTGCCAGCACAGGGTTTTGACCTTACCATAAGCTGTCCCTTTGGGCTGAAGCAGGCGGCGTGTGTGGATCACAGCCTGGGAAGCAGGGCCTCAGGGGAATCTGCCAACAGACTGCCCTCCATGATAGCCAGCTGAGAAAAGGTGGCAAGGCTGATGGAATCCGCTTACAATGAAATGTTTCTCTTCAGCAGAGGAGATTTTGCTACCACACGTCAGCAGCTCCTCTCCCTCAGAGTGCTGTTCCTGGGTAGACTAGGAAAAGCCACCACGTTCCCAGCTTAGGAGAGGCTCTTTTCCTAGTTGGTTTCAACCGTGAGAGAGCCAGAAGGGCTGATCTCCACCAGTCGGGCTGCACAGCCTGAGTGCTTCGGGTAGGGCAGTCCTGAGCCATTGTGCCACCTTAGGAATGCAAGCCAAGTTTCCTTGCCACAGGAAGGCTCACCGAGGCCTGGTGTTTTCTCTATGAAACTACGTGGGCTTGAAGGGTGAGGCCTTTACAACAATGTGTATGGAGGTACTCGATTTGGGCTGCCTGGTGAAAGAACCTGCGCTCACCAGCACCCTGAGTACCTTTCCTGAACTTTGATTCCTAGCTGGGTGAACTCGCCCTTCGGAGGCTAGATGGGACCAAACGCGTCAAGCTTGTGGGGAAAGCCTTTGACCAATGGCCAATATGCTTGTGCTTGTGCGAGGGTTACGCAGGCACTTGCCAACACAGGGTTTTGACCTTACCATAAGCTGTCCCTTTGGGCTGAAGCAGGCGGCGTGTGTGGATCACAGCCTGGGAAGCAGGACCTCAGGGGAGTCTGCCAACAGACTGCCCTCCAGTATAGCCAGCTGAGAAAAGGTGGCAAGGCTGATGGATCCCGCTTACAACGAAATGTTTCTCTTCAGCAGAGGAGATTTTGCTACCACACGTCAGCAGCTCCTCTCCCTCAGAGTGCTGTTCCTGGGTAGACTAGGAAAAGCCACCACGTTCCCAGTTTAGGAGAGGCTCTTTTCCTAGTTGGTTTCAACCGTGAGAGAGCCAGAAGGGCTGATCTCCACCAGTCGGGCTGCACAGCCTGAGTGCTTTGGGTAGGGCAGTCCTGAGCCAATGTGCCACCTTAGGAATGCAAGCCAAGTTTCCTTGCCACAGGAAGGCACACCGAGGCCTGGTGTTTTCTCTATGAAACTGACGTGGGCTTGAAGGGTGAGGCCTTTACAACAATGTGTATGGAGGTACTCGATTTGGGCTGCCTGGTGAAAGAACCTGCGCTCACCAGCACCCTGAGTACCTTTCCTGAACTTTGATTCCTAGCTGGGTGAACTCGCCCTTCGGAGGCTAGATGGGACCAAACGTGTTAAGCTTGTGGGGAAAGCCTTTGACCAATGGCCAATATGCTTGTGCTTGTGCGAGGGTTACGCAGGCACTTGCCAACACAGGGTTTTGACCTTACCATAAGCTGTCCCTTTGGGCTGAAGCAGGCGGCGTGTGTGGATCACAGCCTGGGAAGCAGGACCTCAGGGGAGTCTGCCAACAGACTGCCCTCCAGTATAGCCAGCTGAGAAAAGGTGGCAAGGCTGATGGAACCCGCTTACAACGAAATGTTTCCCTTCAGCAGAGGAGATTTTGCTACCACACGTCAGCAGCTCCTCTCCCTCAGAGTGCTGTTCCTGGGTAGACTAGGAAAAGCCACCACGTTCCCAGCTTAGGAGAGGCTCTTTTCCTAGTTGGTTTCAACCGTGAGAGAGCCAGAAGGGCTGATCTCAACCAGTCGGGCTGCACAGCCTGAGTGCTTCGGGTAGGGCAGTCCTGAGCCAATGTGCCACATTAGGAATGCAAGCCAAGTTTCCTTGCCACAGGAAGGCACACCGAGGCCTGGTGTTTTCTCTATGAAACTGACGTGGGCTTGAAGGGTGAGGCCTTTACAACAATGTGTATGGAGGTACTCGATTTGGGCTGCCTGGTGAAAGAACCTGCGCTCACCAGCACCCTGAGTACCTTTCCTGAACTTTGATTCCTAGCTGGGTGAACTCGCCCTTCGGAGGCTAGATGGGACCAAACGTGTTAAGCTTGTGGGGAAAGCCTTTGACCAATGGCCAATATGCTTGTGCTTGTGCGAGGGTTACGCAGGCACTTGCAACACAGGGTTTTGACCTTACCATAAGCTGTCCCTTTGGGCTGAAGCAGGCGGCGTGTGTGGATCACAGCCTGGGAAGCAGGACCTCAGGGGAGTCTGCCAACAGGCTGCCCTCCAGTATAGCCAGCTGAGAAAAGGTGGCAAGGCTGATGGATCCCGCTTACAACGAAATGTTTCTCTTCAGCAGAGGAGATTTTGCTACCACACGTCAGCAGCTCCTCTCCCTCAGAGTGCTGTTCCTGGGTAGGCTAGGAAAAGCCACCACGTTCCCAGCTTAGGAGAGGCTCTTTTCCTACTTGGTTTCATCCGTGAGAGAGCCAGAAGGGCTGATCTCCACCAGTCGGGCTGCACAGCCTGGGAGCTTCGGGTAGGGCAGTCCTGAGCCAATGTGCCACCTTAGGAATGCAAGCCAAGTTTCCTTGCCACAGGAAGGCTCACCGAGGCCTGGTGTTTTCTCTATGAAACTGACGTGGGCTTGAAGGGTGAGGCCTTTACAACAATGTGTTTGGAGGTACTCGATTTGGGCTGCCTGGTGAAAGAACCTGCGCTCACCAGCACCCTGAGTACCTTTCCTGAACTTTGATTCCTAGCTGGGTGAACTCGCCCTTCGGAGGCTAGATGGGACCAAACGTGTTAAGCTTGTGGGGAAAGCCTTTGACCAATGGCCAATATGCTTGTGCTTGTGCGAGGGTTACGCAGGCACTTGCAACACAGGGTTTTGACCTTACCATAAGCTGTCCCTTTGGGCTGAAGCAGGCGGCGTGTGTGGATCACAGCCTGGGAAGCAGGACCTCAGGGGAGTCTGCCAACAGACTGCCCTCCAGTATAGCCAGCTGAGAAAAGGTGGCAAGGCTGATAGAACCCGCTTACAACGAAATGTTTCCCTTCAGCAGAGGAGATTTTGCTACCACACGTCAGCAGCTCCTCTCCATCAGAGTGCTGTTCCTGGGTAGGCTAGGAAAAGCCACCACGTTCCCAGCTTAGGAGAGGCTCTTTTCCTACTTGGTTTCATCCGTGAGAGAGCCAGAAGGGCTGATCTCCACCAGTCGGGCTGCACAGCCTGAGAGCTTCGGGTAGGGCAGTCCTGAGCCAATGTGCCACCTTAGGAATGCAAGCCAAGTTTCCTTGCCACAGGAAGGCTCACCGAGGCCTGGTGTTTTCTCTATGAAACTGACGTGGGCTTGAAGGGTGAGGCCTTTACAACAATGTGTTTGGAGGTACTCGATTTGGGCTGCCTGGTGAAAGAACCTGCGCTCACCAGCACCCTGAGTACCTTTCCTGAACTTTGATTCCTAGCTGGGTGAACTCGCCCTTCGGAGGCTAGATGGGACCAAACGTGTTAAGCTTGTGGGGAAAGCCTTTGACCAATGGCCAATATGCTTGTGCTAGTGCGAGGGTTACGCAGGCACTTGCCAACACAGGGTTTTGACCTTACCATAAGCTGTCCCTTTGGGCTGAAGCAGGTGGCGTGTGTGGATCACAGCCTGGGAAGCAGGACCTCAGGGGAGTCTGCCAACAGACTGCCCTCCAGTATAGCCAGCTGAGAAAAGGTGGCAAGGCTGATGGAACCCGCTTACAACGAAATGTTTCCCTTCAGCAGAGGAGATTTTGCTACCACACGTCAGCAGCTCCTCTCCCTCAGAGTGCTGTTCCTGGGTAGACTAGGAAAAGCCACCACGTTCCCAGCTTAGGAGAGGCTCTTTTCCTAGTTGGTTTCAACCGTGAGAGAGCCAGAAGGGCTGATCTCAACCAGTCGGGCTGCACAGCCTGAGTGCTTCGGGTAGGGCAGTCCTGAGCCAATGTGCCACATTAGGAATGCAAGCCAAGTTTCCTTGCCACAGGAAGGCACACCGAGGCCTGGTGTTTTCTCTATGAAACTGACGTGGGCTTGAAGGGTGAGGCCTTTACAACAATGTGTATGGAGGTACTCGATTTGGGCTGCCTGGTGAAAGAACCTGCGCTCACCAGCACCCTGAGTACCTTTCCTGAACTTTGATTCCTAGCTGGGTGAACTCGCCCTTCGGAGGCTAGATGGGACCAAACGTGTTAAGCTTGTGGGGAAAGCCTTTGACCAATGGCCAATATGCTTGTGCTTGTGCGAGGGTTACGCAGGCACTTGCAACACAGGGTTTTGACCTTACCATAAGCTGTCCCTTTGGGCTGAAGCAGGCGGCGTGTGTGGATCACAGCCTGGGAAGCAGGACCTCAGGGGAGTCTGCCAACAGGCTGCCCTCCAGTATAGCCAGCTGAGAAAAGGTGGCAAGGCTGATGGATCCCGCTTACAACGAAATGTTTCTCTTCAGCAGAGGAGATTTTGCTACCACACGTCAGCAGCTCCTCTCCCTCAGAGTGCTGTTCCTGGGTAGGCTAGGAAAAGCCACCACGTTCCCAGCTTAGGAGAGGCTCTTTTCCTACTTGGTTTCATCCGTGAGAGAGCCAGAAGGGCTGATCTCCACCAGTCGGGCTGCACAGCCTGAGAGCTTCGGGTAGGGCAGTCCTGAGCCAATGTGCCACCTTAGGAATGCAAGCCAAGTTTCCTTGCCACAGGAAGGCTCACCGAGGCCTCGTGTTTTCTCTATGAAACTGACGTGGGCTTGAAGGGTGAGGCCTTTACAACAATGTGTTTGGAGGTACTCGATTTGGGCTGTCTGGTGAAAGAACCTGCGCTCACCAGCACCCTGAGTACCTTTCCTGAACTTTGATTCCTAGCTGGGTGAACTCGCCCTTCGGAGGCTAGATGGGACCAAACGTGTTAAGCTTGTGGGGAAAGCCTTTGACCAATGGCCAATATGCTTGTGCTTGTGCGAGGGTTACGCAGGCACTTGCAACACAGGGTTTTGACCTTACCATAAGCTGTCCCTTTGGGCTGAAGCAGGCGGCGTGTGTGGATCACAGCCTGGGAAGCAGGACCTCAGGGGAGTCTGCCAACAGACTGCCCTCCAGTATAGCCAGCTGAGAAAAGGTGGCTAGGCTGATGGATCCCGCTTACAACGAAATGTTTCTCTTCAGCAGAGGAGATTTTGCTACCACACGTCAGCAGCTCCTCTCCCTCAGAGTGCTGTTCCTGGGTAGAGTAGGAAAAGCCACCACGTTCCCCAGCTTAGGAGAGACTCTTCTCCTAGTTGGTTTCAACCGTGAGAGAGCCAGAAGGGCTGATCTCCACCAGTCGGGCTGCACAGCCTGAGAGCTTCGGATAGGGCAGTCCTGAGCCAATGTGCCACCTTAGGAATGCAAGCCAAGTTTCCTTGCCACAGGAAGGCTCACCGAGGCCTGGTGTTTTCTCTATAAAACTGACGTGGGCTTGAAGGGTGAGGCCTTTACAACAATGTGTTTGGAGGTACTCGATTTGGGCTGCCTGGTGAAAGAACCTGCGCTCACCAGCACCCTGAGTACCTTTCCTGAACTTTGATACCTAGCTGGGTGAACTCGCCCTTCGGAGGCTAGATGGGACCAAACGTGTTAAGCTTGTGGGGAAAGCCTTTGACCAATGGCCAATATGCTTGTGCTTGTGCGAGGGCTACGCAGGCACTTGCCAACACAGGGTTTTTACCTACCATAAGCTGTCCCTTTGGGCTGAAGCAGGCGGCGTGTGTGGATCACAGCCTGGGAAGCAGGACCTCAGGGGAGTCTGCCAACAGACTGCCCTCCAGTATAGCCAGCTGAGAAAAGGTGGCAAGGCTGATGGAACCCGCTTACAACGAAATGTTTCCCTTCAGCAGAGGAGATTTTGCTACCACACGTCAGCAGCTCCTCTCCCTCAGAGTGCTGTTCCTGGGTAGACTAGGAAAAGCCACCACGTTCCCAGCTTAGGAGAGCCTCTTTTCCTAGTTGGTTTCAACCGTGAGAGAGCCAGAAGGGCTGATCTCCACCAGTCGGGCTGCACAGCCTGAGTGCTTCGGGTAGGGCAGTCCTGAGCCAATGTGCCACCTTAGGAATGCAAGCCAAGTTTCCTTGCCACAGGAAGGAACACCGAGGCCTGGTGTTTTCTCTATGAAACTGACGTGGGCTTGAAGGGTGAGGCCTTTACAACAATGTGTATGGAGGTACTCGATTTGGGCTGCCTGGTGAAAGAACCTGCGCTCACCAGCACCCTGAGTACCTTTCCTGAACTTTGATTCCTAGCTGGGTGAACTCGCCCTTCGGAGGCTAGATGGGACCAAACGTGTTCAGCTTGTGGGGAAAGCCTTTGACCAATGGCCAATATGCTTGTGCTTGTGCGAGGGTTACGCAGGTACTTGCAACACAGGGTTTTGACCTTACCATAAGCTTTCCCTTTGGGCTGAAGGAGGCGGCGTGTGTGGATCACAGCCTGGGAAGCAGGACCTCAGGGGAGTCTGCCAACAGGCTGCCCTCCAGTATAGCCAGCTGAGAAAAGGTGGCAAGGCTGATGGATCCCGCTTACAACGAAATGTTTCTCTTCAGCAGAGGAGATTTTGCTACCACACGTCAGCAGCTCCTCTCCATCAGAGTGCTGTTCCTGGGTAGGCTAGGAAAAGCCACCACGTTCCCAGCTTAGGAGAGGCTCTTTTCCTACTTGGTTTCATCCGTGAGAGAGCCAGAAGGGCTGATCTCCACCAGTCGGGCTGCACAGCCTGAGAGCTTCGGGTAGGGCAGTCCTGAGCCAATGTGCCACCTTAGGAATGCAAGCCAAGTTTCCTTGCCACAGGAAGGCTCACCGAGGCCTGGTGTTTTCTCTATGAAACTGACGTGGGCTTGAAGGGTGAGGCCTTTACAACAATGTGTTTGGAGGTACTCGATTTGGGCTGTCTGGTGAAAGAACCTGCGCTCACCAGCACCCTGAGTACCTTTCCTGAACTTTGATTCCTAGCTGGGTGAACTCGCCCTTCGGAGGCTAGATGGGACCAAACGTGTTAAGCTTGTGGGGAAAGCCTTTGACCAATGGCCAATATGCTTGTGCTTGTGCGAGGGTTACGCAGGTACTTGCAACACAGGGTTTTGACCTTACCATAAGCTGTCCCTTTGGGCTGAAGCAGGCGGCGTGTGTGGATCACAGCCTGGGAAGCAGGACCTCAGGGGAGTCTGCCAACAGACTGCCCTCCAGTATAGCCAGCTGAGAAAAGGTGGCTAGGCTGATGGATCCCGCTTACAACGAAATGTTTCTCTTCAGCAGAGGAGATTTTGCTACCACAGGTCAGCAGCTCCTCTCCCTCAGAGTGCTGTTCCTGGGTAGACTAGGAAAAGCCACCACGTTCCCCAGCTTAGGAGAGACTGTTTTCCTAGTTGGTTTCATCCGTGAGAGAGCCAGAAGGGCTGATCTCCACCAGTCGGGCTGCACAGCCTGAGAGCTTCGGGTAGGGCAGTCCTGAGCCAATGTGCCACCTTAGGAATGCAAGCCAAGTTTCCTTGCCACAGGAAGGCTCACCGAGGCCTGGTGTTTTCTCTATGAAACTGACGTGGGCTTGAAGGGTGAGGCCTTTACAACAATGTGTATGGAGGTACTCGATTTGGGCTCCCTGGTGAAAGAACCCGCGCTCACCAGCACCCTGAGTACCTTTCCTGAACTTTGATTCCTAGCTGGGTGAACTCGCCCTTCGGAGGCTAGATGGGACCAAACGTGTTAAGCTTGTGGGGAATGCCTTTGACCAATGGCCAATATGCTTGTGCTTGTGCGAGGGTTACGCAGGCACTTGCAACACAGGGTTTTGACCTTACTATAAGCTGTCCCTTTGGGCTGAAGCAGGCGGCGTGTGTGGATCACAGCCTGGGAAGCAGGACCTCAGGGGAGTCTGCCAACAGACTGCCCTCCAGTATAGCCAGCTGAGAAAAGGTGACAAGGCTGATGGAACCCGCTTACAACGAAATGTTTCTCTTCAGCAGAGGAGATTTTGCTACCACACGTCAGCAGCTCCTCTCCCTCAGAGTGCTGTTCCTGGGTAGACTAGGAAAAGCCACCACGTTCCCAGTTTAGGAGAGGCTCTTTTCCTAGTTGGTTTCAACCATGAGAGAGCCAGAAGGGCTGATCTCCACCAGTCGGGCTGCAGAGCCTGAGTGCTTCGGGTAGGGCAGTCCTGAGCCAATGTGCCACCTTAGGAATGCAAGCCAAGTTTCCTTGCCACAGGAAGGCACACCGAGGCCTGGTGTTTTCTCTATGAAACTGACGTGGGCTTGAAGGGTGAGGCCTTTACAACAATGTGTATGGAGGTACTCGATTTGGGCTGCCTGGTGAAAGAACCTGCGCTCACCAGCACCCTGAGTACCTTTCCTGAACTTTGATTCCTAGCTGGGTGAACTCGCCCTTCGGTGGCTAGATGGGACCAAACGTGTTAAGCTTGTGGGGAAAGCCTTTGACCAATGGCCAATATGCTTGTGCTTGTGCGAGGGTTACGCAGGCACTTGCCAACACAGGGTTTTGACCTTACCATAAGCTGTCCCTTTGGGCTGAAGCAGGCGGCGTGTGTGGATCACAGCCTGGGAAGCAGGACCTCAGGGGAGTCTGCCAACAGACTGCCCTCCAGTATAGCCAGCTGAGAAAAGGTGGCAAGGCTGATGGAACCCTCTTACAACGAAATGTTTCTCTTCAGCAGAGGAGATTTTGCTACCACACGTCAGCAGCTCCTCTCCCTCAGAGTGCTGTTCCTGGGTAGGCTAGGAAAAGCCACCACGTTCCCAGCTTAGGAGAGGCTGTTTTCCTAGTTGGTTTCAACCGTGAGAGAGCCAGAAGGGCTGATCTCCACCAGTCGGGCTGCACAGCCTGAGTGCTTCGGGTAGGGCAGTCCTGAGCCAATGTGCCACCTTAGGAATGCAAGCCAAGTTTCCTTGCCACAGGAAGGAACACCGAGGCCTGGTGTTTTCTCTATGAAACTGACGTGGGCTTGAAGGGTGAGGCCTTTACAACAATGTGTATGGAGGTACTCGATTTGGGCTGCCTGGTGAAAGAACCTGCGCTCACCAGCACCCTGAGTACCTTTCCTGAACTTTGATTCCTAGCTGGGTGAACTCGCCCTTCGGAGGCTAGATGGGACCAAACGTGTTAAGCTTGTGGGGAAAGCCTTTGACCAATGGCCAATATGCTTGTGCTTGTGCGAGGGTTACGCAGGTACTTGCAACACAGGGTTTTGAACTTACCATAAGCTTTCCCTTTGGGCTGAAGGAGGCGGCGTGTGTGGATCACAGCCTGGGAAGCAGGACCTCAGGGGAGTCTGCCAACAGGCTGCCCTCCAGTATAGCCAGCTGAGAAAAGGTGGCAAGGCTGATGGATCCCGCTTACAACGAAATGTTTCTCTTCAGCAGAGGAGATTTTGCTACCACACGTCAGCAGCTCCTCTCCATCAGAGTGCTGTTCCTGGGTAGGCTAGGAAAAGCCACCACGTTCCCAGCTTAGGAGAGGCTCTTTTCCTACTTGGTTTCATCCGTGAGAGAGCCAGAAGGGCTGATCTCCACCAGTCGGGCTGCACAGCCTGAGAGCTTCGGGTAGGGCAGTCCTGAGCCAATGTGCCACCTTAGGAATGCAAGCCAAGTTTCCTTGCCACAGGAAGGCTCACCGAGGCCTGGTGTTTTCTCTATGAAACTGACGTGGGCTTGAAGGGTGAGGCCTTTACAACAATGTGTTTGGAGGTACTCGATTTGGGCTGTCTGGTGAAAGAACCTGCGCTCACCAGCACCCTGAGTACCTTTCCTGAACTTTGATTCCTAGCTGGGTGAACTCGCCCTTCGGAGGCTAGATGGGACCAAACGTGTTAAGCTTGTGGGGAAAGCCTTTGACCAATGGCCAATATGCTTGTGCTTGTGCGAGGGTTACGCAGGTACTTGCAACACAGGGTTTTGACCTTACCATAAGCTGTCCCTTTGGGCTGAAGCAGGCGGCGTGTGTGGATCACAGCCTGGGAAGCAGGACCTCAGGGGAGTCTGCCAACAGACTGCCCTCCAGTATAGCCAGCTGAGAAAAGGTGGCTAGGCTGATGGATCCCGCTTACAACGAAATGTTTCTCTTCAGCAGAGGAGATTTTGCTACCACAGGTCAGCAGCTCCTCTCCCTCAGAGTGCTGTTCCTGGGTAGACTAGGAAAAGCCACCACGTTCCCCAGCTTAGGAGAGACTGTTTTCCTAGTTGGTTTCATCCGTGAGAGAGCCAGAAGGGCTGATCTCCACCAGTCGGGCTGCACAGCCTGAGAGCTTCGGGTAGGGCAGTCCTGAGCCAATGTGCCACCTTAGGAATGCAAGCCAAGTTTCCTTGCCACAGGAAGGCTCACCGAGGCCTGGTGTTTTCTCTATGAAACTGACGTGGGCTTGAAGGGTGAGGCCTTTACAACAATGTGTATGGAGGTACTCGATTTGGGCTCCCTGGTGAAAGAACCCGCGCTCACCAGCACCCTGAGTACCTTTCCTGAACTTTGATTCCTAGCTGGGTGAACTCGCCCTTCGGAGGCTAGATGGGACCAAACGTGTTAAGCTTGTGGGGAATGCCTTTGACCAATGGCCAATATGCTTGTGCTTGTGCGAGGGTTACGCAGGCACTTGCAACACAGGGTTTTGACCTTACTATAAGCTGTCCCTTTGGGCTGAAGCAGGCGGCGTGTGTGGATCACAGCCTGGGAAGCAGGACCTCAGGGGAGTCTGCCAACAGACTGCCCTCCAGTATAGCCAGCTGAGAAAAGGTGACAAGGCTGATGGAACCCGCTTACAACGAAATGTTTCTCTTCAGCAGAGGAGATTTTGCTACCACACGTCAGCAGCTCCTCTCCCTCAGAGTGCTGTTCCTGGGTAGACTAGGAAAAGCCACCACGTTCCCAGTTTAGGAGAGGCTGTTTTCCTAGTTGGTTTCAACCATGAGAGAGCCAGAAGGGCTGATCTCCACCAGTCGGGCTGCAGAGCCTGAGTGCTTCGGGTAGGGCAGTCCTGAGCCAATGTGCCACCTTAGGAATGCAAGCCAAGTTTCCTTGCCACAGGAAGGCACACCGAGGCCTGGTGTTTTCTCTATGAAACTGACGTGGGCTTGAAGGGTGAGGCCTTTACAACAATGTGTATGGAGGTACTCGATTTGGGCTGCCTGGTGAAAGAACCTGCGCTCACCAGCACCCTGAGTACCTTTCCTGAACTTTGATTCCTAGCTGGGTGAACTCGCCCTTCGGTGGCTAGATGGGACCAAACGTGTTAAGCTTGTGGGGAAAGCCTTTGACCAATGGCCAATATGCTTGTGCTTGTGCGAGGGTTACGCAGGCACTTGCCAACACAGGGTTTTGACCTTACCATAAGCTGTCCCTTTGGGCTGAAGCAGGCGGCGTGTGTGGATCACAGCCTGGGAAGCAGGACCTCAGGGGAGTCTGCCAACAGACTGCCCTCCAGTATAGCCAGCTGAGAAAAGGTGGCAAGGCTGATGGAACCCTCTTACAACGAAATGTTTCTCTTCAGCAGAGGAGATTTTGCTACCACACGTCAGCAGCTCCTCTCCCTCAGAGTGCTGTTCCTGGGTAGGCTAGGAAAAGCCACCACGTTCCCAGCTTAGGAGAGGCTGTTTTCCTAGTTGGTTTCAACCGTGAGAGAGCCAGAAGGGCTGATCTCCACCAGTCGGGCTGCACAGCCTGAGTGCTTCGGGTAGGGCAGTCCTGAGCCAATGTGCCACCTTAGGAATGCAAGCCAAGTTTCCTTGCCACAGGAAGGCACACCGAGGCCTGGTGTTTTCTCTATGAAACTGACGTGGGCTTGAAGGGTGAGGCCTTTACAACAATGTGTTTGGAGGTATTCGATTTGGGCTGCCTGGTGAAAGAACCTGCGCTCACCAGCACCCTGAGTACCTTTCCTGAACTTTGATTCCTAGCTGGGTGAACTCGCCCTTCGGAGGCTAGATGGGACCAAACGTGTTAAGCTTGTGGGGAAAGCCTTTGACCAATGGCCAATATGCTTGTGCTTGTGCGAGGGTTACGCAGGCACTTGCAACACAGGGTTTTGACCTTACCATAAGCTGTCCCTTTGGGCTGAAGCAGGCAGCGTGTGTGGATCACAGCCTGGGAAGCAGGACCTCAGGGGAGTCTGCCAACAGACTGCCCTCCAGTATAGCCAGCTGAGAAAAGGTGGCAAGGCTGATGGATCCCGCTTACAACGAAATGTTTCTCTTCAGCAGAGGAGATTTTGCTACCACACGTCAGCAGCTCCTCTCCCTCAGAGTGCTGTTCCTGGGTAGACTAGGAAAAGCCACCACGTTCCCCAGCTTAGGAGAGACTCTTTTCCTAGTTGGTTTCATCCGTGAGAGAGCCAGAAGGGCTGATCTCCACCAGTCGGGCTGCACAGCCTGAGTGCTTCGGGTAGGGCAGTCCTGAGCCAATGTGCCACCTTAGGAATGCAAGCCAAGTTTCCTTGCCACAGGAAGGCTCACCGAGGCCTGGTGTTTTCTCTATGAAACTGACGTGGGCTTGAAGGGTGAGGCCTTTACAACAATGTGTTTGGAGGTACTCGATTTGGGCTGCCTGGTGAAAGAACCTGCGCTCACCAGCACCCTGAGTACCTTTCCTGAACTTTGATTCCTAGCTGGGTGAACTCGCCCTTCGGAGGCTAGATGGGACCAAACGTGTTAAGCTTGTGGGGAAAGCCTTTGACCAATGGCCAATATGCTTGTGCTTGTGCGAGGGTTACGCAGGCACTTGCAACACAGGGTTTTGACCTTACCATAAGCTGTCCCTTTGGGCTGAAGCAGGCGGCGTGTGTGGATCACAGCCTGGGAAGCAGGACCTCAGGGGAGTCTGCCAACAGACTGCCCTCCAGTATAGCCAGCTGAGAAAAGGTGGCAAGGCTGATGGAACCCGCTTACAACGAAATGTTTCTCTTCAGCAGAGGAGATTTTGCTACCACACGTCAGCAGCTCGTCTCCCTCAGAGTGCTGTTCCTGGGTAGGCTAGGAAAAGCCACCACGTTCCCCAGCTTAGGAGAGACTCTTTTCCTAGTTGGTTTCATCCGTGAGAGAGCCAGAAGGGCTGATCTCCACCAGTCGGGCTGCACAGCCTGAATGCTTTGGGTAGGGCAGTTCTGAGCCAATGTGCCACCTTAGGAATGCAAGCCAAGTTTCCTTGCCACAGGAAGGCACACCGAGGCCTGGTGTTTTCTCTATGAAACTGACGTGGGCTTGAAGGGTGAGGCCTTTACAACAATGTGTATGGAGGTACTCGATTTGGGCTGCCTGGTGAAAGAACCTGCGCTCACCAGCACCCTGAGTACCTTTCCTGAACTTTGATTCCTAGCTAGGTGAACTCGCCCTTCGGAGGCTAGATGGGACCAAACGTGTTAAGCTTGTGGGGAAAGCCTTTGACCAATGGCCAATATGCTTGTGCTTGTGCGAGGGTTACGCAGGCACTTGCAACACAGGGTTTTGACCTTACCATAAGCTGTCCCTTTGGGCTGAAGCAGGCGGCGTGTGTGGATCACAGCCTGGGAAGCAGGACCTCAGGGGAGTCTGCCAACAGACTGCCCTCCAGTATAGCCAGCTGAGAAAAGGTGGCAAGGCTGATGGATCCCACTTACAACGAAATGTTTCTCTTCAGCAGAGGAGATTTTGCTACCACACGTCAGCAGCTCCTCTCCCTCAGAGTGCTGTTCCTGGGTAGACTAGGAAAAGCCACCACGTTCCCCAGCTTAGGGGAGGCTCTTTTCCTAGTTGGTTTCATCCGTGAGAGAGCCAGAAGGGCTGATCTCAACCAGTCGGGCTGCACAGCCTGAGTCCTTGGGGTAGGGCAGTCCTGAGCCAATGGGCCACCTAAGGAATGACAGCAAAGTTTCCTTGCCACAGGAAAGCACACCGAGGCCTGGTGTTTTCTCTATGAAATTGACGTGGGCTTGAAGGGTGAAGCCTATACCGCATTGTGGAAAAGCTCGGGGTTACGGCTCTCTTTCTCCCTCTCTCGGTCCCATACCCAGGGCTCAGCCGAGTGGGAATGCAGAGTGGCAGAGACTTCCTCTCTGCCGGACTCAGTAGGCTTCTTCCCTTTAGGGCAATGCTGTTTGTGCCTTACTTCGTGGAGGAGGAATGAGGGCCCCCTGAGATATTCTGACATGAAATACCTAACGACAGAGGATCTGGAGGAGCTGGTTTCTGGGCGGAAGGAGCCAAAAAGCCTGCATTGCTAAGGTCTCTTTGAGAGCTGCCAGACACTCTGCCGTCCTAGGCCTCAGAATTGGACATTGTGACGGCATGGCAACACTTGGAATCCTAGGACGCAGTGGAAGCGCGACTCGCAAACTGGATGGAAGAAGTTTCCAAGCACAGTGTTCTTTCATGTACCAAAGAGAACGCTAGTGTCTGAGGCTGGTAGCCTTGTTGCTAGAGAGAACTGGCATCCCCGTGGGCCTGTTGGCTACTTTCCTGTTTCCGACCCTCTCAGGAAACTCCTCCAAAAAGCCTTTGGGACCCCCTTAGAGAGAACAGCTGCCAAGTGGATGCACAGAACATTAACCTAGCTCCCGGCCCAGGGTCCCAAGCATCCATCTTTCTCTGGACGGTACCTACCCCACCCAGGGATTCAAGCAGGGAGTTGGCCTTCTACAACTTACACAGGAAACTGGGAGGAGATGTAGGGCCACTCTACTTGCGCTCACACTACGTGGCCCGGAGAAGTTATCACGCAGCAGAATTCAACCCCCTTCCTCTACACGTGCGTACCCCAAAGAAGCGCTGGGCAGTGGGTGTTCTCAGGCCAAGAGCAGTCCTTGTTCTGGGCTGCACCTGCTCTGTGGTTTGAAGGATCTCTGACTCTGCTCCTTCGGAAGCATTTCAGGGCTGACGCTATCCCTGGGCTGCCGAAGCAAACAGGCATAGAGGCCTTTCACACGGAAGGCATGGGCTTGTATCCCCTGAAGAAAGTGTAGGTCGCCCCTCCCTGGCCGGAGGCGTGTAAGTTGACACCATTTGCTCTGCCCATGGAAAATGCAAGGAGGTGGACTCGATTTGGGCTGCCTGGTGAAAGAACCTGCAGTCACCAGCCCCCTGAGTACCTTTCCTGAACTTTGATTCCTAGCTAGGTCAACTCGGCCTTCGGAGGCTAGATGGGACCAAACGTGTTAAGCTTGTGGGGAAAGCCTTTGAACAATGGCCAATATGCTTGTCCCTGTGCGAGGGTTAGGCAGGAACTTGCCAGCACAGGGTTTTGACCTTACCATAAGCTGTCCCTTTGGGCTGAAGCAGGCGGCGTGTGTGTATCACAGCCTGGGAAGCAGGGCCTCAGGGGAATCTGCCAACAGACTGCCCTCCAGTATAGCCAGCTGAGAAAAGGTGGCAAGGCTGATGGAATCCGCTTACAATGAAATGTTTCTCTTCAGCAGAGGAGATTTTGCTACCACACGTCAGCAGCTCCTCTCCCTCAGAGTGCTGTTCCTGGGTAGACTAGGAAAAGCCACCACGTTCCCCAGCTTAGGAGAGGCTCTTTTCCTAGTTGGTTTCAACCGTGAGAGAGCTAGAAGGGCTGATCTCAACCAGTCGAGCTGCACAGCCTGAGTCCTGGGGTAGGCCAGTCCTGAGCCAATGTGCCACCTGAAGAATGAAAGCCAAGTTTCCTTGCCACAGGAAAGCACACCGAGGCCTGGTGTTTTCTCTATGAAATTGACGTGGGCTTGAAGGGTGAGGCCTATACCGCATTGTGGAAAAGCTCGGGGTTACGGCTCTCTTTCTCCCTCTCTCGGTCCCATACCCAGGGCTCAGCCGAGTGGGAATGCAGAGTGGCAGAGACTTCCTCTCTGCCGGACTCAGAAGGCTTCTTCCCTTTAGGGCAATGCCGTTTGTGCCTTACTTCGTGGAGGAGGAATGAGGGCCCCCTGAGATATTCTGACATGAAATACCTAACGACAGAGGATCTGGAGGAGCTGGTTTCTGGGCGGAAGGAGCCAAAAAGCCTGCATTGCTAAGGTCTCTTTGAGAGCTGCCAGACACTCTGCAGTCCTAGGCCTCAGAATTGGACATTGTGACGGCATGGCAACACTTGGAATCCTAGGACCCAGTGGAAGCACGACTCGCAAACTGGATGGAAGAAGTTTCCAAGCACAGTGTTCTTTCATGTACCAAAGAGAACGCTAGTGTCTGAGGCTGGTAGCCTTGTTGCTAGAGAGAACTGGCATCCCCGTGGGCCTGTTGGCTACTTTCCTGTTTCCGACCCTCTCAGGAAACTCCTCCAAAAAGCCTTTGGGACCCGCTTAGAGAGAACAGCTGCCAAGTGGATGCACAGAACATTAACCTAGCTCCCAGCCCAGGGTCCCAAGTATCCATCTTTCTCTGGACGGTACGTACCCCACCCAGGGATTCAAGCAGGGAGTTGGCCTTCTACAACTTACACAGGAAACTGGGAGGAGATGTAGGGCCACTCTACTTGCGCTCACACTACGTGGCCCGGAGAAGTTATCACGCAGCAGAATTCAACCCCCTTCCTCTACACGTGCGTACCCCAAAGAAGCGCTGGGCAGTGGGTGTTCTCAGGCCAAGAGCAGTCCTTGTTCTGGGCTGCACCTGCTCTGTGGTTCGAAGGATCTCTGACTCTGCTCCTTCGGAAGCATTTCAGGGCTGACGCTATCCCTGGCTGCCAAAGCAAAGAGGCATAGAGGCCTTTCACACGGAAGGCATGGGCTTGTATCCCCTGAAGAAAGTGTAGGTCGCCCCTCCCTGGCCGGAGGCGTGTAAGTTGACACCATTTGCTCTGCCCATGGAAAATGCAAGGAGGTGGACTCGATTTGGGCTGCCTGGTGAAAGAACCTGCAGTCACCAGCCCCCTGAGTACCTTTCCTGAACTTTGATTCCTAGCTAGGTCAACTCGGCCTTCGGAGGCTAGATGGGACAAAACGTGTTAAGCTTGTGGGGAAAGCCTTTGACCAATGGCCAATATGCTTGTCCCTGTGCGAGGGTTAGGCAGGAACTTGCCAGCACAGGGTTTTGACCTTACCATAAGCTGTACCTTTGGGCTGAAGCAGGCGGCGTGTGTGTATCACAGCCTGGGAAGCAGGGCCTCAGGGGAATCTGCCAACAGACTGCCCTCCATGATAGCCAGCTGAGAAAAGGTGGCAAGGCTGATGGAATCCGCTTACAATGAAATGTTTCTCTTCAGCAGAGGAGATTTTGCTACCACACGTCAGCAGCTCCTCTCCCTCAGAGTGCTGTTCCTGGGTAGACTAGGAAAAGCCACCACGTTCCCAGCTTAGGAGAGGCTCTTTTCCTAGTTGGTTTCAACCGTGAGAGAGCCAGAAGGGCTGATCTCCACCAGTCGGGCTGCACAGCCTGAGTGCTTCGGGTAGGGCAGTCCTGAGCCATTGTGCCACCTTAGGAATGCAAGCCAAGTTTCCTTGCCACAGGAAAGCTCACCGAGGCCTGGAGTTTTCTCTATGAAACTGACGTGGGCTTGAAGGGTGAGGCCTTTACAACAATGTGTATGGAGGTACTCGATTTGGGCTGCCTGGTGAAAGAACCTGCGCTCACCAGCACCCTGAGTACCTTTCCTGAACTTTGATTCCTAGCTGGGTGAACTCGCCCTTCGGAGGCTAGATGGGACCAAACGTGTTAAGCTTGTGGGGAAAGCCTTTGACCAATGGCCAATATGCTTGTGCTTGTGCGAGGGTTACGCAGGCACTTGCCAACACAGCGTTTTGACCTTACCATAAGCTGTCCCTTTGGGCTGAAGCAGGCGGGGTGTGTGGATCACAGCCTGGGAAGCAGGACCTCAGGGGAGTCTGCCAACAGACTGCCCTCCAGTATAGCCAGCTGAGAAAAGGTGGCAAGGCTGATGGATCCCGCTTACAACGAAATGTTTCTCTTCAGCAGAGGAGATTTTGCTACCACACGTCAGCAGCTCCTCTCCCTCAGAGTGCTGTTCCTGGGTAGACTAGGAAAAGCCACCACGTTTCCAGTTTAGGAGAGGCTCTTTTACTAGTTGGTTTCAACCGTGAGAGAGCCAGAAGGGCTGATCTCCACCAGTCGGGCTGCACAGCCTGAGTGCTTTGGGTAGAGCAGTCCTGAGCCAATGTGCCACCTTAGGAATGCAAGCCAAGTTTCCTTGCCACAGGAAGGCACACCGAGGCCTGGTGTTTTCTCTATGAAACTGACGTGGGCTTGAAGGGTGAGGCCTTTACAACAATGTGTATGGAGGTACTCGATTTGGGCTGCCTGGTGAAAGAACCTGCGCTCACCAGCACCCTGAGTACCTTTCCTGAACTTTGATTCCTAGCTGGGTGAACTCGCCCTTCGGAGGCTAGATGGGACCAAACGTGTTAAGCTTGTGGGGAAAGCCTTTGACCAATGGCCAATATGCTTGTGCTTGTGCGAGGGTTACGCAGGCACTTGCCAACACAGGGTTTTGACCTTACCATAAGCTGTCCCTTTGGGCTGAAGCAGGCGGCGTGTGTGGATCACAGCCTGGGAAGCAGGACCTCAGGGGAGTCTGCCAACAGACTGCCCTCCAGTATAGCCAGCTGAGAAAAGGTGGCAAGGCTGATGGAACTCGCTTACAACGAAATGTTTCCCTTCAGCAGAGGAGATTTTGCTACCACACGTCAGCAGCTCCTCTCCCTCAGAGTGCTGTTCCTGGGTAGACTAGGAAAAGCCACCACGTTCCCAACTTAGGAGAGGCTCTTTTCCTAGTTGGTTTCAACCGTGAGAGAGCCAGAAGGGCTGATCTCAACCAGTCGGGCTGCACAGCCTGAGTGCTTCGGGTAGGGCAGTCCTGAGCCAATGTGCCACATTAGGAATGCAAGCCAAGTTTCCTTGCCACAGGAAGGCACACCGAGGCCTGGTGTTTTCTCTATGAAACTGACGTGGGCTTGAAGGGTGAGGCCTTTACAACAATGTGTATGGAGGTACTCGATTTGGGCTGCCTGGTGAAAGAACCTGCGCTCACCAGCACCCTGAGTACCTTTCCTGAACTTTGATTCCTAGCTGGGTGAACTCGCCCTTCGGAGGCTAGATGGGACCAAACGTGTTAAGCTTGTGGGGAAAGCCTTTGACCAATGGCCAATATGCTTGTGCTTGTGCGAGGGTTACGCAGGCACTTGCAACACAGGGTTTTGACCTTACCATAAGCTGTCCCTTTGGGCTGAAGCAGGCGGCGTGTGTGGATCACAGCCTGGGAAGCAGGACCTCAGGGGAGTCTGCCAACAGGCTGCCCTCCAGTATAGCCAGCTGAGAAAAGGTGGCAAGGCTGATGGATCCCGCTTACAACGAAATGTTTCTCTTCAGCAGAGGAGATTTTGCTACCACACGTCAGCAGCTCCTCTCCCTCAGAGTGCTGTTCCTGGGTAGGCTAGGAAAAGCCACCACGTTCCCAGCTTAGGAGAGGCTCTTTTCCTACTTGGTTTCATCCGTGAGAGAGCCAGAAGGGCTGATCTCCACCAGTCGGGCTGCACAGCCTGAGAGCTTCGGGTAGGGCAGTCCTGAGCCAATGTGCCACCTTAGGAATGCAAGCCAAGTTTCCTTGCCACAGGAAGGCTCACCGAGGCCTGGTGTTTTCTCTATGAAACTGACGTGGGCTTGAAGGGTGAGGCCTTTACAACAATGTGTTTGGAGGTACTCGATTTGGGCTGCCTGGTGAAAGAACCTGCGCTCACCAGCACCCTGAGTACCTTTCCTGAACTTTGATTCCTAGCTGGGTGAACTCGCCCTTCGGAGGCTAGATGGGACCAAACGTGTTAAGCTTGTGGGGAAAGCCTTTGACCAATGGCCAATATGCTTGTGCTTGTGCGAGGGTTACGCAGGCACTTGCAACACAGGGTTTTGACCTTACCATAAGCTGTCCCTTTGGGCTGAAGCAGGCGGCGTGTGTGGATCACAGCCTGGGAAGCAGGACCTCAGGGGAGTCTGCCAACAGACTGCCCTCCAGTATAGCCAGCTGAGAAAAGGTGGCTAGGCTGATGGATCCCGCTTACAACGAAATGTTTCTCTTCAGCAGAGGAGATTTTGCTACCACACGTCAGCAGCTCCTCTCCCTCAGAGTGCTGTTCCTGGGTAGAGTAGGAAAAGCCACCACGTTCCCCAGCTTAGGAGAGACTCTTTTCCTAGTTGGTTTCATCCGTGAGAGAGCCAGAAGGGCTGATCTCCACCAGTCGGGCTGCACAGCCTGAGAGCTTCGGGTAGGGCAGTCCTGAGCCAATGTGCCACCTTAGGAATGCAAGCCAAGTTTCCTTGCCACAGGAAGGCTCACCGAGGCCTGGTGTTTTCTCTATGAAACTGACGTGGGCTTGAAGGGTGAGGCCTTTACAACAATGTGTTTGGAGGTACTCGATTTGGGCTGCCTGGTGAAAGAACCTGCGCTCACCAGCACCCTGAGTACCTTTCCTGAACTTTGATTCCTAGCTGGGTGAACTCGCCCTTCGGAGGCTAGATGGGACCAAACGTGTTAAGCTTGTGGGGAAAGACTTTGACCAATGGCCAATATGCTTGTGCTTGTGCGAGGGTTACGCAGGCACTTGCCAACACAGGGTTTTTACCTTACCATACGCTGTCCCTTTGGGCTGAAGCAGGCGGCGTGTGTGGATCACAGCCTGGGAAGCAGGACCTCAGGGGAGTCTGCCAACAGACTGCCCTCCAGTATAGCCAGCTGAGAAAAGGTGGCAAGGCTGATGGAACCCGCTTACAACGAAATGTTTCCCTTCAGCAGAGGAGATTTTGCTACCACACGTCAGCAGCTCCTCTCCCTCAGAGTGCTGTTCCTGGGTAGACTAGGAAAAGCCACCACGTTCCCAGCTTAGGAGAGGCTCTTTTCCTAGTTGGTTTCAACCGTGAGAGAGCCAGAAGGGCTGATCTCCACCAGTCGGGCTGCACAGCCTGAGTGCTTCGGGTAGGGCAGTCCTGAGCCAATGTGCCACCTTAGGAATGCAAGCCAAGTTTCCTTGCCACAGGAAGGCACACCGAGGCCTGGTGTTTTCTCTATGAAACTGACGTGGGCTTGAAGGGTGAGGCCTTTACAACAATGTGTATGGAGGTACTCGATTTGGGCTGCCTGGTGAAAGAACCTGCGCTCACCAGCACCCTGAGTACCTTTCCTGAACTTTGATTCCTAGCTGGGTGAACTCGCCCTTCGGAGGCTAGATGGGACCAAACGTGTTAAGCTTGTGGGGAAAGCCTTTGACCAATGGCCAATATGCTTGTGCTTGTGCGAGGGTTACGCAGGCACTTGCAACACAGGGTTTTGACCTTACCATAAGCTGTCCCTTTGGGCTGAAGCAGGCGGCGTGTGTGGATCACAGCCTGGGAAGCAGGACCTCAGGGGAGTCTGCCAACAGGCTGCCCTCCAGTATAGCCAGCTGAGAAAAGGTGGCAAGGCTGATGGATCCCGCTTACAACGAAATGTTTCTCTTCAGCAGAGGAGATTTTGCTACCACACGTCAGCAGCTCCTCTCCCTCAGAGTGCTGTTCCTGGGTAGGCTAGGAAAAGCCACCACGTTCCCAGCTTAGGAGAGGCTCTTTTCCTAGTTGGTTTCATCCGTGAGAGAGCCAGAAGGGCTGATCTCCACCAGTCGGGCTGCACAGCCTGAGAGCTTCGGGTAGGGCAGTCCTGAGCCAATGTGCCACCTTAGGAATGAAAGCCAAGTTTCCTTGCCACAGGAAGGCTCACCGAGGCCTGGTGTTTTCTCTATGAAACTGACGTGGGCTTGAAGGGTGAGGCCTTTACAACAATGTGTTTGGAGGTACTCGATTTGGGCTGCCTGGTGAAAGAACCTGCGCTCACCAGCACCCTGAGTACCTTTCCTGAACTTTGATTCCTAGCTGGGTGAACTCGCCCTTCGGAGGCTAGATGGGACCAAACGTGTTAAGCTTGTGGGGAAAGACTTTGTCCAATGGCCAATATGCTTGTGCTTGTGCGAGGGTTACGCAGGTACTTGCAACACAGGGTTTTGACCTTACCATAAGCTGTCCCTTTGGGGTGAAGCAGGCGGCGTGTGTGGATCACAGCCTGGGAAGCAGGACCTCAGGGGAGTCTGCCAACAGACTGCCCTCCAGTATAGCCAGCTGAGAAAAGGTGGCTTGGCTGATGGATCCCGCTTACAACGAAATGTTTCTCTTCAGCAGAGGAGATTTTGCTACCACACGTCACCAGCTCCTCTCCCTCAGAGTGCTGTTCCTGGGTAGACTAGGAAAAGCCACCACGTTCCCCAGCTTAGGAGAGACTCTTTTCCTAGTTGGTTTCATCCGTGAGAGAGCCAGAAGGGCTGATCTCCACCAGTCGGGCTGCACAGCCTGAGAGCTTCGGGTAGGGCAGTCCTGAGCCAATGAGCCACCTTAGGAATGCAAGCCAAGTTTCCTTGCCACAGGAAGGCTCACCGAGGCCTGGTGTTTTCTCTATGAAACTGACGTGGGCTTGAAGGGTGAGGCCTTTACAACAATGTGTTTGGAGGTACTCGATTTGGGCTGCCTGGTGAAAGAACTTGCGCTCACCAGCACCCTGAGTACCTTTCCTGAACTTTGATTCCTAGCTGGGTGAACTCGCCCTTCGGAGGCTAGATGGGACCAAACGTGTTAAGCTTGTGGGGAAAGCCTTTGACCAATGGCCAATATGCTTGTGCTTGTGCGAGGGTTACGCAGGCACTTGCAACACAGGGTTTTTACCGTACCATAAGCTGTCCCTTTGGGCTGAAGCAGGCGGCGTGTGTGGATCACAGCCTGGGAAGCAGGACCTCAGGGGAGTCTGCCAACAGACTGCCCTCCAGTATAGCCAGCTGAGAAAAGGTGGCAAGGCTGATGGATCCCGCTTACAACGAAATGTTTCTCTTCAGCAGAGGAGATTTTGCTACCACACGTCAGCAGCTCCTCTCCCTCAGAGTGCTGTTCCTGGGTAGACTAGGAAAAGCCACCACGTTCCCAGCTTAGGAGAGGCTCTTTTCCTAGTTGGTTTCAACCGTGAGAGAGCCAGAAGGGCTGATGTCCACCAGTCGGGCGCACAGCCTGAGTGCTTCGGGTAGGGCAGTCCTGAGCCAATGTGCCACCTTAGGAATGCAAGCCAAGTTTCCTTGCCACAGGAAGGCACACCGAGGCCTGGTGTTTTCTCTATGAAACTGACGTGGGCTTGAAGGGTGAGGCCTTTACAACAATGTGTATGGAGGTACTCGATTTGGGCTGCGTGGTGAAAGAACCCGCGCTCACCAGCACCCTGAGTACCTTTCCTGAACTTTGATTCCTAGCTGGGTGAACTCGCCCTTCGGTGGCTAGATGGGACCAAACGTGTTAAGCTTGTGGGGAAAGCCTTTGACCAATGGCCAATATGCTTGTGCTTGTGCGAGGGTTAGGCAGGCACCTGCCAACACAGGGTTTTTACCTTACCATAAGCTGTCCCTTTGGGCTGAAGCAGGCGGCGTGTGTGGATCACAGCCTGGGAAGCAGGACCTCAGGGGAGTCTGCCAACAGACTGCCCTCCAGTATAGCCAGCTGAGAAAAGGTGGCAAGGCTGATGGATCCCGCTTACAACGAAATGTTTCTCTTCAGCAGAGGAGATTTTGCTACCACACGTCAGCAGCTCCTCTCCCTCAGAGTGCTGTTCCTGGGTAGGCTAGGAAAAGCCACCACGTTCCCAGCTTAGGAGAGGCTCTTTTCCTAGTTGGTTTCAACCGTGAGAGAGCCAGAAGGGCTGATCTCCACCAGTCGGGCTGCACAGCCTGAGTGCTTTGGGTAGAGCAGTCCTCAGCCAATGTGCCACCTTAGGAATGCAAGCCAAGTTTCCTTGCCACAGGAAGGCACACCGAGGCCTGGTGTTTTCTCTATGAAACTGACGTGGGCTTGAAGGGTGAGGCCTTTACAACAATGTGTATGGAGGTACTCGATTTGGGCTGCCTGGTGAAAGAACCTGCGCTCACCAGCACCCTGAGTACCTTTCCTGAACTTTGATTCCTAGCTGGGTGAACTCGCCCTTCGGAGGCTAGATGGGACCAAACGTGTTAAGCTTGTGGGGAAAGCCTTTGACCAATGGCCAATATGCTTGTGCTTGTGCGAGGGTTATGCAGGCACTTGCAACACAGGGTTTTGACCTTACCATAAGCTGTCCCTTTGGGCTGAAGCAGGCGGCGTGTGTGGATCACAGCCTGGGAAGCAGGACCTCAGGGGAGTCTGCCAACAGACTGCCCTCCAGTATAGCCAGCTGAGAAAAGGTGGCAAGGCTGATGGATCCCGCTTACAACGAAATGTTTCTCTTCAGCAGAGGAGATTTTGCTACCACACGTCAGCAGCTCCTCTCCCTCAGAGTGCTGTTCCTGGGTAGACTAGGAAAAGCCACCACGTTCCCCAGCTTAGGAGAGACTCTTTTCCTAGTTGGTTTCATCCGTGAGAGAGCCAGAAGGGCTGATCTCCACCAGTCGGGCTGCACAGCCTGAGTGCTTCGGGTAGGGCAGTCCTGAGCCAATGTGCCACCTTAGGAATGCAAGCCAAGTTTCCTTGCCACAGGAAAGCACACCGAGGCCTGGTGTTTTCTCTATGAAATTGACGTGGGCTTGAAGGGTGAGGCCTATACCGCATTGTGGAAAAGCTCGGGGTTACGGCTCTCTTTCTCCCTCTCTCGGTCCCATACCCAGGGCTCAGCCGAGTGGGAATGCAGAGTGGCAGAGACTTCCTCTCTGCCGGACTCAGAAGGCTTCTTCCCTTTAGGGCAATGCCGTTTGTGCCTTACTTCGTGGAGGAGGAATGAGGGCCCCCTGAGATATTCTGACATGAAATACCTAACGACAGAGGATCTGGAGGAGCTGGTTTCTGGGCGGAAGGAGCCAAAAAGCCTGCATTGCTAAGGTCTCTTTGAGAGCTGCCAGACACTCTGCCGTCCTAGGCCTCAGAATTGGACATTGTGACGGCATGGCAACACTTGGAATCCTAGGACCCAGTGGAAGCACGACTCGCAAACTGGATGGAAGAAGTTTCCAAGCACAGTGTTCTTTCATGTACCAAAGAGAACGCTAGTGTCTGAGGCTGGTAGCCTTGTTGCTAGAGAGAACTGGCATCCCCGTGGGCCTGTTGGCTACTTTCCTGTTTCCGACCCTCTCAGGAAACTCCTCCAAAAAGCCTTTGGGACCCGCTTAGAGAGAACAGCTGCCAAGTGGATGCACAGAACATTAACCTAGCTCCCAGCCCAGGGTCCCAAGTATCCATCTTTCTCTGGACGGTACGTACCCCACCCAGGGATTCAAGCAGGGAGTTGGCCTTCTACAACTTACACAGGAAACTGGGAGGAGGTATAGGGCCACTCTACTTGCGCTCACACTACGTGGCCCGGAGAAGTTATCACGCAGCAGAATTCAACCCCCTTCCTCTACACGTGCGTACCCCAAAGAAGCGCTGGGCAGTGGGTGTTCTCAGGCCAAGAGCAGTCCTTGTTCTGGGCTGCACCTGCTCTGTGGTTCGAAGGATCTCTGACTCTGCTCCTTCGGAAGCATTTCAGGGCTGACGCTATCCCTGGCTGCCAAAGCAAAGAGGCATAGAGGCCTTTCACACGGAAGGCATGGGCTTGTATCCCCTGAAGAAAGTGTAGGTCGCCCCTCCCTGGCCGGAGGCGTGTAAGTTGACACCATTTGCTCTGCCCATGGAAAATGCAAGGAGGTGGACTGGATTTGGGCTGCCTGGTGAAAGAACCTGCAGTCACCAGCCCCCTGAGTACCTTTCCTGAACTTTGATTCCTAGCTAGGTCAACTCGGCCTTCGGAGGCTAGATGGGACCAAACGTGTTAAGCTTGTGGGGAAAGCCTTTGACCAATGGCCAATATGCTTGTCCCTGTGCGAGGGTTAGGCAGGAACTTGCCAGCACAGGGTTTTGACCTTACCATAAGCTGTCCCTTTGGGCTGAAGCAGGCGGCGTGTGTGTATCACAGCCTGGGAAGCAGGGCCTCAGGGGAATCTGCCAACAGACTGCCCTCCATGATAGCCAGCTGAGAAAAGGTGGCAAGGCTGATGGAATCCGTTTACAATGAAATGTTTCTCTTCAGCAGAGGAGATTTTGCTACCACACGTCAGCAGCTCCTCTCCCTCAGAGTGCTGTTCCTGGGTAGACTAGGGAAAGCCACCACGTTCCCAGCTTAGGAGAGGCTCTTTTCCTAGTTGGTTTCAACCGTGAGAGAGCCAGAAGGGCTGATCTCCACCAGTCGGGCTGCACAGCCTGAGTGCTTCGGGTAGGGCAGTCCTGAGCCATTGTGCCACCTTAGGAATGCAAGCCAAGTTTACTTGCCACAGGAAAGCTCACCGATGCCTGGAGTTTTCTCTATGAAACTGACGTGGGCTTGAAGGGTGAGGCCTTTACAACAATGTGTATGGAGGTACTCGATTTGGGCTGCCTGGTGAAAGAACCTGCGCTCACCAGCACCCTGAGTACCTTTCCTGAACTTTGATTCCTAGCTGGGTGAACTCGCCCTTCGGAGGCTAGATGGGACCAAACGTGTTAAGCTTGTGGGGAAAGCCTTTGACCAATGGCCAATATGCTTGTGCTTGTGCGAGGGTTACGCAGGCACTTGCCAACACAGCGTTTTGACCTTACCATAAGCTGTCCCTTTGGGCTGAAGCAGGCGGCGTGTGTGGATCACAGCCTGGGAAGCAGGACCTCAGGGGAGTCTGCCAACAGACTGCCCTCCAGTAGAGCCAGCTGAGAAAAGGTGGCAAGGCTGATGGATCCCGCTTACAACGAAATGTTTCTCTTCAGCAGAGGAGATTTTGCTACCACACGTCAGCAGCTCCTCTCCCTCAGAGTGCTGTTCCTGGGTAGACTAGGAAAAGCCACCACGTTTCCAGTTTAGGAGAGGCTCTTTTCCTAGTTGGTTTCAACCGTGAGAGAGCCAGAAGGGCTGATCTCCACCAGTCGGGCTGCACAGCCTGAGTGCTTTGGGTAGAGCAGTCCTGAGCCAATGTGCCACCTTAGGAATGCAAGCCAAGTTTCCTTGCCACAGGAAGGCACACCGAGGCCTGGTGTTTTCTCTATGAAACTGACGTGGGCTTGAAGGGTGAGGCCTTTACAACAATATGTATGGAGGTACTCGATTTGGGCTGCCTGGTGAAAGAACCTGCGCTCACCAGCACCCTGAGTACCTTTCCTGAACTTTGATTCCTAGCTGGGTGAACTCGCCCTTCGGAGGCTAGATGGGACCAAACGTGTTAAGCTTGTGGGGAAAGCCTTTGACCAATGGCCAATATGCTTGTGCTTGTGCCTGGGTTACGCAGGCACTTGCCAACACAGGGTTTTGACCTTACCATAAGCTGTCCCTTTGGGCTGAAGCAGGCGGCGTGTGTGGATCACAGCCTGGGAAGCAGGACCTCAGGGGAGTCTGCCAACAGACTGCCCTCCAGTATAGCCAGCTGAGAAAAGGTGGCAAGGCTGATGGAACTCGCTTACAACGAAATGTTTCCCTTCAGCAGAGGAGATTTTGCTACCACACGTCAGCAGCTCCTCTCCCTCAGAGTGCTGTTCCTGGGTAGACTAGGAAAAGCCACCACGTTCCCAGCTTAGGAGAGGCTCTTTTCCTAGTTGGTTTCAACCGTGAGAAAGCCAGAAGGGCTGATCTCCACCAGTCGGGCTGCACAGCCTGAGTGCTTCGGGTAGGGCAGTCCTGAGCCAATGTGCCACATTAGGAATGCAAGCCAAGTTTCCTTGCCACAGGAAGGCACACCGAGGCCTGGTGTTTTCTCTATGAAACTGACGTTGGCTTGAAGGGTGAGGCCTTTACAACAATGTGTATGGAGGTACTCGATTTGGGCTGCCTGGTGAAAGAACCTGCGCTCACCAGCACCCTGAGTACCTTTCCTGAACTTTGATTCCTAGCTGGGTGAACTCGCCCTTCGGAGGCTAGATGGGACCAAACGTGTTAAGCTTGTGGGGAAAGCCTTTGACCAATGGCCAATATGCTTGTGCTTGTGCGAGGGTTACGCAGGCACTTGCAACACAGGGTTTTGACCTTACCATAAGCTGTCCCTTTGGGCTGAAGCAGGCGGCGTGTGTGGATCACAGCCTGGGAAGCAGGACCTCAGGGGAGTCTGCCAACAGGCTGCCCTCCAGTATAGCCAGCTGAGAAAAGGTGGCAAGGCTGATGGATCCCGCTTACAACGAAATGTTTCTCTTCAGCAGAGGAGATTTTGCTACCACACGTCAGCAGCTCCTCTCCCTCAGAGTGCTGTTCCTGGGTAGGCTAGGAAAAGCCACCACGTTCCCAGCTTAGGAGAGGCTCTTTTCCTACTTGGTTTCATCCGTGAGAGAGCCAGAAGGGCTGATCTCCACCAGTCGGGCTGCACAGCCTGACAGCTTCGGGTAGGGCAGTCCTGAGCCAATGTGCCACCTTAGGAATGCAAGCCAAGTTTCCTTGCCACAGGAAGGCTCACCGAGGCCTGGTGTTTTCTCTATGAAACTGACGTGGGCTTGAAGGGTGAGGCCTTTACAACAATGTGTTTGGAGGTACTCGATTTGGGCTGCCTGGTGAAAGAACCTGCGCTCACCAGCACCCTGAGTACCTTTCCTGAACTTTGATTCCTAGCTGGGTGAACTCGCCCTTCGGAGGCTAGATGGGACCAAACGTGTTAAGCTTGTGGGGAAAGCCTTTGACCAATGGCCAATATGCTTGTGCTTGTGCGAGGGTTACGCAGGCACTTGCAACACAGGGTTTTGACCTTACCATAAGCTGTCCCTTTGGGCTGAAGCAGGCGGCGTGTGTGGATCACAGCCTGGGAAGCAGGACCTCAGGGGAGTCTGCCAACAGACTGCCCTCCAGTATAGCCAGCTGAGAAAAGGTGGCTAGGCTGATGGATCCCGCTTACAACGAAATGTTTCTCTTCAGCAGAGGAGATTTTGCTACCACACGTCAGCAGCTCCTCTCCCTCAGAGTGCTGTTCCTGGGTAGGCTAGGAAAAGCCACCACGTTCCCAGCTTAGGAGAGGCTCTTTTCCTAGTTGGTTTCATCCGTGAGAGAGCCAGAAGGGCTGATCTCCACCAATCGGGCTGCACAGCCTGAGAGCTTCGGGTAGGGCAGTCCTGAGCCAATGTGCCACCTTAGGAATGAAAGCCAAGTTTCCTTGCCACAGGAAGGCTCACCGAGGCCTGGTGTTTTCTCTATGAAACTGACGTGGGCTTGAAGGGTGAGGCCTTTACAACAATGTGTTTGGAGGTACTCGATTTGGGCTGCCTGGTGAAAGAACCTGCGCTCACCAGCACCCTGAGTACCTTTCCTGAACTTTGATTCCTAGCTGGGTGAACTCGCCCTTCGGAGGCTAGATGGGACCAAACGTGTTAAGCTTGTGGGGAAAGCCTTTGACCAATGGCCAATATGCTTGTGCTTGTGCGAGGGTTAGGCAGGCAGTTGCCAACACAGGGTTTTTACCTTACCATAAGCTGTCCCTTTGGGCTGAAGCAGGCGGCGTGTGTGGATCACAGCCTGGGAAGCAGGACCTCAGGGGAGTCTGCCAACAGACTGCCCTCCAGTATAGCCAGCTGAGAAAAGGTGGCAAGGCTGATGGATCCCGCTTACAACGAAATGTTTCTCTTCAGCAGAGGAGATTTTGCTACCACACGTCAGCAGCTCCTCTCCCTCAGAGTGCTGTTCCTGGGTAGGCTAGGAAAAGCCACCACGTTCCCAGCTTAGGAGAGGCTCTTTTCCTAGTTGGTTTCAACCGTGAGAGCCAGAAGGGCTGATCTCCACCAGTCGGGCTGCACAGCCTGAGTGCTTCGGGTAGGGCAGTCCTGAGCCAATGTGCCACCTTAGGAATGCAAGCCAAGTTTCCTTGCCACAGGAAGGCACACCGAGGCCTGGTGTTTTCTCTATGAAACTGACGTGGGCTTGAAGGGTGAGGCCTTTACAACAATGTGTTTGGAGGTATTCGATTTGGGCTGCCTGGTGAAAGAACCTGCGCTCACCAGCACCCTGAGTACCTTTCCTGAACTTTGATTCCTAGCTGGGTGAACTCGCCCTTCGGAGGCTAGATGGGACCAAACGTGTTAAGCTTGTGGGGAAAGCCTTTGACCAATGGCCAATATGCTTGTGCTTGTGCGAGGGTTACGCAGGCACTTGCAACACAGGGTTTTGACCTTACCATAAGCTGTCCCTTTGGGCTGAAGCAGGCGGCGTGTGTGGATCACAGCCTGGGAAGCAGGACCTCAGGGGAGTCTGCCAACAGACTGCCCTCCAGTATAGCCAGCTGAGAAAAGGTGGCAAGGCTGATGGATCCCGCTTACAACGAAATGTTTCTCTTCAGCAGAGGAGATTTTGCTACCACACGTCAGCAGCTCCTCTCCCTCAGAGTGCTGTTCCTGGGTAGACTAGGAAAAGCCACCACGTTCCCCAGCTTAGGAGAGACTCTTTTCCTAGTTGGTTTCATCCGTGAGAGAGCCAGAAGGGCTGATCTCCACCAGTCGGGCTGCACAGCCTGAGTGCTTCGGGTAGGGCAGTCCTGAGCCAATGTGCCACCTTAGGAATGCAAGCCAAGTTTCCTTGCCACAGGAAGGCTCACCGAGGCCTGGTGTTTTCTCTATGAAACTGACGTGGGCTTGAAGGGTGAGGCCTTTACAACAATGTGTATGGAGGTACTCGATTTGGGCTGCCTGGTGAAAGAACCTGCGCTCACCAGCACCCTGAGTACCTTTCCTGAACTTTGATTCCTAGCTGGGTGAACTCGCCCTTCGGAGGCTGGATGGGACCAAACGTGTTAAGCTTGTGGGGAATGCCTTTGACCAATGGCCAATATGCTTGTGCTTGTGCGAGGGTTACGCAGGCACTTGCAACACAGGGTTTTGACCTTACCATAAGCTGTCCCTTTGGGCTGAAGCAGGCGGCGTGTGTGGATCACAGCCTGGGAAGCAGGACCTCAGGGGAGTCTGCCAACAGACTGCCCTCCAGTATAGCCAGCTGAGAAAAGGTGGCAAGGCTGATGGATCCCGCTTACAACGAAATGTTTCTCTTCAGCAGAGGAGATTTTGCTACCACACGTCAGCAGCTCCTCTCCCTCAGAGTGCTGTTCCTGGGTAGACTAGGAAAAGCCACCACGTTCCCAGCTTAGGAGAGGCTCTTTTCCTAGTTGGTTTCAACCGTGAGAGAGCCAGAAGGGCTGATCTCCACCAGTCGGGCTGCACAGCCTGAGTGCTTCGGGTAGGGCAGTCCTGAGCCAATGTGCCACCTTAGGAATGCAAGCCAAGTTTCCTTGCCACAGGAAGGCACACCGAGGCCTGGTGTTTTCTCTATGCAACTGACGTGGGCTTGAAGGGTGAAGCCTTTACAACAATGTGTATGGAGGTACTCGATTTGGGCTGCCTGGTGAAAGAACCTGCGCTCACCAGCACCCTGAGTACCTTTCCTGAACTTTGATTCCTAGCTGGGTGAACTCGCCCTTCGGAGGCTAGATGGGACCAAACGTGTTAAGCTTGTGGGGAAAGCCTTTGACCAATGGCCAATATGCTTGTGCTTGTGCGAGGGTTACGCAGGCACTTGCAACACAGGGTTTTGACCTTACCATAAGCTGTCCCTTTGGGCTGAAGCAGGCGGCGTGTGTGGATCACAGCCTGGGAAGCAGGACCTCAGGGGAGTCTGCCAACAGGCTGCCCTCCAGTATAGCCAGCTGAGAAAAGGTGGCAAGGCTGATGGATCCCGCTTACAACGAAATGTTTCTCTTCAGCAGAGGAGATTTTGCTACCACACGTCAGCAGCTCCTCTCCCTCAGAGTGCTGTTCCTGGGTAGACTAGGAAAAGCCACCACGTTCCCAGTTTAGGAGAGACTCTTTTCCTAGTTGGTTTCATCCGTGAGAGAGCCAGAAGGGCTGATCTCCACCAGTCGGGCTGCACAGCCTGAGAGCTTCGGGTAGGGCAGTCCTGAGCCAATGTGCCACCTTAGGAATGCAAGCCAAGTTTCCTTGCCACAGGAAGGCTCACCGAGGCCTGGTGTTTTCTCTATGAAACTGACGTGGGCTTGAAGGGTGAGGCCTTTACAACAATGTGTTTGGAGGTACTCGATTTGGGCTGTCTGGTGAAAGAACTTGCGCTCACCAGCACCCTGAGTACCTTTCCTGAACTTTGATTCCTAGCTGGGTGAACTCGCCCTTCGGAGGCTAGATGGGACCAAACGTGTTAAGCTTGTGGGGAAAGCCTTTGACCAATGGCCAATATGCTTGTGCTTGTGCGAGGGTTACGCAGGCACTTGCAACACAGGGTTTTTACCTTACCATAAGCTGTCCCTTTGGGCTGAAGCAGGCGGCGTGTGTGGATCACAGCCTGGGAAGCAGGACCTCAGGGGAGTCTGCCAACAGACTGCCCTCCAGTATAGCCAGCTGAGAAAAGGTGGCAAGGCTGATGGATCCCGCTTACAACGAAATGTTTCTCTTCAGCAGAGGAGATTTTGCTACCACACGTCAGCAGCTCCTCTCCCTCAGAGTGCTGTTCCTGGGTAGACTAGGAAAAGCCACCACGTTCCCAGCTTAGGAGAGGCTCTTTTCCTAGTTGGTTTCAACCGTGAGAGAGCCAGAAGGGCTGATCTCCACCAGTCGGGCGCACAGCCTGAGTGCTTCGGGTAGGGCAGTCCTGAGCCAATGTGCCACCTTAGGAATGCAAGCCAAGTTTCCTTGCCACAGGAAGGCACACCGAGGCCTGGTGTTTTCTCTATGAAACTGACGTGGGCTTGAAGGGTGAGGTCTTTACAACAATGTGTATGGAGGTACTCGATTTGGGCTGCGTGGTGAAAGAACCCGCGCTCACCAGCACCCTGAGTACCTTTCCTGAACTTTGATTCCTAGCTGGGTGAACTCGCCCTTCGGAGGCTAGATGGGACCAAACGTGTTAAGCTTGTGGGGAAAGCCTTTGACCAATGGCCAATATGCTTGTGCTTGTGCGAGGGTTACGCAGGCACTTGCAACACAGGGTTTTGACCTTACCATAAGCTGTCCCTTTGGGCTGAAGCAGGCGGCGTGTGTGGATCACAGCCTGGGAAGCAGGACCTCAGGGGAGTCTGCCAACAGACTGCCCTCCAGTATAGCCAGCTGAGAAAAGGTGGCAAGGCTGATGGATCCCGCTTACAACGAAATGTTTCTCTTCAGCAGAGGAGATTTTGCTACCACACGTCAGCAGCTCCTCTCCCTCAGAGTGCTATTCCTGGGTAGACTAGGAAAAGCCACCACGTTCCCCAGCTTAGGAGAGACTCTTTTCCTAGTTGGTTTCATCCGTGAGAGAGCCAGAAGGGCTGATCTCCACCAGTCGGGCTGCACAGCCTGAGTGCTTCGGGTAGGGCAGTCCTGAGCCAATGTGCCACCTTAGGAATGCAAGCCAAGTTTCCTTGCCACAGGAAGGCTCACCGAGGCCTGGTGTTTTCTCTATGAAACTGACGTGGGCTTGAAGGGTGAGGCCTTTACAACAATGTGTATGGAGGTACTCGATTTGGGCTGCCTGGTGAAAGAACCTGCGCTCACCAGCACCCTGAGTACCTTTCCTGAACTTTGATTCCTAGCTGGGTGAACTCGCCCTTCGGAGGCTGGATGGGACCAAACGTGTTAAGCTTGTGGGGAATGCCTTTGACCAATGGCCAATATGCTTGTGCTTGTGCGAGGGTTACGCAGGCACTTGCAACACAGGGTTTTGACCTTACCATAAGCTGTCCCTTTGGGCTGAAGCAGGCGGCGTGTGTGGATCACAGCCTGGGAAGCAGGACCTCAGGGGAGTCTGCCAACAGACTGCCCTCCAGTATAGCCAGCTGAGAAAAGGTGGCAAGGCTGATGGATCCCGCTTACAACGAAATGTTTCTCTTCAGCAGAGGAGATTTTGCTACCACACGTCAGCAGCTCCTCTCCCTCAGAGTGCTGTTCCTGGGTAGACTAGGAAAAGCCACCACGTTCCCAGCTTAGGAGAGGCTCTTTTCCTAGTTGGTTTCAACCGTGAGAGAGCCAGAAGGGCTGATCTCCACCAGTCGGGCTGCACAGCCTGAGTGCTTCGGGTAGGGCAGTCCTGAGCCAATGTGCCACCTTAGGAATGCAAGCCAAGTTTCCTTGCCACAGGAAGGCACACCGAGGCCTGGTGTTTTCTCTATGCAACTGACGTGGGCTTGAAGGGTGAGGCCTTTACAACAATGTGTATGGAGGTACTCGATTTGGGCTGCCTGGTGAAAGAACCTGCGCTCACCAGCACCCTGAGTACCTTTCCTGAACTTTGATTCCTAGCTGGGTGAACTCGCCCTTCGGAGGCTAGATGGGACCAAACGTGTTAAGCTTGTGGGGAAAGCCTTTGACCAATGGCCAATATGCTTGTGCTTGTGCGAGGGTTACGCAGGCACTTGCAACACAGGGTTTTGACCTTACCATAAGCTGTCCCTTTGGGCTGAAGCAGGCGGCGTGTGTGGATCACAACCTGGGAAGCAGGACCTCAGGGGAGTCTGCCAACAGGCTGCCCTCCAGTATAGCCAGCTGAGAAAAGGTGGCAAGGCTGATGGATCCCGCTTACAACGAAATGTTTCTCTTCAGCAGAGGAGATTTTGCTACCACACGTCAGCAGCTCCTCTCCCTCAGAGTGCTGTTCCTGGGTAGACTAGGAAAAGCCACCACGTTCCCAGTTTAGGAGAGACTCTTTTCCTAGTTGGTTTCATCCGTGAGAGAGCCAGAAGGGCTGATCTCCACCAGTCGGGCTGCACAGCCTGAGAGCTTCGGGTAGGGCAGTCCTGAGCCAATGTGCCACCTTAGGAATGCAAGCCAAGTTTCCTTGCCACAGGAAGGCTCACCGAGGCCTGGTGTTTTCTCTATGAAACTGACGTGGGCTTGAAGGGTGAGGCCTTTACAACAATGTGTTTGGAGGTACTCGATTTGGGCTGCCTGGTGAAAGAACTTGCGCTCACCAGCACCCTGAGTACCTTTCCTGAACTTTGATTCCTAGCTGGGTGAACTCGCCCTTCGGAGGCTAGATGGGACCAAACGTGTTAAGCTTGTGGGGAAAGCCTTTGACCAATGGCCAATATGCTTGTGCTTGTGCGAGGGTTACGCAGGCACTTGCAACACAGGGTTTTGACCTTACCATAAGCTGTCCCTTTGGGCTGAAGCAGGCGGCGTGTGTGGATCACAGCCTGGGAAGCAGGACCTCAGGGGAGTCTGCCAACAGACTGCCCTCCAGTATAGCCAGCTGAGAAAAGGTGGCAAGGCTGATGGATCCCGCTTACAACGAAATGTTTCTCTTCAGCAGAGGAGATTTTGCTACCACACGTCAGCAGCTCCTCTCCCTCAGAGTGCTGTTCCTGGGTAGACTAGGAAAAGCCACCACGTTCCCAGCTTAGGAGAGGCTCTTTTCCTAGTTGGTTTCAACCGTGAGAGAGCCAGAAGGGCTGATCTCCACCAGTCGGGCTGCACAGCCTGAGTGCTTCGGGTAGGGCAGTCCTGAGCCAATGTGCCACCTTAGGAATGCAAGCCAAGTTTCCTTGCCACAGGAAGGCACACCGAGGCCTGGTGTTTTCTCTATGAAACTGACGTGGGCTTGAAGGGTGAGGCCTTTACAACAATGTGTATGGAGGTACTCGATTTGGGCTGCCTGGTGAAAGAACCTGCGCTCACCAGCACCCTGAGTACCTTTCCTGAACTTTGATTCCTAGCTGGGTGAACTCGCCCTTCGGAGGCTAGATGGGACCAAACGTGTTAAGCTTGTGGGGAAAGCCTTTGACCAATGGCCAATATGCTTGTGCTTGTGCGAGGGTTACGCAGGCACTTGCAACACAGGGTTTTGACCTTACCATAAGCTGTCCCTTTGGGCTGAAGCAGGCGGCGTGTGTGGATCACAGCCTGGGAAGCAGGACCTCAGGGGAGTCTGCCAACAGACTGCCCTCCAGTATAGCCAGCTGAGAAAAGGTGGCAAGGCTGATGGATCCCGCTTACAACGAAATGTTTCTCTTCAGCAGAGGAGATTTTGCTACCACACGTCAGCAGCTCCTCTCCCTCAGAGTGCTGTTCCTGGGTAGACTAGGAAAAGCCACCACGTTCCCAGCTTAGGAGAGGCTCTTTTCCTAGTTGGTTTCAACCGTGAGAGAGCCAGAAGGGCTGATCTCCACCAGTCGGGCTGCACAGCCTGAGTGCTTCGGGTAGGGCAGTCCTGAGCCAATGTGCCACCTTAGGAATGCAAGCCAAGTTTCCTTGCCACAGGAAGGCACACCGAGGCCTGGTGTTTTCTCTATGAAACTGACGTGGGCTTGAAGGGTGAGGCCTTTACAACAATGTGTATGGAGGTACTCGATTTGGGCTGCCTGGTGAAAGAACCTGCGCTCACCAGCACCCTGAGTACCTTTCCTGAACTTTGATTCCTAGCTGGGTGAACTCGCCCTTCGGAGGCTAGATGGGACCAAACGTGTTAAGCTTGTGGGGAAAGCCTTTGACCAATGGCCAATATGCTTGTGCTTGTGCGAGGGTTACGCAGGCACTTGCACCACAGGGTTTTTACCTTACCATAAGCTGTCCCTTTGGGCTGAAGCAGGCGGCGTGTGTGGATCACAGCCTGGGAAGCAGGACCTCAGGGGAGTCTGCCAACAGACTGCCCTCCAGTATAGCCAGCTGTGAAAAGGTGGCAAGGCTGATGGAACCCGCTTACAACGAAATGTTTCTCTTCAGCAGAGGAGATTTTGCTACCACACGTCAGCAGCTCCTCTCCCTCAGAGTGCTGTTCCTGGGTAGGCTAGGAAAAGCCACCACGTTCCCAGCTTAGGAGAGGCTCTTTTCCTAGTTGGTTTCAACCGTGAGAGAGCCAGAAGGGCTGATCTCCACCAGTCGGGCTGCACAGCCTGAGTGCTTCGGGTAGGGCAGTCCTGAGCCAATGTGCCACCTTAGGAATGCAAGCCAAGTTTCCTTGCCACAGGAAGGCACACCGAGGCCTGGTGTTTTCTCTATGAAACTGACGTGGGCTTGAAGGGTGAGGCCTTTACAACAATGTGTTTGGAGGTATTCGATTTGGGCTGCCTGGTGAAAGAACCTGCGCTCACCAGCACCCTGAGTACCTTTCCTGAACTTTGATTCCTAGCTGGGTGAACTCGCCCTTCGGAGGCTAGATGGGACCAAACGTGTTAAGCTTGTGGGGAAAGCCTTTGACCAATGGCCAATATGCTTGTGCTTGTGCGAGGGTTACGCAGGCACTTGCAACACAGGGTTTTGACCTTACCATAAGCTGTCCCTTTGGGCTGAAGCAGGCGGCGTGTGTGGATCACAGCCTGGGAAGCAGGACCTCAGGGGAGTCTGCCAACAGACTGCCCTCCAGTATAGCCAGCTGAGAAAAGGTGGCAAGGCTGATGGATCCCGCTTACAACGAAATGTTTCTCTTCAGCAGAGGAGATTTTGCTACCACACGTCAGCAGCTCCTCTCCCTCAGAGTGCTGTTCCTGGGTAGACTAGGAAAAGCCACCACGTTCCCCAGCTTAGGAGAGACTCTTTTCCTAGTTGGTTTCATCCGTGAGAGAGCCAGAAGGGCTGATCTCCACCAGTCGGGCTGCACAGCCTGAGTGCTTCGGGTAGGGCAGTCCTGAGCCAATGTGCCACCTTAGGAATGCAAGCCAAGTTTCCTTGCCACAGGAAGGCTCACCGAGGCCTGGTGTTTTCTCTATGAAACTGACGTGGGCTTGAAGGGTGAGGCCTTTACAACAATGTGTATGGAGGTACTCGATTTGGGCTGCCTGTGAAAGAACCTGCGCTCACCAGCACCCTGAGTACCTTTCCTGAACTTTGATTCCTAGCTGGGTGAACTCGCCCTTCGGAGGCTGGATGGGACCAAACGTGTTAAGCTTGTGGGGAATGCCTTTGACCAATGGCCAATATGCTTGTGCTTGTGCGAGGGTTACGCAGGCACTTGCAACACAGGGTTTTGACCTTACCATAAGCTGTCTCTTTGGGCTGAAGCAGGCGGCGTGTGTGGATCACAGCCTGGGAAGCAGGACCTCAGGGGAGTCTGCCAACAGACTGCCCTCCAGTATAGCCAGCTGAGAAAAGGTGGCAAGGCTGATGGATCCCGCTTACAACGAAATGTTTCTCTTCAGCAGAGGAGATTTTGCTACCACACGTCAGCAGCTCCTCTCCCTCAGAGTGCTGTTCCTGGGTAGACTAGGAAAAGCCACCACGTTCCCAGCTTAGGAGAGGCTCTTTTCCTAGTTGGTTTCAACCGTGAGAGAGCCAGAAGGGCTGATCTCCACCAGTCGGGCTGCACAGCCTGAGTGCTTCGGGTAGGGCAGTCCTGAGCCAATGTGCCACCTTAGGAATGCAAGCCAAGTTTCCTTGCCACAGGAAGGCACACCGAGGCCTGGTGTTTTCTCTATGAAACTGACGTGGGCTTGAAGGGTGAGGCCTTTACAACAATGTGTATGGAGGTACTCGATTTGGGCTGCCTGGTGAAAGAACCTGCGCTCACCAGCACCCTGAGTACCTTTCCTGAACTTTGATTCCTAGCTGGGTGAACTCGCCCTTCGGAGGCTAGATGGGACCAAACGTGTTAAGCTTGTGGGGAAAGCCTTTGACCAATGGCCAATATGCTTGTGCTTGTGCGAGGGTTACGCAGGCACTTGCAACACAGGTTTTTTAACGTACCATAAGCTGTCCCTTTGGGCTGAAGCAGGCGGCGTGTGTGGATCACAGCCTGGGAAGCAGGACCTCAGGGGAGTCTGCCAACAGACTGCCCTCCAGTATAGCCAGCTGAGAAAAGGTGGCAAGGCTGATGGATCCCGCTTACAACGAAATGTTTCTCTTCAGCAGAGGAGATTTTGCTACCACACGTCAGCAGCTCCTCTCCCTCAGAGTGCTGTTCCTGGGTAGACTAGGAAAAGCCACCACGTTCCCAGCTTAGGAGAGGCTCTTTTCCTAGCTGGTTTCAACCGTGAGAGAGCCAGAAGGGCTGATCTCCACCAGTCGGGCTGCACAGCCTGAGTGCTTCGGGTAGGGCAGTCCTGAGCCAATGTGCCACCTTAGGAATGCAAGCCAAGTTTCCTTGCCACAGGAAGGCACACCGAGGCCTGGTGTTTTCTCTATGAAACAGACGTGGGCTTGAAGGGTGAGGCCTTTACAACAATGTGTATGGAGGTACTCGATTTGGGCTGCCTGGTGAAAGAACCCGCGCTCACCAGCACCCTGAGTACCTTTCCTGAACTTTGATTCCTAGCTGGGTGAACTCGCCCTTCGGAGGCTAGATGGGACCAAACGTGTTAAGCTTGTGGGGAATGCCTTTGACCAATGGCCAATATGCTTGTGCTTGTGCGAGGGTTACGCAGGCACTTGCAACACAGGGTTTTTACCTTACCATAAGCTGTCCCTTTGGGCTGAAGCAGGCGGCGTGTGTGGATCACAGCCTGGGAAGCAGGACCTCAGGGGAGTCTGCCAACAGACTGCCCTCCAGTATAGCCAGCTGAGAAAAGGTGGCAAGGCTCATGGAACCCGCTTACAACGAAATGTTTCTCTTCAGCAGAGGAGATTTTGCTACCACACGTCAGCAGCTCCTCTCCCTCAGAGTGCTGTTCCTGGGTAGACTAGGAAAAGCCACCACGTTCCCAGTTTAGGAGAGGCTCTTTTCCTAGTTGGTTTCAACCGTGAGAGAGCCAGAAGGGCTGATCTCCACCAGTCGGGCTGCACAGCCTGAGTGCTTCGGGTAGGGCAGTCCTGAGCCAATGTGCCACCTTAGGAATGCAAGCCAAGTTTCCTTGCCACAGGAAGGCACACCGAGGACTGGTGTTTTCTCTATGAAACTGATGTGGGCCTGAAGGGTGAGGCCTTTACAACAATGTGTTTGGAGGTACTCGATTTGGGCTGCCTGGTGAAAGAACCTGCGCTCACCAGCACCCTGAGTACCTTTCCTGAACTTTGATTCCTAGCTGGGTGAACTCGCCCTTCGGAGGCTAGATGGGACCAAACGTGTTAAGCTTGTGGGGAATGCCTTTGACCAATGGCCAATATGCTTGTGCTTGTGCGAGGGTTACGCAGGCACTTGCAACACAGGGTTTTGACCTTACCATAAGCTGTCCCTTTGGGCTGAAGCAGGCGGCGTGTGTGGATCACAGCCTGGGAAGCAGGACCTCAGGGGAGTCTGCCAACAGACTGCCCTCCAGTATAGCCAGCTGAGAAAAGGTGGCAAGGCTGATGGAACCCGCTTACAACGAAATGTTTCTCTTCAGCAGAGGAGATTTTGCTACCACACGTCAGCAGCTCCTCTCCCTCAGAGTGCTGTTCCTGGGTAGACTAGGAAAAGCCACCACGTTCCCAGCTTAGGAGAGGCTCTTTTCCTAGTTGGTTTCAACCGTGAGAGAGCCAGAAGGGCTGATCTCCACCAGTCGGGCTGCACAGCCTGAGTGCTTCGGGTAGGGCAGTCCTGAGCCAATGTGCCACCTTAGGAATGCAAGCCAAGTTTCCTTGCCACAGGAAGGCACACCGAGGCCTGGTGTTTTCTCTATGAAACTGACGTGGGCTTGAAGGGTGAGGCCTTTACAACAATGTGTATGGAGGTACTCGATTTGGGCTGCCTGGTGAAAGAACCTGCGCTCACCAGCACCCTGAGTACCTTTCCTGAACTTTGATTCCTAGCTGGGTGAACTCGCCCTTCGGTGGCTAGATGGGACCAAACGTGTTAAGCTTGTGGGGAAAGCCTTTGACCAATGGCCAATATGCTTGTGCTTGTGCGAGGGTTACGCGGGCACTTGCCAACACAGGGTTTTGACCTTACCATAAGCTGTCCCTTTGGGCTGAAGCAGGCGGCGTGTGTGGATCACAGCCTGGGAAGCAGGACCTCAGGGGAGTCTGCCAACAGACTGCCCTCCAGTATAGCCAGCTGAGAAAAGGTGGCAAGGCTGATGGAACCCGCTTACAACGAAATGTTTCTCTTCAGCAGAGGAGATTTTGCTACCACACGTCAGCAGCTCCTCTCCCTCAGAGTGCTGTTCCTGGGTAGACTAGGAAAAGCCACCACGTTCCCAGCTTAGGAGAGGCTCTTTTCCTAGTTGGTTTCAACCGTGAGAGAGCCAGAAGGGCTGATCTCCACCAGTCGGGCTGCACAGCCTGAGTGCTTCGGGTAGGGCAGTCCTGAGCCAATGTGCCACCTTAGGAATGCAAGCCAAGTTTCCTTGCCACAGGAAGGCACACCGAGGCCTGGTGTTTTCTCTATGCAACTGACGTGGGCTTGAAGGGTGAGGCCTTTACAACAATGTGTATGGAGGTACTCGATTTGGGCTGCCTGGTGAAAGAACCTGCGCTCACCAGCACCCTGAGTACCTTTCCTGAACTTTGATTCCTAGCTGGGTGAACTCGCCCTTCGGAGGCTAGATGGGACCAAACGTGTTAAGCTTGTGGGGAAAGCCTTTGACCAATGGCCAATATGCTTGTGCTTGTGCGAGGGTTACGCAGGCACTTGCAACACAGGGTTTTGACCTTACCATAAGCTGTCCCTTTGGGCTGAAGCAGGCGGCGTGTGTGGATCACAGCCTGGGAAGCAGGACCTCAGGGGAGTCTGCCAACAGGCTGCCCTCCAGTATAGCCAGCTGAGAAAAGGTGGCAAGGCTGATGGATCCCGCTTACAACGAAATGTTTCTCTTCAGCAGAGGAGATTTTGCTACCACACGTCAGCAGCTCCTCTCCCTCAGAGTGCTGTTCCTGGGTAGACTAGGAAAAGCCACCACGTTCCCAGTTTAGGAGAGACTCTTTTCCTAGTTGGTTTCATCCGTGAGAGAGCCAGAAGGGCTGATCTCCACCAGTCGGGCTGCACAGCCTGAGAGCTTCGGGTAGGGCAGTCCTGAGCCAATGTGCCACCTTAGGAATGCAAGCCAAGTTTCCTTGCCACAGGAAGGCTCACCGAGGCCTGGTGTTTTCTCTATGAAACTGACGTGGGCTTGAAGGGTGAGGCCTTTACAACAATGTGTTTGGAGGTACTCGATTTGGGCTGTCTGGTGAAAGAACTTGCGCTCACCAGCACCCTGAGTACCTTTCCTGAACTTTGATTCCTAGCTGGGTGAACTCGCCCTTCGGAGGCTAGATGGGACCAAACGTGTTAAGCTTGTGGGGAAAGCCTTTGACCAATGGCCAATATGCTTGTGCTTGTGCGAGGGTTACGCAGGCACTTGCAACACAGGGTTTTTACCTTACCATAAGCTGTCCCTTTGGGCTGAAGCAGGCGGCGTGTGTGGATCACAGCCTGGGAAGCAGGACCTCAGGGGAGTCTGCCAACAGACTGCCCTCCAGTATAGCCAGCTGAGAAAAGGTGGCAAGGCTGATGGATCCCGCTTACAACGAAATGTTTCTCTTCAGCAGAGGAGATTTTGCTACCACACGTCAGCAGCTCCTCTCCCTCAGAGTGCTGTTCCTGGGTAGACTAGGAAAAGCCACCACGTTCCCAGCTTAGGAGAGGCTCTTTTCCTAGTTGGTTTCAACCGTGAGAGAGCCAGAAGGGCTGATCTCCACCAGTCGGGCGCACAGCCTGAGTGCTTCGGGTAGGGCAGTCCTGAGCCAATGTGCCACCTTAGGAATGCAAGCCAAGTTTCCTTGCCACAGGAAGGCACACCGAGGCCTGGTGTTTTCTCTATGAAACTGACGTGGGCTTGAAGGGTGAGGTCTTTACAACAATGTGTATGGAGGTACTCGATTTGGGCTGCGTGGTGAAAGAACCCGCGCTCACCAGCACCCTGAGTACCTTTCCTGAACTTTGATTCCTAGCTGGGTGAACTCGCCCTTCGGAGGCTAGATGGGACCAAACGTGTTAAGCTTGTGGGGAAAGCCTTTGACCAATGGCCAATATGCTTGTGCTTGTGCGAGGGTTACGCAGGCACTTGCAACACAGGGTTTTGACCTTACCATAAGCTGTCCCTTTGGGCTGAAGCAGGCGGCGTGTGTGGATCACAGCCTGGGAAGCAGGACCTCAGGGGAGTCTGCCAACAGACTGCCCTCCAGTATAGCCAGCTGAGAAAAGGTGGCAAGGCTGATGGATCCCGCTTACAACGAAATGTTTCTCTTCAGCAGAGGAGATTTTGCTACCACACGTCAGCAGCTCCTCTCCCTCAGAGTGCTGTTCCTGGGTAGACTAGGAAAAGCCACCACGTTCCCCAGCTTAGGAGAGACTCTTTTCCTAGTTGGTTTCATCCGTGAGAGAGCCAGAAGGGCTGATCTCCACCAGTCGGGCTGCACAGCCTGAGTGCTTCGGGTAGGGCAGTCCTGAGCCAATGTGCCACCTTAGGAATGCAAGCCAAGTTTCCTTGCCACAGGAAGGCTCACCGAGGCCTGGTGTTTTCTCTATGAAACTGACGTGGGCTTGAAGGGTGAGGCCTTTACAACAATGTGTATGGAGGTACTCGATTTGGGCTGCCTGGTGAAAGAACCTGCGCTCACCAGCACCCTGAGTACCTTTCCTGAACTTTGATTCCTAGCTGGGTGAACTCGCCCTTCGGAGGCTGGATGGGACCAAACGTGTTAAGCTTGTGGGGAATGCCTTTGACCAATGGCCAATATGCTTGTGCTTGTGCGAGGGTTACGCAGGCACTTGCAACACAGGGTTTTGACCTTACCATAAGCTGTCCCTTTGGGCTGAAGCAGGCGGCGTGTGTGGATCACAGCCTGGGAAGCAGGACCTCAGGGGAGTCTGCCAACAGACTGCCCTCCAGTATAGCCAGCTGAGAAAAGGTGGCAAGGCTGATGGATCCCGCTTACAACGAAATGTTTCTCTTCAGCAGAGGAGATTTTGCTACCACACGTCAGCAGCTCCTCTCCCTCAGAGTGCTGTTCCTGGGTAGACTAGGAAAAGCCACCACGTTCCCAGCTTAGGAGAGGCTCTTTTCCTAGTTGGTTTCAACCGTGAGAGAGCCAGAAGGGCTGATCTCCACCAGTCGGGCTGCACAGCCTGAGTGCTTCGGGTAGGGCAGTCCTGAGCCAATGTGCCACCTTAGGAATGCAAGCCAAGTTTCCTTGCCACAGGAAGGCACACCGAGGCCTGGTGTTTTCTCTATGAAACTGACGTGGGCTTGAAGGGTGAGGCCTTTACAACAATGTGTATGGAGGTACTCGATTTGGGCTGCCTGGTGAAAGAACCTGCGCTCACCAGCACCCTGAGTACCTTTCCTGAACTTTGATTCCTAGCTGGGTGAACTCGCCCTTCGGTGGCTAGATGGGACCAAACGTGTTAAGCTTGTGGGGAAAGCCTTTGACCAATGGCCAATATGCTTGTGCTTGTGCGAGGGTTACGCGGGCACTTGCTAACACAGGGTTTTGCCCTTACCATAAGCTGTCCCTTTGGGCTGAAGCAGGCGGCGTGTGTGGATCACAGCCTGGGAAGCAGGACCTCAGGGGAGTCTGCCAACAGACTGCCCTCCAGTATAGCCAGCTGAGAAAAGGTGGCAAGGCTGATGGAACCCGCTTACAACGAAATGTTTCTCTTCAGCAGAGGAGATTTTGCTACCACACGTCAGCAGCTCCTCTCCCTCAGAGTGCTGTTCCTGGGTAGACTAGGAAAAGCCACCACGTTCCCAGCTTAGGAGAGGCTCTTTTCCTAGTTGGTTTCAACCGTGAGAGAGCCAGAAGGGCTGATCTCCACCAGTCGGGCTGCACAGCCTGAGTGCTTCGGGTAGGGCAGTCCTGAGCCAATGTGCCACCTTAGGAATGCAAGCCAAGTTTCCTTGCCACAGGAAGGCACACCGAGGCCTGGTGTTTTCTCTATGCAACTGACGTGGGCTTGAAGGGTGAGGCCTTTACAACAATGTGTATGGAGGTACTCGATTTGGGCTGCCTGGTGAAAGAACCTGCGCTCACCAGCACCCTGAGTACCTTTCCTGAACTTTGATTCCTAGCTGGGTGAACTCGCCCTTCGGAGGCTAGATGGGACCAAACGTGTTAAGCTTGTGGGGAAAGCCTTTGACCAATGGCCAATATGCTTGTGCTTGTGCGAGGGTTACGCAGGCACTTGCAACACAGGGTTTTGACCTTACCATAAGCTGTCCCTTTGGGCTGAAGCAGGCGGCGTGTGTGGATCACAGCCTGGGAAGCAGGACCTCAGGGGAGTCTGCCAACAGGCTGCCCTCCAGTATAGCCAGCTGAGAAAAGGTGGCAAGGCTGATGGATCCCGCTTACAACGAAATGTTTCTCTTCAGCAGAGGAGATTTTGCTACCACACGTCAGCAGCTCCTCTCCCTCAGAGTGCTGTTCCTGGGTAGACTAGGAAAAGCCACCACGTTCCCAGTTTAGGAGAGACTCTTTTCCTAGTTGGTTTCATCCGTGAGAGAGCCAGAAGGGCTGATCTCCACCAGTCGGGCTGCACAGCCTGAGAGCTTCGGGTAGGGCAGTCCTGAGCCAATGTGCCACCTTAGGAATGCAAGCCAAGTTTCCTTGCCACAGGAAGGCTCACCGAGGCCTGGTGTTTTCTCTATGAAACTGACGTGGGCTTGAAGGGTGAGGCCTTTACAACAATGTGTTTGGAGGTACTCGATTTGGGCTGTCTGGTGAAAGAACTTGCGCTCACCAGCACCCTGAGTACCTTTCCTGAACTTTGATTCCTAGCTGGGTGAACTCGCCCTTCGGAGGCTAGATGGGACCAAACGTGTTAAGCTTGTGGGGAAAGCCTTTGACCAATGGCCAATATGCTTGTGCTTGTGCGAGGGTTACGCAGGCACTTGCAACACAGGGTTTTTACCTTACCATAAGCTGTCCCTTTGGGCTGAAGCAGGCGGCGTGTGTGGATCACAGCCTGGGAAGCAGGACCTCAGGGGAGTCTGCCAACAGACTGCCCTCCAGTATAGCCAGCTGAGAAAAGGTGGCAAGGCTGATGGATCCCGCTTACAACGAAATGTTTCTCTTCAGCAGAGGAGATTTTGCTACCACACGTCAGCAGCTCCTCTCCCTCAGAGTGCTGTTCCTGGGTAGACTAGGAAAAGCCACCACGTTCCCAGCTTAGGAGAGGCTCTTTTCCTAGTTGGTTTCAACCGTGAGAGAGCCAGAAGGGCTGATCTCCACCAGTCGGGCGCACAGCCTGAGTGCTTCGGGTAGGGCAGTCCTGAGCCAATGTGCCACCTTAGGAATGCAAGCCAAGTTTCCTTGCCACAGGAAGGCACACCGAGGCCTGGTGTTTTCTCTATGAAACTGACGTGGGCTTGAAGGGTGAGGTCTTTACAACAATGTGTATGGAGGTACTCGATTTGGGCTGCGTGGTGAAAGAACCCGCGCTCACCAGCACCCTGAGTACCTTTCCTGAACTTTGATTCCTAGCTGGGTGAACTCGCCCTTCGGAGGCTAGATGGGACCAAACGTGTTAAGCTTGTGGGGAAAGCCTTTGACCAATGGCCAATATGCTTGTGCTTGTGCGAGGGTTACGCAGGCACTTGCAACACAGGGTTTTGACCTTACCATAAGCTGTCCCTTTGGGCTGAAGCAGGCGGCGTGTGTGGATCACAGCCTGGGAAGCAGGACCTCAGGGGAGTCTGCCAACAGACTGCCCTCCAGTATAGCCAGCTGAGAAAAGGTGGCAAGGCTGATGGATCCCGCTTACAACGAAATGTTTCTCTTCAGCAGAGGAGATTTTGCTACCACACGTCAGCAGCTCCTCTCCCTCAGAGTGCTGTTCCTGGGTAGACTAGGAAAAGCCACCACGTTCCCCAGCTTAGGAGAGACTCTTTTCCTAGTTGGTTTCATCCGTGAGAGAGCCAGAAGGGCTGATCTCCACCAGTCGGGCGCACAGCCTGAGTGCTTCGGGTAGGGCAGTCCTGAGCCAATGTGCCACCTTAGGAATGCAAGCCAAGTTTCCTTGCCACAGGAAGGCTCACCGAGGCCTGGTGTTTTCTCTATGAAACTGACGTGGGCTTGAAGGGTGAGGCCTTTACAACAATGTGTATGGAGGTACTCGATTTGGGCTGCCTGGTGAAAGAACCTGCGCTCACCAGCACCCTGAGTACCTTTCCTGAACTTTGATTCCTAGCTGGGTGAACTCGCCCTTCGGAGGCTGGATGGGACCAAACGTGTTAAGCTTGTGGGGAATGCCTTTGACCAATGGCCAATATGCTTGTGCTTGTGCGAGGGTTACGCAGGCACTTACAACACAGGGTTTTGACCTTACCATAAGCTGTCCCTTTGGGCTGAAGCAGGCGGCGTGTGTGGATCACAGCCTGGGAAGCAGGACCTCAGGGGAGTCTGCCAACAGACTGCCCTCCAGTATAGCCAGCTGAGAAAAGGTGGCAAGGCTGATGGATCCCGCTTACAACGAAATGTTTCTCTTCAGCAGAGGAGATTTTGCTACCACACGTCAGCAGCTCCTCTCCCTCAGAGTGCTGTTCCTGGGTAGACTAGGAAAAGCCACCACGTTCCCAGCTTAGGAGAGGCTCTTTTCCTAGTTGGTTTCAACCGTGAGAGAGCCAGAAGGGCTGATCTCCACCAGTCGGGCTGCACAGCCTGAGTGCTTCGGGTAGGGCAGTCCTGAGCCAATGTGCCACCTTAGGAATGCAAGCCAAGTTTCCTTGCCACAGGAAGGCACACCGAGGCCTGGTGTTTTCTCTATGCAACTGACGTGGGCTTGAAGGGTGAGGCCTTTACAACAATGTGTATGGAGGTACTCGATTTGGGCTGCCTGGTGAAAGAACCTGCGCTCACCAGCACCCTGAGTACCTTTCCTGAACTTTGATTCCTAGCTGGGTGAACTCGCCCTTCGGAGGCTAGATGGGACCAAACGTGTTAAGCTTGTGGGGAAAGCCTTTGACCAATGGCCAATATGCTTGTGCTTGTGCGAGGGTTACGCAGGCACTTGCAACACAGGGTTTTGACCTTACCATAAGCTGTCCCTTTGGGCTGAAGCAGGCGGCGTGTGTGGATCACAACCTGGGAAGCAGGACCTCAGGGGAGTCTGCCAACAGGCTGCCCTCCAGTATAGCCAGCTGAGAAAAGGTGGCAAGGCTGATGGATCCCGCTTACAACGAAATGTTTCTCTTCAGCAGAGGAGATTTTGCTACCACACGTCAGCAGCTCCTCTCCCTCAGAGTGCTGTTCCTGGGTAGACTAGGAAAAGCCACCACGTTCCCAGTTTAGGAGAGACTCTTTTCCTAGTTGGTTTCATCCGTGAGAGAGCCAGAAGGGCTGATCTCCACCAGTCGGGCTGCACAGCCTGAGAGCTTCGGGTAGGGCAGTCCTGAGCCAATGTGCCACCTTAGGAATGCAAGCCAAGTTTCCTTGCCACAGGAAGGCTCACCGAGGCCTGGTGTTTTCTCTATGAAACTGACGTGGGCTTGAAGGGTGAGGCCTTTACAACAATGTGTTTGGAGGTACTCGATTTGGGCTGCCTGGTGAAAGAACTTGCGCTCACCAGCACCCTGAGTACCTTTCCTGAACTTTGATTCCTAGCTGGGTGAACTCGCCCTTCGGAGGCTAGATGGGACCAAACGTGTTAAGCTTGTGGGGAAAGCCTTTGACCAATGGCCAATATGCTTGTGCTTGTGCGAGGGTTACGCAGGCACTTGCAACACAGGGTTTTTACCTTACCATAAGCTGTCCCTTTGGGCTGAAGCAGGCGGCGTGTGTGGATCACAGCCTGGGAAGCAGGACCTCAGGGGAGTCTGCCAACAGACTGCCCTCCAGTATAGCCAGCTGAGAAAAGGTGGCAAGGCTGATGGATCCCGCTTACAACGAAATGTTTCTCTTCAGCAGAGGAGATTTTGCTACCACACGTCAGCAGCTCCTCTCCCTCAGAGTGCTGTTCCTGGGTAGACTAGGAAAAGCCACCACGTTCCCAGCTTAGGAGAGGCTCTTTTCCTAGTTGGTTTCAACCGTGAGAGAGCCAGAAGGGCTGATCTCCACCAGTCGGGCGCACAGCCTGAGTGCTTCGGGTAGGGCAGTCCTGAGCCAATGTGCCACCTTAGGAATGCAAGCCAAGTTTCCTTGCCACAGGAAGGCACACCGAGGCCTGGTGTTTTCTCTATGAAACTGACGTGGGCTTGAAGGGTGAGGTCTTTACAACAATGTGTATGGAGGTACTCGATTTGGGCTGCGTGGTGAAAGAACCCGCGCTCACCAGCACCCTGAGTACCTTTCCTGAACTTTGATTCCTAGCTGGGTGAACTCGCCCTTCGGAGGCTGGATGGGACCAAACGTGTTAAGCTTGTGGGGAATGCCTTTGACCAATGGCCAATATGCTTGTGCTTGTGCGAGGGTTACGCAGGCACTTGCAACACAGGGTTTTGACCTTACCATAAGCTGTCCCTTTGGGCTGAAGCAGGCGGCGTGTGTGGATCACAGCCTGGGAAGCAGGACCTCAGGGGAGTCTGCCAACAGACTGCCCTCCAGTATAGCCAGCTGAGAAAAGGTGGCAAGGCTGATGGATCCCGCTTACAACGAAATGTTTCTCTTCAGCAGAGGAGATTTTGCTACCACACGTCAGCAGCTCCTCTCCCTCAGAGTGCTGTTCCTGGGTAGACTAGGAAAAGCCACCACGTTCCCAGCTTAGGAGAGGCTCTTTTCCTAGTTGGTTTCAACCGTGAGAGAGCCAGAAGGGCTGATCTCCACCAGTCGGGCTGCACAGCCTGAGTGCTTCGGGTAGGGCAGTCCTGAGCCAATGTGCCACCTTAGGAATGCAAGCCAAGTTTCCTTGCCACAGGAAGGCACACCGAGGCCTGGTGTTTTCTCTATGAAACTGACGTGGGCTTGAAGGGTGAGGCCTTTACAACAATGTGTATGGAGGTACTCGATTTGGGCTGCCTGGTGAAAGAACCTGCGCTCACCAGCACCCTGAGTACCTTTCCTGAACTTTGATTCCTAGCTGGGTGAACTCGCCCTTCGGAGGCTAGATGGGACCAAACGTGTTAAGCTTGTGGGGAAAGCCTTTGACCAATGGCCAATATGCTTGTGCTTGTGCGAGGGTTACGCAGGCACTTGCAACACAGGGTTTTGACCTTACCATAAGCTGTCCCTTTGGGCTGAAGCAGGCGGCGTGTGTGGATCACAGCCTGGGAAGCAGGACCTCAGGGGAGTCTGCCAACAGACTGCCCTCCAGTATAGCCAGCTGAGAAAAGGTGGCAAGGCTGATGGATCCCGCTTACAACGAAATGTTTCTCTTCAGCAGAGGAGATTTTGCTACCACACGTCAGCAGCTCCTCTCCCTCAGAGTGCTGTTCCTGGGTAGACTAGGAAAAGCCACCACGTTCCCAGCTTAGGAGAGGCTCTTTTCCTAGTTGGTTTCAACCGTGAGAGAGCCAGAAGGGCTGATCTCCACCAGTCGGGCTGCACAGCCTGAGTGCTTCGGGTAGGGCAGTCCTGAGCCAATGTGCCAACTTAGGAATGCAAGCCAAGTTTCCTTGCCACAGGAAGGCACACCGAGGCCTGGTGTTTTCTCTATGAAACTGACGTGGGCTTGAAGGGTGAGGCCTTTACAACAATGTGTATGGAGGTACTCGATTTGGGCTGCCTGGTGAAAGAACCTGCGCTCACCAGCACCCTGAGTACCTTTCCTGAACTTTGATTCCTAGCTGGGTGAACTCGCCCTTCGGAGGCTAGATGGGACCAAACGTGTTAAGCTTGTGGGGAAAGCCTTTGACCAATGGCCAATATGCTTGTGCTTGTGCGAGGGTTACGCAGGCACTTGCACCACAGGGTTTTTACCTTACCATAAGCTGTCCCTTTGGGCTGAAGCAGGCGGCGTGTGTGGATCACAGCCTGGGAAGCAGGACCTCAGGGGAGTCTGCCAACAGACTGCCCTCCAGTATAGCCAGCTGTGAAAAGGTGGCAAGGCTGATGGAACCCGCTTACAACGAAATGTTTCTCTTCAGCAGAGGAGATTTTGCTACCACACGTCAGCAGCTCCTCTCCCTCAGAGTGCTGTTCCTGGGTAGGCTAGGAAAAGCCACCACATTCCCAGCTTAGGAGAGGCTCTTTTCCTAGTTGGTTTCAACCGTGAGAGAGCCAGAAGGGCTGATCTCCACCAGTCGGGCTGCACAGCCTGAGTGCTTCGGGTAGGGCAGTCCTGAGCCAATGTGCCACCTTAGGAATGCAAGCCAAGTTTCCTTGCCACAGGAAGGCACACCGAGGCCTGGTGTTTTCTCTATGAAACTGACGTGGGCTTGAAGGGTGAGGCCTTTACAACAATGTGTTTGGAGGTATTCGATTTGGGCTGCCTGGTGAAAGAACCTGCGCTCACCAGCACCCTGAGTACCTTTCCTGAACTTTGATTCCTAGCTGGGTGAACTCGCCCTTCGGAGGCTAGATGGGACCAAACGTGTTAAGCTTGTGGGGAAAGCCTTTGACCAATGGCCAATATGCTTGTGCTTGTGCGAGGGTTACGCAGGCACTTGCAACACAGGGTTTTGACCTTACCATAAGCTGTCCCTTTGGGCTGAAGCAGGCGGCGTGTGTGGATCACAGCCTGGGAAGCAGGACCTCAGGGGAGTCTGCCAACAGACTGCCCTCCAGTATAGCCAGCTGAGAAAAGGTGGCAAGGCTGATGGATCCCGCTTACAACGAAATGTTTCTCTTCAGCAGAGGAGATTTTGCTACCACACGTCAGCAGCTCCTCTCCCTCAGAGTGCTGTTCCTGGGTAGACTAGGAAAAGCCACCACGTTCCCCAGCTTAGGAGAGACTCTTTTCCTAGTTGGTTTCATCCGTGAGAGAGCCAGAAGGGCTGATCTCCACCAGTCGGGCTGCACAGCCTGAGTGCTTCGGGTAGGGCAGTCCTGAGCCAATGTGCCACCTTAGGAATGCAAGCCAAGTTTCCTTGCCACAGGAAGGCTCACCGAGGCCTGGTGTTTTCTCTATGAAACTGACGTGGGCTTGAAGGGTGAGGCCTTTACAACAATGTGTATGGAGGTACTCGATTTGGGCTGCCTGTGAAAGAACCTGCGCTCACCAGCACCCTGAGTACCTTTCCTGAACTTTGATTCCTAGCTGGGTGAACTCGCCCTTCGGAGGCTGGATGGGACCAAACGTGTTAAGCTTGTGGGGAATGCCTTTGACCAATGGCCAATATGCTTGTGCTTGTGCGAGGGTTACGCAGGCACTTGCAACACAGGGTTTTGACCTTACCATAAGCTGTCTCTTTGGGCTGAAGCAGGCGGCGTGTGTGGATCACAGCCTGGGAAGCAGGACCTCAGGGGAGTCTGCCAACAGACTGCCCTCCAGTATAGCCAGCTGAGAAAAGGTGGCAAGGCTGATGGATCCCGCTTACAACGAAATGTTTCTCTTCAGCAGAGGAGATTTTGCTACCACACGTCAGCAGCTCCTCTCCCTCAGAGTGCTGTTCCTGGGTAGACTAGGAAAAGCCACCACGTTCCCAGCTTAGGAGAGGCTCTTTTCCTAGTTGGTTTCAACCGTGAGAGAGCCAGAAGGGCTGATCTCCACCAGTCGGGCTGCACAGCCTGAGTGCTTCGGGTAGGGCAGTCCTGAGCCAATGTGCCACCTTAGGAATGCAAGCCAAGTTTCCTTGCCACAGGAAGGCACACCGAGGCCTGGTGTTTTCTCTATGAAACTGACGTGGGCTTGAAGGGTGAGGCCTTTACAACAATGTGTATGGAGGTACTCGATTTGGGCTGCCTGGTGAAAGAACCTGCGCTCACCAGCACCCTGAGTACCTTTCCTGAACTTTGATTCCTAGCTGGGTGAACTCGCCCTTCGGAGGCTAGATGGGACCAAACGTGTTAAGCTTGTGGGGAAAGCCTTTGACCAATGGCCAATATGCTTGTGCTTGTGCGAGGGTTACGCAGGCACTTGCAACACAGGTTTTTTAACGTACCATAAGCTGTCCCTTTGGGCTGAAGCAGGCGGCGTGTGTGGATCACAGCCTGGGAAGCAGGACCTCAGGGGAGTCTGCCAACAGACTGCCCTCCAGTATAGCCAGCTGAGAAAAGGTGGCAAGGCTGATGGATCCCGCTTACAACGAAATGTTTCTCTTCAGCAGAGGAGATTTTGCTACCACACGTCAGCAGCTCCTCTCCCTCAGAGTGCTGTTCCTGGGTAGACTAGGAAAAGCCACCACGTTCCCAGCTTAGGAGAGGCTCTTTTCCTAGCTGGTTTCAACCGTGAGAGAGCCAGAAGGGCTGATCTCCACCAGTCGGGCTGCACAGCCTGAGTGCTTCGGGTAGGGCAGTCCTGAGCCAATGTGCCACCTTAGGAATGCAAGCCAAGTTTCCTTGCCACAGGAAGGCACACCGAGGCCTGGTGTTTTCTCTATGAAACAGACGTGGGCTTGAAGGGTGAGGCCTTTACAACAATGTGTATGGAGGTACTCGATTTGGGCTGCCTGGTGAAAGAACCCGCGCTCACCAGCACCCTGAGTACCTTTCCTGAACTTTGATTCCTAGCTGGGTGAACTCGCCCTTCGGAGGCTAGATGGGACCAAACGTGTTAAGCTTGTGGGGAATGCCTTTGACCAATGGCCAATATGCTTGTGCTTGTGCGAGGGTTACGCAGGCACTTGCAACACAGGGTTTTTACCTTACCATAAGCTGTCCCTTTGGGCTGAAGCAGGCGGCGTGTGTGGATCACAGCCTGGGAAGCAGGACCTCAGGGGAGTCTGCCAACAGACTGCCCTCCAGTATAGCCAGCTGAGAAAAGGTGGCAAGGCTCATGGAACCCGCTTACAACGAAATGTTTCTCTTCAGCAGAGGAGATTTTGCTACCACACGTCAGCAGCTCCTCTCCCTCAGAGTGCTGTTCCTGGGTAGACTAGGAAAAGCCACCACGTTCCCAGTTTAGGAGAGGCTCTTTTCCTAGTTGGTTTCAACCGTGAGAGAGCCAGAAGGGCTGATCTCCACCAGTCGGGCTGCACAGCCTGAGTGCTTCGGGTAGGGCAGTCCTGAGCCAATGTGCCACCTTAGGAATGCAAGCCAAGTTTCCTTGCCACAGGAAGGCACACCGAGGACTGGTGTTTTCTCTATGAAACTGATGTGGGCCTGAAGGGTGAGGCCTTTACAACAATGTGTTTGGAGGTACTCGATTTGGGCTGCCTGGTGAAAGAACCTGCGCTCACCAGCACCCTGAGTACCTTTCCTGAACTTTGATTCCTAGCTGGGTGAACTCGCCCTTCGGAGGCTAGATGGGACCAAACGTGTTAAGCTTGTGGGGAATGCCTTTGACCAATGGCCAATATGCTTGTGCTTGTGCGAGGGTTACGCAGGCACTTGCAACACAGGGTTTTGACCTTACCATAAGCTGTCCCTTTGGGCTGAAGCAGGCGGCGTGTGTGGATCACAGCCTGGGAAGCAGGACCTCAGGGGAGTCTGCCAACAGACTGCCCTCCAGTATAGCCAGCTGAGAAAAGGTGGCAAGGCTGATGGAACCCGCTTACAACGAAATGTTTCTCTTCAGCAGAGGAGATTTTGCTACCACACGTCAGCAGCTCCTCTCCCTCAGAGTGCTGTTCCTGGGTAGACTAGGAAAAGCCACCACGTTCCCAGCTTAGGAGAGGCTCTTTTCCTAGTTGGTTTCAACCGTGAGAGAGCCAGAAGGGCTGATCTCCACCAGTCGGGCTGCACAGCCTGAGTGCTTCGGGTAGGGCAGTCCTGAGCCAATGTGCCACCTTAGGAATGCAAGCCAAGTTTCCTTGCCACAGGAAGGCACACCGAGGCCTGGTGTTTTCTCTATGAAACTGACGTGGGCTTGAAGGGTGAGGCCTTTACAACAATGTGTATGGAGGTACTCGATTTGGGCTGCCTGGTGAAAGAACCTGCGCTCACCAGCACCCTGAGTACCTTTCCTGAACTTTGATTCCTAGCTGGGTGTACTCGCCCTTCGGTGGCTAGATGGGACCAAACGTGTTAAGCTTGTGGGGAAAGCCTTTGACCAATGGCCAATATGCTTGTGCTTGTGCGAGGGTTACGCGGGCACTTGCCAACACAGGGTTTTGACCTTACCATAAGCTGTCCCTTTGGGCTGAAGCAGGCGGCGTGTGTGGATCACAGCCTGGGAAGCAGGACCTCAGGGGAGTCTGCCAACAACTGCCCTCCAGTATAGCCAGCTGAGAAAAGGTGGCAAGGCTGATGGAACCCGCTTACAACGAAATGTTTCTCTTCAGCAGAGGAGATTTTGCTACCACACGTCAGCAGCTCCTCTCCCTCAGAGTGCTGTTCCTGGGTAGACTAGGAAAAGCCACCACGTTCCCAGCTTAGGAGAGGCTCTTTTCGTAGTTGGTTTCAACCGTGAGAGAGCCAGAAGGGCTGATCTCCACCAGTCGGGCTGCACAGCCTGAGTGCTTCGGGTAGGGCAGTCCTGAGCCAATGTGCCACCTTAGGAAAGCAAGCCAAGTTTCCTTGCCACAGGAAGGCACACCGAGGCCTGGTGTTTTCTCTATGAAACTGACGTGGGCTTGAAGGGTGAGGCCTTTACAACAATGTGTATGGAGGTACTCGATTTGGGCTGCCTGGTGAAAGAACCTGCGCTCACCAGCACCCTGAGTACCTTTCCTGAACTTTGATTCCTAGCTGGGTGAACTCGCCCTTCGGAGGCTAGATGGGACCAAACGTGTTAAGCTTGTGGGGAAAAACCTTTGACCAATGGCCAATATGCTTGTGCTTGTGCGACGGTTACGCAGGCACTTGCAACACAGGGTTTTTACCTTACCATACGCTGTCCCATTGGGCTGAAGCAGGCGGAGTGTGTGGATCACAGCCTGGGAAGCAGGACCTCAGGGGAGTCTGCCAACAGACTGCCCTCCAGTATAGCCAGCTGAGAAAAGGTGGCAAGGCTGATGGATCCCGCTTACAACGAAATGTTTCTCTTCAGCAGAGGAGATTTTGCTACCACACGTCAGCAGCTCCTCTCCCTCAGAGTGCTGTTCCTGGGTAGACTAGGAAAAGCCACCACGTTCCCAGCTTAGGAGAGGCTCTTTTCCTAGTTGGTTTCAACCGTGAGAGAGCCAGAAGGGCTGATCTCCACCAGTCGGGCTGCACACCCTGAGTGCTTCGGGTAGGGCAGTCCTGAGCCAATGTGCCACCTTAGGAATGCAAGCCAAGTTTCCTTGCCACAGGAAGGCACACCGAGGCCTGGTGTTTTCTCTATGAAACTGACGTGGGCTTGAAGGGTGAGGCCTTTACAACAATGTGTATGGAGGTACTCGATTTGGGCTGCCTGGTGAAAGAACCTGCGCTCACCAGCACCCTGAGTACCTTTCCTGAACTTTGATTCCTAGCTGGGTGAACTCGCCCTTCGGAGGCTAGATGGGACCAAACGTGTTAAGCTTGTGGGGAAAGCCTTTGACCAATGGCCAATATGCTTCTGCTTGTGCGAGGGTTACGCAGGCACTTGCAACACAGTGTTTTGACCTTACCATAAGCTGTCCCTTTGGGCTGAAGCAGGCGGCGTGTGTGGATCACAGCCTGGGAAGCAGGACCTCAGGGGAGTCTGCCAACAGACTGCCCTCCAGTATAGCCAGCTGAGAAAAGGTGGCAAGGCTGATGGAACCCGCTTACAACGAAATGTTTCTCTTCAGCAGAGGAGATTTTGCTACCACACGTCAGCAGCTCCTCTCCCTCAGAGTGCTGTTCCTGGGTAGACTAGGAAAAGCCACCACGTTCCCCAGCTTAGGAGAGACTCTTTTCCTAGTTGGTTTCATCCGTGAGAGAGCCAGAAGGGCTGATCTCCACCAGTCGGGCTGCACAGCCTGAGTGCTTCGGGTAGGGCAGTCCTGAGCCAATGTGCCACCTTAGGAATGCAAGCCAAGTTTTCTTGCCACAGGAAGGCTCACCGAGGCCTGGTGTTTTCTCTATGAAACTGACGTGGGCTTGAAGGGTGAGGCCTTTACAACAATGTGTATGGAGGTACTCGATTTGGGCTGCCTGGTGAAAGAACCTGCGCTCACCAGCACCCTGAGTACCTTTCCTGAACTTTGATTCCTAGCTGGGTGAACTCGCCCTTCGGAGGCTGGATGGGACCAAACGTGTTAAGCTTGTGGGGAATGCCTTTGACCAATGGCCAATATGCTTGTGCTTGTGCGAGGGTTACGCAGGCACTTGCAACACCGGGTTTTGACCTTACCATAAGCTGTCCCTTTGGGCTGAAGCAGGCGGCGTGTGTGGATCACAGCCTGGGAAGCAGGACCTCAGGGGAGTCTGCCAACAGACTGCCCTCCAGTATAGCCAGCTGAGAAAAGGTGGCAAGGCTGATGGATCCCGCTTACAACGAAATGTTTCTCTTCAGCAGAGGAGATTTTGCTACCACACGTCAGCAGCTCCTCTCCCTCAGAGTGCTGTTCCTGGGTAGACTAGGAAAAGCCACCACGTTCCCAGCTTAGGAGAGGCTCTTTTCCTAGTTGGTTTCAACCGTGAGAGAGCCAGAAGGGCTGATCTCCACCAGTCGGGCTGCACAGCCTGAGTGCTTCGGGTAGGGCAGTCCTGAGCCAATGTGCCACCTTAGGAATTCAAGCCAAGTTTCCTTGCCACAGGAAGGCACACCGAGGCCTGGTGTTTTCTCTATGAAACTGACGTGGGCTTGACGGGTGAGGCCTTTACAACAATGTGTATGGAGGTACTCGATTTGGGCTGCCTGGTGAAAGAACCTGCGCTCACCAGCACCCTGAGTACCTTTCCTGAACTTTGATTCCTAGCTGGGTGAACTCGCCCTTCGGAGGCTAGATGGGACCAAACGTGTTAAGCTTGTGGGGAAAGCCTTTGACCAATGGCCAATATGCTTGTGCTTGTGCGAGGGTTACGCAGGCACTTGCAACACAGGTTTTTTACCGTACCATAAGCTGTCCCTTTGGGCTGAAGCAGGCGGCGTGTGTGGATCACAGCCTGGGAAGCAGGACCTCAGGGGGAGTCTGCCAACAGACTGCCCTCCAGTATAGCCAGCTGAGAAAAGGTGGCAAGGCTAATGGATCCCGCTTACAACGAAATATTTCTCTTCAGCAGAGGAGATTTTGCTACCACACGTCAGCAGCTCCTCTCCCTCAGAGTGCTGTTCCTGGGTAGACTAGGAAAAGCCACCACGTTCCCAGCTTAGGAGAGGCTCTTTTCCTAGTTGGTTTCAACCGTGAGAGAGCCAGAAGGGCTGATCTCCACCAGTCGGGCTGCACAGCCTGAGTGCTTCGGGTAGGGCAGTCCTGAGCCAATGTGCCACCTTAGGAATGCAAGCCAAGTTTCCTTGCCACAGGAAGGCACACCGAGGCCTGGTGTTTTCTCTATGAAACTGACGTGGGCTTGAAGGGTGAGGCCTTTACAACAATGTGTATGGAGGTACTCGATTTGGGCTGCCTGGTGAAAGAACCTGCGCTCACCAGCACCCTGAGTACCTTTCCTGAACTTTGATTCCTAGCTGGGTGAACTCGCCCTTCGGTGGCTAGATGGGACCAAACGTGTTAAGCTTGTGGGGAAAGCCTTTGACCAATGGCCAATATGCTTGTGCTTCTGCGAGGGTTACGCGGGCACTGGCCAACACAGGGTTTTTACCTTACCATAAGCTGTCCCTTTGGGCTGAAGCAGGCGGCGTGTGTGGATCACAGCCTGGGAAGCAGGACCTCAGGGGAGTCTGCCAACAACTGCCCTCCAGTATAGCCAGCTGAGAAAAGGTGGCAAGGCTGATGGAACCCACTTACAACGAAATGTTTCTCTTCAGCAGAGGAGATTTTGCTACCACACGTCAGCAGCTCCTCTCCCTCAGAGTGCTGTTCCTGGGTAGACTAGGAAAAGCCACCACATTCCCAGCTTAGGAGAGGCTCTTTTCGTAGTTGGTTTCAACCGTGAGAGAGCCAGAAGGGCTGATCTCCACCAGTCGGGCTGCACAGCCTGAGTGCTTCGGGTAGGGCAGTCCTGAGCCAATGTGCCACCTTAGGAATGCAAGCCAAGTTTCCTTGCCACAGGAAGGCACACCGAGGCCTGGTGTTTTCTCTATGAAACTGACGTGGGCTTGAAGGGTGAGGCCTTTACAACAATGTGTATGGAGGTACTCGATTTGGGCTGCCTGGTGAAAGAACCTGCGCTCACCAGCACCCTGAGTACCTTTCCTGAACTTTGATTCCTAGCTGGGTGAACTCGCCCTTCGGAGGCTAGATGGGACCAAACGTGTTAAGCTTGTGGGGAAAGCCTTTGACCAATGGCCAATATGCTTGTGCTTGTGCGACGGTTACGCAGGCACTTGCAACACAGGGTTTTTACCTTACCATACGCTGTCCCTTTGGGCTGAAGCAGGCGGAGTGTGTGGATCACAGCCTGGGAAGCAGGACCTCAGGGGAGTCTGCCAACAGACTGCCCTCCAGTATAGCCAGCTGAGAAAAGGTGGCAAGGCTGATGGATCCCGCTTACAACGAAATGTTTCTCTTCAGCAGAGGAGATTTTGCTACCACACGTCAGCAGCTCCTCTCCCTCAGAGTGCTGTTCCTGGGTAGACTAGGAAAAGCCACCACGTTCCCAGCTTAGGAGAGGCTCTTTTCCTAGTTGGTTTCAACCGTGAGAGAGCCAGAAGGGCTGATCTCCACCAGTCGGGCTGCACAGCCTGAGTGCTTCGGGTAGGGCAGTCCTGAGCCAATGTGCCACCTTAGGAATGCAAGCCAAGTTTCCTTGCCACAGGAAGGCACACCGAGGCCTGGTGTTTTCTCTATGAAACTGACGTGGGCTTGAAGGGTGAGGCCTTTACAACAATGTGTATGGAGGTACTCGATTTGGGCTGCCTGGTGAAAGAACCTGCGCTCACCAGCACCCTGAGTACCTTTCCTGAACTTTGATTCCTAGCTGGGTGAACTCGCCCTTCGGAGGCTAGATGGGACCAAACGTGTTAAGCTTGTGGGGAAAGCCTTTGACCAATGGCCAATATGCTTGTGCTTGTGCGAGGGTTACGCAGGCACTTGCAACACAGGGTTTTTACCGTACCATAAGCTGTCCCTTTGGGCTGAAGCAGGCGGCGTGTGTGGATCACAGCCTGGGAAGCAGGACCTCAGGGGAGTCTGCCAACAGACTGCCCTCCAGTATAGCCAGCTGAGAAAAGGTGGCAAGGCTAATGGATCCCGCTTACAACGAAATATTTCTCTTCAGCAGAGGAGATTTTGCTACCACACGTCAGCAGCTCCTCTCCCTCAGAGTGCTGTTCCTGGGTAGACTAGGAAAAGCCACCACGTTCCCAGCTTAGGAGAGGCTCTTTTCCTAGTTGGTTTCAACCGTGAGAGAGCCAGAAGGGCTGATCTCCACCAGTCGGGCTGCACAGCCTGAGTGCTTCGGGTAGGGCAGTCCTGAGCCAATGTGCCACCTTAGGAATGCAAGCCAAGTTTCCTTGCCACAGGAAGGCACACCGAGGCCTGGTGTTTTCTCTATGAAACTGACGTGGGCTTGAAGGGTGAGGCCTTTACAACAATGTGTATGGAGGTACTCGATTTGGGCTGCCTGGTGAAAGAACCTGCGCTCACCAGCACCCTGAGTACCTTTCCTGAACTTTGATTCCTAGCTGGGTGAACTCGCCCTTCGGTGGCTAGATGGGACCAAACGTGTTAAGCTTGTGGGGAAAGCCTTTGACCAATGGCCAATATGCTTGTGCTTCTGCGAGGGTTACGTGGGCACTGGCCAACACAGGGTTTTTACCTTACCATAAGCTGTCCCTTTGGGCTGAAGCAGGCGGCGTGTGTGGATCACAGCCTGGGAAGCAGGACCTCAGGGGAGTCTGCCAACAACTGCCCTCCAGTATAGCCAGCTGAGAAAAGGTGGCAAGGCTGATGGAACCCACTTACAACGAAATGTTTCTCTTCAGCAGAGGAGATTTTGCTACCACACGTCAGCAGCTCCTCTCCCTCAGAGTGCTGTTCCTGGGTAGACTAGGAAAAGCCACCACATTCCCAGCTTAGGAGAGGCTCTTTTCGTAGTTGGTTTCAACCGTGAGAGAGCCAGAAGGGCTGATCTCCACCAGTCGGGCTGCACAGCCTGAGTGCTTCGGGTAGGGCAGTCCTGAGCCAATGTGCCACCTTAGGAATGCAAGCCAAGTTTCCTTGCCACAGGAAGGCACACCGAGGCCTGGTGTTTTCTCTATGAAACTGACGTGGGCTTGAAGGGTGAGGCCTTTACAACAATGTGTATGGAGGTACTCGATTTGGGCTGCCTGGTGAAAGAACCTGCGCTCACCAGCACCCTGAGTACCTTTCCTGAACTTTGATTCCTAGCTGGGTGAACTCGCCCTTCGGAGGCTAGATGGGACCAAACGTGTTAAGCTTGTGGGGAAAGCCTTTGACCAATGGCCAATATGCTTGTGCTTGTGCGACGGTTACGCAGGCACTTGCAACACAGGGTTTTTACCTTACCATACGCTGTCCCTTTGGGCTGAAGCAGGCGGAGTGTGTGGATCACAGCCTGGGAAGCAGGACCTCAGGGGAGTCTGCCAACAGACTGCCCTCCAGTATAGCCAGCTGAGAAAAGGTGGCAAGGCTGATGGATCCCGCTTACAACGAAATGTTTCTCTTCAGCAGAGGAGATTTTGCTACCACACGTCAGCAGCTCCTCTCCCTCAGAGTGCTGTTCCTGGGTAGACTAGGAAAAGCCACCACGTTCCCAGCTTAGGAGAGGCTCTTTTCCTAGTTGGTTTCAACCGTGAGAGAGCCAGAAGGGCTGATCTCCACCAGTCGGGCTGCACAGCCTGAGTGCTTCGGGTAGGGCAGTCCTGAGCCAATGTGCCACCTTAGGAATGCAAGCCAAGTTTCCTTGCCACAGGAAGGCACACCGAGGCCTGGTGTTTTCTCTATGAAACTGACGTGGGCTTGAAGGGTGAGGCCTTTACAACAATGTGTATGGAGGTACTCGATTTGGGCTGCCTGGTGAAAGAACCTGCGCTCACCAGCACCCTGAGTACCTTTCCTGAACTTTGATTCCTAGCTGGGTGAACTCGCCCTTCGGAGGCTAGATGGGACCAAACGTGTTAAGCTTGTGGGGAAAGCCTTTGACCAATGGCCAATATGCTTGTGCTTGTGCGAGGGTTACGCAGGCACTTGCAACACAGGGTTTTTACCGTACCATAAGCTGTCCCTTTGGGCTGAAGCAGGCGGCGTGTGTGGATCACAGCCTGGGAAGCAGGACCTCAGGGGAGTCTGCCAACAGACTGCCCTCCAGTATAGCCAGCTGAGAAAAGGTGGCAAGGCTGATGGAACCCGCTTACAACGAAATGTTTCTCTTCAGCAGAGGAGAATTTGCTACCACACGTCAGCAGCTCCTCTCCCTCAGAGTGCTGTTCCTGGGTAGGCTAGGAAAAGCCACCACGTTCCCAGCTTAGGAGAGGATGTTTTCCTAGTTGGTTTCAACCGTGAGAGAGCCAGAAGGGCTGATCTCCACCAGTCGGGCTGCACAGCCTGAGTGCTTCGGGTAGGGCAGTCCTGAGCCAATGTGCCACCCTAGGAATGCAAGCCAAGTTTCCTTGCCACAGGAAGGCTCACCGAGGCCTGGTGTTTTCTCTATGAAACTGACGTGGGCTTGAAGGGTGAGGCCTTTACAACAATGTGTTTGGAGGTACTCGATTTGGTATGCCTGGTGAAAGAACCGGCGCTCACCAGCACCCTGAGTACCTTTCCTGAACTTTGATTCCTAGCTGGGTGAACTCGCCCTTCGGAGGCTAGATGGGACCAAACGTGTTAAGCTTGTGGGGAAAGCCTTTGACCAATGGCCAATATGCTTGTGCTTGTGCGAGGGTTACGCAGGCACTTGCAACACAGGGTTTTTACCGTACCATAAGCTGTCCCTTTGGGCTGAAGCAGGCGGCGTGTGTGGATCACAGCCTGGGAAGCAGGACCTCAGGGGAGTCTGCCAACAGACTGCCCTCCAGTATAGCCAGCTGAGAAAAGGTGGCAAGGCTGATGGATCCCGCTTACAACGAAATGTTTCTCTTCAGCAGAGGAGATTTTGCTACCACACGTCAGCAGCTCCTCTCCCTCAGAGTGCTGTTCCTGGGTAGACTAGGAAAAGCCACCACGTTCCCAGCTTAGGAGAGGCTCTTTTCCTAGTTGGTTTCAACCGTGAGAGAGCCAGAAGGGCTGATCTCCACCAGTCGGGCTGCACAGCCTGAGTGCTTCGGGTAGGGCAGTCCTGAGCCAATGTTCCACCTTAGGAATGCAAGCCAAGTTTCCTTGCCACAGGAAGGCACACCGAGGCCTGGTGTTTTCTCTATGAAACTGACGTGGGCTTGAAGGGTGAGGCCTTTACAACAATGTGTATGGAGGTACTCGATTTGGGCTGCCTGGTGAAAGAACCTGCGCTCACCAGCACCCTGAGTACCTTTCCTGAACTTTGATTCCTAGCTGGGTGAACTCGCCCTTCGGAGGCTAGATGGGACCAAACGTGTTAAGCTTGTGGGGAATGCCTTTGACCAATGGCCAATATGCTTGTGCTTGTGCGAGGGTTACGCAGGCACTTGCAACACAGGGTTTTTACCTTACCATAAGCTGTCCCTTTGGGCTGAAGCAGGCGGCGTGTGTGGATCACAGCCTGGGAAGCAGGACCTCAGGGGAGTCTGCCAACAGACTGCCCTCCAGTATAGCCAGCTGAGAAAAGGTGGCAAGGCTGATGGAACCCGCTTACAACGAAATGTTTCTCTTCAGCAGAGGAGATTTTGCTACCACACGTTAGCAGCTCCTCTCCCTCAGAGTGCTGTTCCTGGGTAGACTAGGAAACGCCACCACGTTCCCAGCTTAGGAGAGGCTCTTTTCCTAGTTGGTTTCAACCGTGAGAGAGCCAGAAGGGCTGATCTCCACCAGTCGGGCTGCACAGCCTGAGTGCTTCGGGTAGGGCAGTCCTGAGCCAATGTGCCACCTTAGGAATGCAAGCCAAGTTTCCTTGCCACAGGAAGGCACACCGAGGCCTGGTGTTTTCTCTATGAAACTGACGTGGGCTTGAAGGGTGAGGCCTTTACAACAATGTGTATGGAGGTACTCGATTTGGGCTGCCTGGTGAAAGAACCTGCGCTCACCAGCACCCTGAGTACCTTTCCTGAACTTTGATTCCTAGCTGGGTGAACTCGCCCTTCGGTGGATAGATGGGACCAAACGTGTTAAGCTTGTGGGGAAAGCCTTTGACCAATGGCCAATATGCTTGTGCTTGTGCGAGGGTTACGCAGGCACTTGCCAACACAGGGTTTTGACCTTACCATAAGCTGTCCCTTTGGGCTGAAGCAGGTGGCTTGTGTGGATCACAGCCTGGGAAGCAGGACCTCAGGGGAGTCTGCCAACAGACTGCCCTCCAGTATAGCCAGCTGAGAAAAGGTGGCAAGGCTGATGGAACCCGCTTACAACGAAATGTTTCTCTTCAGCAGAGGAGATTTTGCTACCACACGTCAGCAGCTCCTCTCCCTCAGAGTGCTGTTCCTGGGTAGGCTAGGAAAAGCCACCACGTTCCCAGCTTAGGAGAGGCTGTTTTCCTAGTTGGTTTCAACCGTGAGAGAGCCAGAAGGGCTGATCTCCACCAGTCGGGCTGCACAGCCTGAGTGCTTCGGGTAGGGCAGTCCTGAGCCAATGTGCCACCTTAGGAATGCAAGCCAAGTTTCCTTGCCACAGGAAGGCTCACCGAGGCCTGGTGTTTTCTCTATGAAACTGACGTGGGCTTGAATGGTGAGGCCTTTACAACAATGTGTTTGGAGGTACTCGATTTGGGCTGCCTGGTGAAAGAACCTGCGCTCACCAGCACCCTGAGTACCTTTCCTGAACTTTGATTCCTAGCTGGGTGAACTCGCCCTTCGGAGGCTAGATGGGACCAAACGTGTTAAGCTTGTGGGGAAAGCCTTTGACCAATGGCCAATATGCTTGTGCTTGTGCGAGGGTTACGCAGGCACTTGCAACACAGGGTTTTGACCTTACCATAAGCTGTCCCTTTGGGCTGAAGCAGGCGGCGTGTGTGGATCACAGCCTGGGAAGCAGGACCTCAGGGGAGTCTGCCAACAGACTGCCCTCCAGTATAGCCAGCTGAGAAAAGGTGGCAAGGCTGATGGAACCCGCTTACAACGAAATGTTTCTCTTCAGCAGAGGAGATTTTGCTACCACACGTCAGCAGCTCCTCTCCCTCAGAGTGCTGTTCCTGGGTAGGCTAGGAAAAGTCACCACGTTCCCAGCTTAGGAGAGGCTCTTTTCCTAGTTGGTTTCAACCGTGAGAGAGCCAGAAGGGCTGATCTCCACCAGTCGGGCGCACAGCCTGAGTGCTTCGGGTAGGGCAGTCCTGAGCCAATGTGCCACCTTAGGAATGCAAGCCAAGTTTCCTTGCCACAGGAAGGCACACCGAGGCCTGGTGTTTTCTCTATGAAAATGACGTGGGCTAGAAGGGTGAGGCCTTTACAACAATGTGTATGGAGGTACTCGATTTGGGCTGCCTGGTGAAAGAACCTGCGCTCACCAGCACCCTGAGTACCTTTCCTGAACTTTGATTCCTAGCTGGGTGAACTCGCCCTTCGGTGGCTAGATGGGACCAAACGTGTTAAGCTTGTGGGGAAAGCCTTTGACCAATGGCCAATATGCTTGTGCTTGTGCGAGGGTTACGCAGGCACTTGCCAACACAGGGTTTTGACCTTACCATAAGCTGTCCCTTTGGGCTGAAGCAGGCGGCGTGTGTGGATCACAGCCTGGGAAGCAGGACCTCAGGGGAGTCTGCCAACAGACTGCCCTCCAGTATAGCCAGCTGAGAAAAGGTGGCAAGGCTGATGGAACCCGCTTACAACGAAATGTTTCTCTTCAGCAGAGGAGATTTTGCTACCACACGTCAGCAGCTCCTCTCCCTCAGAGTGCTGTTCCTGGGTAGGCTAGGAAAAGCCACCACGTTCCCAGCTTAGGAGAGGCTCTTTTCCTAGTTGGTTTCAACCGTGAGAGACCCAGAAGGGCTGATCTCCACCAGTCGGGCTGCACAGCCTGAGTGCTTCGGGTAGGGCAGTCCTGAGCCAATGTGCCACCCTAGGAATGCAAGCCAAGTTTCCTTGCCACAGGAAGGCTCACCGAGGCCTGGTGTTTTCTCTATGAAACTGACGTGGGCTTGAAGGGTGAGGCCTTTACAACAATGTGTTTGGAGGTACTCGATTTGGGCTGCCTGGTGAAAGAACCTGCGCTCACCAGCACCCTGAGTACCTTTCCTGAACTTTGATTCCTAGCTGGGTGAACTCGCCCTTCGGAGGCTAGATGGGACCAAACGTGTTAAGCTTGTGGGGAAAGCCTTTGACCAATGGCCAATATGCTTGTGCTTGTGCGAGGGTTACGCAGGCACTTGCAACACAGGGTTTTGACCTTACCATAAGCTGTCCCTTTGGGCTGAAGCAGGCGGCGTGTGTGGATCACAGCCTGGGAAACAGGACCTCAGGGGAGTCTGCCAACAGACTGCCCTCCAGTATAGCCAGCTGAGAAAAGGTGGCAAGGCTGATGGATCCCGCTTACAACGAAATGTTTCTCTTCAGCAGAGGAGATTTTGCTACCACACGTCAGCAGCTCCTCTCCCTCAGAGTGCTGTTCCTGGGTAGACTAGGAAAAGCCACCACGTTCCCAGCTTAGGAGAGGCTCTTTTCCTAGTTGGTTTCAACCGTGAGAGAGCCAGAAGGGCTGATCTCCACCAGTCGGGCTGCACAGCCTGAGTGCTTCGGGTAGGGCAGTCCTGAGCCAATGTTCCACCTTAGGAATGCAAGCCAAGTTTCCTTGCCACAGGAAGGCACACCGAGGCCTGGTGTTTTCTCTATGAAACTGACGTGGGTTTGAAGGGTGAGGCCTTTACAACAATGTGTATGGAGGTACTCGATTTGGGCTGCCTGGTGAAAGAACCTGCGCTCACCAGCACCCTGAGTACCTTTCCTGAACTTTGATTCCTAGCTGGGTGAACTCGCCCTTCGGAGGCTAGATGGGACCAAACGTGTTAAGCTTGTGGGGAATGCCTTTGACCAATGGCCAATATGCTTGTGCTTGTGCGAGGGTTACGCAGGCACTTGCAACACAGGGTTTTTACCTTACCATAAGCTGTCCCTTTGGGCTGAAGCAGGCGGCGTGTGTGGATCACAGCCTGGGAAGCAGGACCTCAGGGGAGTCTGCCAACAGACTGCCCTCCAGTATAGCCAGCTGAGAAAAGGTGGCAAGCCTGATGGAACCCGCTTACAACGAAATGTTTCTCTTCAGCAGAGGAGATTTTGCTACCACACGTTAGCAGCTCCTCTCCCTCAGAGTGCTGTTCCTGGGTAGACTAGGAAACGCCACCACGTTCCCAGCTTAGGAGAGGCTCTTTTCCTAGTTGGTTTCAACCGTGAGAGAGCTAGAAGGTCTGATCTCCACCAGTCGGGCTGCACAGCCTGAGTGCTTCGGGTAGGGCAGTCCTGAGCCAATGTGCCACCTTAGGAATGCAAGCCAAGTTTCCTTGCCACAGGAAGGCACACCGAGGCCTGGTGTTTTCTCTATGAAACTGACGTGGGCTTGAAGGGTGAGGCCTTTACAACAATGTGTATGGAGGTACTCGATTTGGGCTGCCTGGTGAAAGAACCTGCGCTCACCAGCACCCTGAGTACCTTTCCTGAACTTTGATTCCTAGCTGGGTGAACTCGCCCTTCGGTGGCTAGATGGGACCAAACGTGTTAAGCTTGTGGGGAAAGCCTTTGAACAATGGCCAATATGCTTGTGCTTGTGCGAGGGTTACGCAGGCACTTGCCAACACAGGGTTTTGACCTTACCATAAGCTGTCCCTTTGGGCTGAAGCAGGTGGCGTGTGTGGATCACAGCCTGGGAAGCAGGACCTCAGGGGAGTCTGCCAACAGACTGCCCTCCAGTATAGCCAGCTGAGAAAAGGTGGCAAGGCTGATGGAACCCGCTTACAACGAAATGTTTCTCTTCAGCAGAGGAGATTTTGCTACCACACGTCAGCAGCTCCTCTCCCTCAGAGTGCTGTTCCTGGGTAGGCTAGGAAAAGTCACCACGTTCCCAGCTTAGGAGAGGCTCTTTTCCTAGTTGGTTTCAACCGTGAGAGAGCCAGAAGGGCTGATCTCCACCACTCGGGCGCACAGCCTGAGTGCTTCGGGTAGGGCAGTCCTGAGCCAATGTGCCACCCTAGGAATGCAAGCCAAGTTTCCTTGCCACAGGAAGGCTCACCGAGGCCTGGTGTTTTCTCTATGAAACTGACGTGGGCTTGAAGGGTGAGGCCTTTACAACAATGTGTTTGGAGGTACTCGATTTGGTATGCCTGGTGAAAGAACCGGCGCTCACCAGCACCCTGAGTACCTTTCCTGAACTTTGATTCCTAGCTGGGTGAACTCGCCCTTCGGAGGCTAGATGGGACCAAACGTGTTAAGCTTGTGGGGAAAGCCTTTGACCAATGGCCAATATGCTTGTGCTTGTGCGAGGGTTACGCAGGCACTTGCAACACAGGGTTTTTACCTTACCATAAGCTGTCCCTTTGGGCTGAAGCAGGCGGCGTGTGTGGATCACAGCCTGGGAAGCAGGACCTCAGGGGAGTCTGCCAACAGACTGCCCTCCAGTATAGCCAGCTGAGAAAAGGTGGCAAGGCTGATGGATCCCGCTTACAACGAAATGTTTCTCTTCAGCAGAGGAGATTTTGCTACCACACGTCAGCAGCTCCTCTCCCTCAGAGTGCTGTTCCTGGGTAGACTAGGAAAAGCCACCACGTTCCCAGCTTAGGAGAGGCTCTTTTCCTAGTTGGTTTCAACCGTGAGAGAGCCAGAAGGGCTGATCTCCACCAGTCGGGCTGCACAGCCTGAGTGCTTCGGGTAGGGCAGTCCTGAGCCAATGTTCCACCTTAGGAATGCAAGCCAAGTTTCCTTGCCACAGGAAGGCACACCGAGGCCTGGTGTTTTCTCTATGAAACTGACGTGGGCTTGAAGGGTGAGGCCTTTACAACAATGTGTATGGAGGTACTCGATTTGGGCTGCCTGGTGAAAGAACCTGCGCTCACCAGCACCCTGAGTACCTTTCCTGAACTTTGATTCCTAGCTGGGTGAACTCGCCCTTCGGAGGCTAGATGGGACCAAACGTGTTAAGCTTGTGGGGAATACCTTTGACCAGTGGCCAATATGCTTGTGCTTGTGTGAGGGTTACGCAGGCACTTGCAACACAGGGTTTTTACCTTACCATAAGCTGTCCCTTTGGGCTGAAGCAGGCGGCGTGTGTGGATCACAGCCTGGGAAGCAGGACCTCAGGGGAGTCTGCCAACAGACTGCCCTCCAGTATAGCCAGCTGAGAAAAGGTGGCAAGCCTGATGGAACCCGCTTACAACGAAATGTTTCTCTTCAGCAGAGGAGATTTTGCTACCACACGTTAGCAGCTCCTCTCCCTCAGAGTGCTGTTCCTGGGTAGACTAGGAAACTCCACCACGTTCCCAGCTTAGGAGAGGCTCTTTTCCTAGTTGGTTTCAACCGTGAGAGAGCCAGAAGGGCTGATCTCCACCAGTCGGGCTGCACAGCCTGAGTGCTTCGGGTAGGGCAGTCCTGAGCCAATGTGCCACCTTAGGAATGCAAGCCAAGTTTCCTTGCCACAGGAAGGCACACCGAGGCCTGGTGTTTTCTCTATGAAACTGACGTGGGCTTGAAGGGTGAGGCCTTTACAACAATGTGTATGGAGGTACTCGATTTGGGCTGCCTGGTGAAAGAACCTGCGCTCACCAGCACCCTGAGTACCTTTCCTGAACTTTGATTCCTAGCTGGGTGAACTCGCCCTTCGGTGGCTAGATGGGACCAAACGTGTTAAGCTTGTGGGGAAAGCCTTTGACCAATGGCCAATATGCTTGTGCTTGTGCGAGGGTTACGCAGGCACTTGCCAACACAGGGTTTTGACCTTACCATAAGCTGTCCCTTTGGGCTGAAGCAGGCGGCGTGTGTGGATCACAGCCTGGGAAGCAGGACCTCAGGGGAGTCTGCCAACAGACTGCCCTCCAGTATAGCCAGCTGAGAAAAGGTGGCAAGGCTGATGGAACCCGCTTACAACGAAATGTTTCTCTTCAGCAGAGGAGATTTTGCTACCACACGTCAGCAGCTCCTCTCCCTCAGAGTGCTGTTCCTGGGTAGGCTAGGAAAAGCCACCACGTTCCCAGCTTAGGAGAGGCTCTTTTCCTAGTTGGTTTCAACCGTGAGAGACCCAGAAGGGCTGATCTCCACCAGTCGGGCTGCACAGCCTGAGTGCTTCGGGTAGGGCAGTCCTGAGCCAATGTGCCACCCTAGGAATGCAAGCCAATTTTCCTTGCCACAGGAAGGCTCACCGAGGCCTGGTGTTTTCTCTATGAAACTGACGTGGGCTTGAAGGGTGAGGCCTTTACAACAATGTGTTTGGAGGTACTCGATTTGGTATGCCTGGTGAAAGAACCGGCGCTCACCAGCACCCTGAGTACCTTTCCTGAACTTTGATTCCTAGCTGGGTGAACTCGCCCTTCGGAGGCTAGATGGGACCAAACGTGTTAAGCTTGTGGGGAAAGCCTTTGACCAATGGCCAATATGCTTGTGCTTGTGCGAGGGTTACGCAGGCACTTGCAACACAGGGTTTTGACCTTACCATAAGCTGTCCCTTTGGGCTGAAGCAGGCGGCGTGTGTGGATCACAGCCTGGGAAGCAGGACCTCAGGGGAGTCTGCCAACAGACTGCCCTCCAGTATAGCCAGCTGAGAAAAGGTGGCAAGGCTGATGGATCCCGCTTACAACGAAATGTTTCTCTTCAGCAGAGGAGATTTTGCTACCACACGTCAGCAGCTCCTCTCCCTCAGAGTGCTGTTCCTGGGTAGACTAGGAAAAGCCACCACGTTCCCAGCTTAGGAGAGGCTCTTTTCCTAGTTGGTTTCAACCGTGAGAGAGCCAGAAGGGCTGATCTCCACCAGTCGGGCTGCACAGCCTGAGTGCTTCGGGTAGGGCAGTCCTGAGCCAATGTGCCACCTTAGGAATGCAAGCCAAGTTTCCTTGCCACAGGAAGGCACACCGAGGCCTGGTGTTTTCTCTATGAAACTGACGTGGGCTTGAAGGGTGAGGCCTTTACAACAATGTGTATGGAGGTACTCGATTTGGGCTGCCTGGTGAAAGAACCTGCGCTCACCAGCACCCTGAGTACCTTTCCTGAACTTTGATTCCTAGCTGGGTGAACTCGCCCTTCGGTGGCTAGATGGGACCAAACGTGTTAAGGTTGTGGGGAAAGCCTTTGACCAATGGCCAATATGCTTGTGCTTGTGCGAGGGTTACGCAGGCACTTGCCAACACAGGGTTCTGACCTTATCATAAGCTGTCCCTTTGGGCTGAAGCAGGCGGCGTGTGTGGATCACAGCCTGGGAAGCAGGACCTCAGGGGAGTCTGCCAACAGACTGCCCTCCAGTATGGCCAGCTGAGAAAAGGTGGCAAGGCTGATGGAACCCGCTTACAACGAAATGTTTCTCTTCAGCAGAGGAGATTTTGCTACCACACGTCAGCAGCTCCTCTCCCTCAGAGTGATGTTCCTGGGTAGACTAGGAAAAGCCACCACGTTCCCAGCTTAGGAGAGGCTGTTTTCCTAGTTGGTTTCAACCGTGAGAGAGCCAGAAGGGCTGATCTCCACCAATCGGGCTGCACAGCCTGAGTGCTTCGGGTAGGGCAGTCCTGAGCCAATGTGCCACCTTAGGAATGCAAGCCAAGTTTCCTTGCCACAGGAAGGCTCACCGAGGCCTGGTGTTTTCTCTATGAAACTGACGTGGGCTTGAAGGGTGAGGCCTTTACAACAATGTGTTTGGAGGTACTCGATTTGGGCTGCCTGGTGAAAGAACCTGCGCTCACCAGCACCCTGAGTACCTTTCCTGAACTTTGATTCCTAGCTGGGTGAACTCGCCCTTCGGAGGCTAGATGGGACCAAACGTGTTAAGCTTGTGGGGAAAGCCTTTGACCAATGGCCAATATGCTTGTGCTTGTGCGAGGGTTACGCAGGCACTTGCAACACAGGGTTTTGACCTTACCATAAGCTGTCCCTTTGGGCTGAAGCAGGCGGCGTGTGTGGATCACAGCCTGGGAAGCAGGACCTCAGGGGAGTCTGCCAACAGACTGCCCTCCAGTATAGCCAGCTGAGAAAAGGTGGCAAGGCTGATGGAACCCGCTTACAACGAAATGTTTCTCTTCAGCAGAGGAGATTTTGCTACCACACGTCAGCAGCTCCTCTCCCTCAGAGTGCTGTTCCTGGGTAGGCTAGGAAAAGTCACCACGTTCCCAGCTTAGGAGAGGCTCTTTTCCTAGTTGGTTTCAACCGTGAGAGAGCCAGAAGGGCTGATCTCCACCAGTCGGGCGCACAGCCTGAGTGCTTCGGGTAGGGCAGTCCTGAGCCAATGTGCCACCTTAGGAATGCAAGCCAAGTTTCCTTGCCACAGGAAGGCACACCGAGGCCTGGTGTTTTCTCTATGAAAATGACGTGGGCTAGAAGGGTGAGGCCTTTACAACAATGTGTATGGAGGTACTCGATTTGGGCTGCCTGGTGAAAGAACCTGCGCTCACCAGCACCCTGAGTACCTTTCCTGAACTTTGATTCCTAGCTGGGTGAACTCGCCCTTCGGTGGCTAGATGGGACCAAACGTGTTAAGCTTGTGGGGAAAGCCTTTGACCAATGGCCAATATGCTTGTGCTTGTGCGAGGGTTACGCAGGCACTTGCCAACACAGGGTTTTGACCTTACCATAAGCTGTCCCTTTGGGCTGAAGCAGGCGGCGTGTGTGGATCACAGCCTGGGAAGCAGGACCTCAGGGGAGTCTGCCAACAGACTGCCCTCCAGTATAGCCAGCTGAGAAAAGGTGGCAAGGCTGATGGAACCCGCTTACAACGAAATGTTTCTCTTCAGCAGAGGAGATTTTGCTACCACACGTCAGCAGCTCCTCTCCCTCAGAGTGCTGTTCCTGGGTAGGCTAGGAAAAGCCACCACGTTCCCAGCTTAGGAGAGGCTCTTTTCCTAGTTGGTTTCAACCGTGAGAGAGCCAGAAGGGCTGATCTCCACCAGTCGGGCTGCACAGCCTGAGTGCTTCGGGTAGGGCAGTCCTGAGCCAATGTGCCACCCTAGGAATGCAAGCCAAGTTTCCTTGCCACAGGAAGGCTCACCGAGGCCTGGTGTTTTCTCTATGAAACTGACGTGGGCTTGAAGGGTGAGGCCTTTACAACAATGTGTTTGGAGGTACTCGATTTGGTATGCCTGGTGAAAGAACCGGCGCTCACCAGCACCCTGAGTACCTTTCCTGAACTTTGATTCCTAGCTGGGTGAACTCGCCCTTCGGAGGCTAGATGGGACCAAACGTGTTAAGCTTGTGGGGAAAGCCTTTGACCAATGGCCAATATGCTTGTGCTTGTGCGAGGGTTACGCAGGCACTTGCAACACAGGGTTTTTACCTTACCATAAGCTGTCCCTTTGGGCTGAAGCAGGCGGCGTGTGTGGATCACAGCCTGGGAAGCAGGACCTCAGGGGAGTCTGCCAACAGACTGCCCTCCAGTATAGCCAGCTGAGAAAAGGTGGCAAGGCTGATGGATCCCGCTTACAACGAAATGTTTCTCTTCAGCAGAGGAGATTTTGCTACCACACGTCAGCAGCTCCTCTCCCTCAGAGTGCTGTTCCTGGGTAGACTAGGAAAAGCCACCACGTTCCCAGCTTAGGAGAGGCTCTTTTCCTAGTTGGTTTCAACCGTGAGAGAGCCAGAAGGGCTGATCTCCACCAGTCGGGCTGCACAGCCTGAGTGCTTCGGGTAGGGCAGTCCTGAGCCAATGTTCCACCTTAGGAATGCAAGCCAAGTTTCCTTGCCACAGGAAGGCACACCGAGGCCTGGTGTTTTCTCTATGAAACTGACGTGGGCTTGAAGGGTGAGGCCTTTACAACAATGTGTATGGAGGTACTCGATTTGGGCTGCCTGGTGAAAGAACCTGCGCTCACCAGCACCCTGAGTACCTTTCCTGAACTTTGATTCCTAGCTGGGTGAACTCGCCCTTCGGAGGCTAGATGGGACCAAACGTGTTAAGCTTGTGGGGAAAGCCTTTGACCAATGGCCAATATGCTTGTGCTTGTGCGAGGGTTACGCAGGCACTTGCAACACAGGGTTTTGACCTTACCATAAGCTGTCCCTTTGGGCTGAAGCAGGCGGCGTGTGTGGATCACAGCCTGGGAAGCAGGACCTCAGGGGAGTCTGCCAACAGACTGCCCTCCAGTATAGCCAGCTGAGAAAAGGTGGCAAGGCTGATGGAACCCGCTTACAACGAAATGTTTCTCTTCAGCAGAGGAGATTTTGCTACCACACGTCAGCAGCTCCTCTCCCTCAGAGTGCTGTTCCTGGGTAGGCTAGGAAAAGTCACCACGTTCCCAGCTTAGGAGAGGCTCTTTTCCTAGTTGGTTTCAACCGTGAGAGAGCCAGAAGGGCTGATCTCCACCAGTCGGGCACACAGCCTGAGTGCTTCGGGTAGGGCAGTCCTGAGCCAATGTGCCACCTTAGGAATGCAAGCCAAGTTTCCTTGCCACAGGAAGGCACACCGAGGCCTGGTGTTTTCTCTATGAAAATGACGTGGGCTAGAAGGGTGAGGCCTTTACAACAATGTGTATGGAGGTACTCGATTTGGGCTGCCTGGTGAAAGAACCTGCGCTCACCAGCACCCTGAGTACCTTTCCTGAACTTTGATTCCTAGCTGGGTGAACTCGCCCTTCGGTGGCTAGATGGGACCAAACGTGTTAAGCTTGTGGGGAAAGCCTTTGACCAATGGCCAATATGCTTGTGCTTGTGCGAGGGTTACGCAGGCACTTGCCAACACAGGGTTTTGACCTTACCATAAGCTGTCCCTTTGGGCTGAAGCAGGCGGCGTGTGTGGATCACAGCCTGGGAAGCAGGACCTCAGGGGAGTCTGCCAACAGACTGCCCTCCAGTATAGCCAGCTGAGAAAAGGTGGCAAGGCTGATGGAACCCGCTTACAACGAAATGTTTCTCTTCAGCAGAGGAGATTTTGCTACCACACGTCAGCAGCTCCTCTCCCTCAGAGTGCTGTTCCTGGGTAGACTAGGAAAAGCCACCACGTTCCCAGCTTAGGAGAGGCTCTTTTCCTAGTTGGTTTCAACCGTGAGAGAGCCAGAAGGGCTGATCTCCACCAGTCGGTCTGCACAGCCTGAGTGCTTCGGGTAGGGCAGTCCTGAGCCAATGTGCCACCCTAGGAATGCAAGCCAAGTTTCCTTGCCACAGGAAGGCTCACCGAGGCCTGGTGTTTTCTCTATGAAACTGACGTGGGCTTGAAGGGTGAGGCCTTTACAACAATGTGTTTGGAGGTACTCGATTTGGTATGCCTGGTGAAAGAACCGGCGCTCACCAGCACCCTGAGTACCTTTCCTGAACTTTGATTCCTAGCTGGGTGAACTCGCCCTTCGGAGGCTAGATGGGACCAAACGTGTTAAGCTTGTGGGGAAAGCCTTTGACCAATGGCCAATATGCTTGTGCTTGTGCGAGGGTTACGCAGGCACTTGCAACACAGGGTTTTTACCTTACCATAAGCTGTCCCTTTGGGCTGAAGCAGGCGGCGTGTGTGGATCACAGCCTGGGAAGCAGGACCTCAGGGGAGTCTGCCAACAGACTGCCCTCCAGTATAGCCAGCTGAGAAAAGGTGGCAAGGCTGATGGAACCCGCTTACAACGAAATGTTTCTCTTCAGCAGAGGAGATTTTGCTACCACACGTCAGCAGCTCCTCTCCCTCAGAGTGCTGTTCCTGGGTAGGCTAGGAAAAGTCACCACGTTCCCAGCTTAGGAGAGGCTCTTTTCCTAGTTGGTTTCAACCGTGAGAGAGCCAGAAGGGCTGATCTCCACCAGTCGGGCACGCAGCCTGAGTGCTTCGGGTAGGGCAGTCCTGAGCCAATGTGCCACCTTAGGAATGCAAGCCAAGTTTCCTTGCCACAGGAAGGCACACCGAGGCCTGGTGTTTTCTCTATGAAAATGACGTGGGCTAGAAGGGTGAGGCCTTTACAACAATGTGTATGGAGGTACTCGATTTGGGCTGCCTGGTGAAAGAACCTGCGCTCACCAGCACCCTGAGTACCTTTCCTGAACTTTGATTCCTTGCTGGGTGAACTCGCCCTTCGGTGGCTAGATGGGACCAAACGTGTTAAGCTTGTGGGGAAAGCCTTTGACCAATGGCCAATATGCTTGTGCTTGTGCGAGGGTTACGCAGGCACTTGCCAACACAGGGTTTTGACCTTACCATAAGCTGTCCCTTTGGGCTGAAGCAGGCGGCGTGTGTGGATCACAGCCTGGGAAGCAGGACCTCAGGGGAGTCTGCCAACAGACTGCCCTCCAGTATAGCCAGCTGAGAAAAGGTGGCAAGGCTGATGGAACCCGCTTACAACGAAATGTTTCTCTTCAGCAGAGGAGATTTTGCTACCACACGTCAGCAGCTCCTCTCCCTCAGAGTGCTGTTCCTGGGTAGGCTAGGAAAAGCCACCACGTTCCCAGCTTAGGAGAGGCTCTTTTCCTAGTTGGTTTCAACCGTGAGAGAGCCAGAAGGGCTGATCTCCACCAGTCGGGCTGCACAGCCTGAGTGCTTCGGGTAGGGCAGTCCTGAGCCAATGTGCCACCCTAGGAATGCAAGCCAAGTTTCTTTGCCACAGGAAGGCTCACCGAGGCCTGGTGTTTTCTCTATGAAACTGACGTGGGCTTGAAGGGTGAGGCCTTTACAACAATGTGTTTGGAGGTACTCGATTTGGTATGCCTGGTGAAAGAACCGGCGCTCACCAGCACCCTGAGTACCTTTCCTGAACTTTGATTCCTAGCTGGGTGAACTCGCCCTTCGGAGGCTAGATGGGACCAAACGTGTTAAGCTTGTGGGGAAAGCCTTTGACCAATGGCCAATATGCTTGTGCTTGTGCGAGGGTTACGCAGGCACTTGCAACACAGGGTTTTTACCTTACCATAAGCTGTCCCTTTGGGCTGAAGCAGGCGGCGTGTGTGGATCACAGCCTGGGAAGCAGGACCTCAGGGGAGTCTGCCAACAGACTGCCCTCCAGTATAGCCAGCTGAGAAAAGGTGGCAAGGCTGATGGAACCCGCTTACAACGAAATGTTTCTCTTCAGCAGAGGAGATTTTGCTACCACACGTCAGCAGCTCCTCTCCCTCAGAGTGATGTTCCTGGGTAGACTAGGAAAAGCCACCACGTTCCCAGCTTAGGAGAGGCTGTTTTCCTAGTTGGTTTCAACCGTGAGAGAGCCAGAAGGGCTGATCTCCACCAATCGGGCTGCACAGCCTGAGTGCTTCGGGTAGGGCAGTCCTGAGCCAATGTGCCACCTTAGGAATGCAAGCCAAGTTTCCTTGCCACAGGAAGGCTCACCGAGGCCTGGTGTTTTCTCTATGAAACTGACGTGGGCTTGAAGGGTGAGGCCTTTACAACAATGTGTTTGGAGGTACTCGATTTGGGCTGCCTGGTGAAAGAACCTGCGCTCACCAGCACCCTGAGTACCTTTCCTGAACTTTGATTCCTAGCTGGGTGAACTCGCCCTTCGGAGGCTAGATGGGACCAAACGTGTTAAGCTTGTGGGGAAAGCCTTTGACCAATGGCCAATATGCTTGTGCTTGTGCGAGGGTTACGCAGGCACTTGCAACACAGGGTTTTGACCTTACCATAAGCTGTCCCTTTGGGCTGAAGCAGGCGGCGTGTGTGGATCACAGCCTGGGAAGCAGGACCTCAGGGGAGTCTGCCAACAGACTGCCCTCCAGTATAGCCAGCTGAGAAAAGGTGGCAAGGCTGATGGAACCCGCTTACAACGAAATGTTTCTCTTCAGCAGAGGAGATTTTGCTACCACACGTCAGCAGCTCCTCTCCCTCAGAGTGCTGTTCCTGGGTAGGCTAGGAAAAGTCACCACGTTCCCAGCTTAGGAGAGGCTCTTTTCCTAGTTGGTTTCAACCGTGAGAGAGCCAGAAGGGCTGATCTCCACCAGTCGGGCGCACAGCCTGAGTGCTTCGGGTAGGGCAGTCCTGAGCCAATGTGCCACCTTAGGAATGCAAGCCAAGTTTCCTTGCCACAGGAAGGCACACCGAGGCCTGGTGTTTTCTCTATGAAAATGACGTGGGCTAGAAGGGTGAGGCCTTTACAACAATGTGTATGGAGGTACTCGATTTGGGCTGCCTGGTGAAAGAACCTGCGCTCACCAGCACCCTGAGTACCTTTCCTGAACTTTGATTCCTAGCTGGGTGAACTCGCCCTTCGGTGGCTAGATGGGACCAAACGTGTTAAGCTTGTGGGGAAAGCCTTTGACCAATGGCCAATATGCTTGTGCTTGTGCGAGGGTTACGCAGGCACTTGCCAACACAGGGTTTTGACCTTACCATAAGCTGTCCCTTTGGGCTGAAGCAGGCGGCGTGTGTGGATCACAGCCTGGGAAGCAGGACCTCAGGGGAGTCTGCCAACAGACTGCCCTCCAGTATAGCCAGCTGAGAAAAGGTGGCAAGGCTGATGGAACCCGCTTACAACGAAATGTTTCTCTTCAGCAGAGGAGATTTTGCTACCACACGTCAGCAGCTCCTCTCCCTCAGAGTGCTGTTCCTGGGTAGGCTAGGAAAAGCCACCACGTTCCCAGCTTAGGAGAGGCTCTTTTCCTAGTTGGTTTCAACCGTGAGAGATCCAGAAGGGCTGATCTCCACCAGTCGGGCTGCACAGCCTGAGTGCTTCGGGTAGGGCAGTCCTGAGCCAATGTGCCACCCTAGGAATGCAAGCCAAGTTTCCTTGCCACAGGAAGGCTCACCGAGGCCTGGTGTTTTCTCTATGAAACTGACGTGGGCTTGAAGGGTGAGGCCTTTACAACAATGTGTTTGGAGGTACTCGATTTGGTATGCCTGGTGAAAGAACCGGCGCTCACCAGCACCCTGAGTACCTTTCCTGAACTTTGATTCCTAGCTGGGTGAACTCGCCCTTCGGAGGCTAGATGGGACCAAACGTGTTAAGCTTGTGGGGAAAGCCTTTGACCAATGGCCAATATGCTTGTGCTTGTGCGAGGGTTACGCAGGCACTTGCAACACAGGGTTTTTACCTTACCATAAGCTGTCCCTTTGGGCTGAAGCAGGCGGCGTGTGTGGATCACAGCCTGGGAAGCAGGACCTCAGGGGAGTCTGCCAACAGACTGCCCTCCAGTATAGCCAGCTGAGAAAAGGTGGCAAGGCTGATGGATCCCGCTTACAACGAAATGTTTCTCTTCAGCAGAGGAGATTTTGCTACCACACGTCAGCAGCTCCTCTCCCTCAGAGTGCTGTTCCTGGGTAGACTAGGAAAAGCCACCACGTTCCCAGCTTAGGAGAGGCTCTTTTCCTAGTTGGTTTCAACCGTGAGAGAGCCAGAAGGGCTGATCTCCACCAGTCGGGCTGCACAGCCTGAGTGCTTCGGGTAGGGCAGTCCTGAGCCAATGTTCCACCTTAGGAATGCAAGCCAAGTTTCCTTGCCACAGGAAGGCACACCGAGGCCTGGTGTTTTCTCTATGAAACTGACGTGGGCTTGAAGGGTGAGGCCTTTACAACAATGTGTATGGAGGTACTCGATTTGGGCTGCCTGGTGAAAGAACCTGCGCTCACCAGCACCCTGAGTACCTTTCCTGAACTTTGATTCCTAGCTGGGTGAACTCGCCCTTCGGTGGCTAGATGGGACCAAACGTGTTAAGCTTGTGGGGAAAGCCTTTGACCAATGGCCAATATGCTTGTGCTTGTGCGAGGGTTACGCAGGCACTTGCCAACACAGGGATTTGACCTTACCATAAGCTGTCCCTTTGGGCTGAAGCAGGTGGCGTGTGTGGATCACAGCCTGGGAAGCAGGACCTCAGGGGAGTCTGCCAACAGACTGCCCTCCAGTATAGCCAGCTGAGAAAAGGTGGCAAGGCTGATGGAACCCGCTTACAACGAAATGTTTCTCTTCAGCAGAGGAGATTTTGCTACCACACGTCAGCAGCTCCTCTCCCTCAGAGTGCTGTTCCTGGGTAGGCTAGGAAAAGCCACCACGTTCCCAGCTTAGGAGAGGCTCTTTTCCTAGTTGGTTTCAACCGTGAGAGAGCCAGAAGGGCTGATCTCCACCAGTCGGGCTGCACAGCCTGAGTGCTTCGGGTAGGGCAGTCCTGAGCCAATGTGCCACCTTAGGAATGCAAGCCAAGTTTCCTTGCCACAGGAAGGCTCACCGAGGCCTGGTGTTTTCTCTATGAAACTGACGTGGGCTTGAAGGGTGAGGCCTTTACAACAATGTGTTTGGAGGTACTCGATTTGGGCTGCCTGGTGAAAGAACCTGCGCTCACCAGCACCCTGAGTACCTTTCCTGAACTTTGATTCCTAGCTGGGTGAACTCGCCCTTCGGAGGCTAGATGGGACCAAACGTGTTAAGCTTGTGGGGAAAGCCTTTGACCAATGGCCAATATGCTTGTGCTTGTGCGAGGGTTACGCAGGCACTTGCAACACAGGGTTTTGACCTTACCATAAGCTGTCCCTTTGGGCTGAAGCAGGCGGCGTGTGTGGATCACAGCCTGGGAAGCAGGACCTCAGGGGAGTCTGCCAACAGACTGCCCTCCAGTATAGCCAGCTGAGAAAAGGTGGCAAGGCTGATGGAACCCGCTTACAACGAAATGTTTCTCTTCAGCAGAGGAGATTTTGCTACCACACGTCAGCAGCTCCTCTCCCTCAGAGTGCTGTTCCTGGGTAGGCTAGGAAAAGTCACCACGTTCCCAGCTTAGGAGAGGCTCTTTTCCTAGTTGGTTTCAACCGTGAGAGAGCCAGAAGGGCTGATCTCCACCAGTCGGGCACACAGCCTGAGTGCTTCGGGTAGGGCAGTCCTGAGCCAATGTGCCACCTTAGGAATGCAAGCCAAGTTTCCTTGCCACAGGAAGGCACACCGAGGCCTGGTGTTTTCTCTATGAAAATGACGTGGGCTAGAAGGGTGAGGCCTTTACAACAATGTGTATGGAGGTACTCGATTTGGGCTGCCTGGTGAAAGAACCTGCGCTCACCAGCACCCTGAGTACCTTTCCTGAACTTTGATTCCTAGCTGGGTGAACTCGCCCTTCGGTGGCTAGATGGGACCAAACGTGTTAAGCTTGTGGGGAAAGCCTTTGACCAATGGCCAATATGCTTGTGCTTGTGCGAGGGTTACGCAGGCACTTGCCAACACAGGGTTTTGACCTTACCATAAGCTGTCCCTTTGGGCTGAAGCAGGCGGCGTGTGTGGATCACAGCCTGGGAAGCAGGACCTCAGGGGAGTCTGCCAACAGACTGCCCTCCAGTATAGCCAGCTGAGAAAAGGTGGCAAGGCTGATGGAACCCGCTTACAACGAAATGTTTCTCTTCAGCAGAGGAGATTTTGCTACCACACGTCAGCAGCTCCTCTCCCTCAGAGTGCTGTTCCTGGGTAGGCTAGGAAAAGCCACCACGTTCCCAGCTTAGGAGAGGCTCTTTTCCTAGTTGGTTTCAACCGTGAGAGAGCCAGAAGGGCTGATCTCCACCAGTCGGTCTGCACAGCCTGAGTGCTTCGGGTAGGGCAGTCCTGAGCCAATGTGCCACCCTAGGAATGCAAGCCAAGTTTCCTTGCCACAGGAAGGCTCAACGAGGCCTGGTGTTTTCTCTATGAAACTGACGTGGGCTTGAAGGGTGAGGCCTTTACAACAATGTGTTTGGAGGTACTCGATTTGGTATGCCTGGTGAAAGAACCGGCGCTCACCAGCACCCTGAGTACCTTTCCTGAACTTTGATTCCTAGCTGGGTGAACTCGCCCTTCGGAGGCTAGATGGGACCAAACGTGTTAAGCTTGTGGGGAAAGCCTTTGACCAATGGCCAATATGCTTGTGCTTGTGCGAGGGTTACGCAGGCACTTGCAACACAGGGTTTTTACCTTACCATAAGCTGTCCCTTTGGGCTGAAGCAGGCGGCGTGTGTGGATCACAGCCTGGGAAGCAGGACCTCAGGGGAGTCTGCCAACAGACTGCCCTCCAGTATAGCCAGCTGAGAAAAGGTGGCAAGGCTGATGGAACCCGCTTACAACGAAATGTTTCTCTTCAGCAGAGGAGATTTTGCTACCACACGTCAGCAGCTCCTCTCCCTCAGAGTGCTGTTCCTGGGTAGGCTAGGAAAAGTCACCACGTTCCCAGCTTAGGAGAGGCTCTTTTCCTAGTTGGTTTCAACCGTGAGAGAGCCAGAAGGGCTGATCTCCACCAGTCGGGCACGCAGCCTGAGTGCTTCGGGTAGGGCAGTCCTGAGCCAATGTGCCACCTTAGGAATGCAAGCCAAGTTTCCTTGCCACAGGAAGGCACACCGAGGCCTGGTGTTTTCTCTATGAAAATGACGTGGGCTAGAAGGGTGAGGCCTTTACAACAATATGTATGGAGGTACTCGATTTGGGCTGCCTGGTGAAAGAACCTGCGCTCACCAGCACCCTGAGTACCTTTCCTGAACTTTGATTCCTTGCTGGGTGAACTCGCCCTTCGGTGGCTAGATGGGACCAAACGTGTTAAGCTTGTGGGGAAAGCCTTTGACCAATGGCCAATATGCTTGTGCTTGTGCGAGGGTTACGCAGGCACTTGCCAACACAGGGTTTTGACCTTACCATAAGCTGTCCCTTTGGGCTGAAGCAGGCGGCGTGTGTGGATCACAGCCTGGGAAGCAGGACCTCAGGGGAGTCTGCCAACAGACTGCCCTCCAGTATAGCCAGCTGAGAAAAGGTGGCAAGGCTGATGGAACCCGCTTACAACGAAATGTTTCTCTTCAACAGAGGAGATTTTGCTACCACACGTCAGCAGCTCCTCTCCCTCAGAGTGCTGTTCCTGGGTAGGCTAGGAAAAGCCACCACGTTCCCAGCTTAGGAGAGGCTCTTTTCCTAGTTGGTTTCAACCGTGAGAGAGCCAGAAGGGCTGATCTCCACCAGTCGGGCTGCACAGCCTGAGTGCTTCGGGTAGGGCAGTCCTGAGCCAATGTGCCACCCTAGGAATGCAAGCCAAGTTTCTTTGCCACAGGAAGGCTCACCGAGGCCTGGTGTTTTCTCTATGAAACTGACGTGGGCTTGAAGGGTGAGGCCTTTACAACAATGTGTTTGGAGGTACTCGATTTGGTATGCCTGGTGAAAGAACCTGCGCTCACCAGCACCCTGAGTACCTTTCCTGAACTTTGATTCCTAGCTGGGTGAACTCGCCCTTCGGAGGCTAGATGGGACCAAACGTGTTAAGCTTGTGGGGAAAGCCTTTGACCAATGGCCAATATGCTTGTGCTTGTGCGAGGGTTACGCAGGCACTTGCAACACAGGGTTTTTACCTTACCATAAGCTGTCCCTTTGGGCTGAAGCAGGCGGCGTGTGTGGATCACAGCCTGGGAAGCAGGACCTCAGGGGAGTCTGCCAACAGACTGCCCTCCAGTATAGCCAGCTGAGAAAAGGTGGCAAGGCTGATGGATCCCGCTTACAACGAAATGTTTCTCTTCAGCAGAGGAGATTTTGCTACCACACGTCAGCAGCTCCTCTCCCTCAGAGTGCTGTTCCTGGGTAGACTAGGAAACGCCACCACGTTCCCAGCTTAGGAGAGGCTCTTTTCCTAGTTGGTTTCAACCGTGAGAGAGCCAGAAGGGCTGATCTCCACCAATCGGGCTGCACAGCCTGAGTGCTTCGGGTAGGGCAGTCCTGAGCCAATGTTCCACCTTAGGAATGCAAGCCAAGTTTCCTTGCCACAGGAAGGCACACCGAGGCCTGGTGTTTTCTCTATGAAACTGACGTGGGCTTGAAGGGTGAGGCCTTTACAACAATGTGTATGGAGGTACTCGATTTGGGCTGCCTGGTGAAAGAACCTGCGCTCACCAGCACCCTGAGTACCTTTCCTGAACTTTGATTCCTAGCTGGGTGAACTCGCCCTTCGGAGGCTAGATGGGACCAAACGTGTTAAGCTTGTGGGGAATGCCTTTGACCAATGGCCAATATGCTTGTGCTTGTGCGAGGGTTACGCAGGCACTTGCCAACACAGGGTTTTGACCTTACCATAAGCTGTCCCTTTGGGCTGAAGCAGGTGGCGTGTGTGGATCACAGCCTGGGAAGCAGGACCTCAGGGGAGTCTGCCAACAGACTGCCCTCCAGTATAGCCAGCTGAGAAAAGGTGGCAAGGCTGATGGAACCCGCTTACAACGAAATGTTTCTCTTCAGCAGAGGAGATTTTGCTACCACACGTCAGCAGCTCCTCTCCCTCAGAGTGCTGTTCCTGGGTAGGCTAGGAAAAGCCACCACGTTCCCAGCTTAGGAGAGGCTGTTTTCCTAGTTGGTTTCAACCGTGAGAGAGCCAGAAGGGCTGATCTCCACCAGTCGGGCTGCACAGCCTGAGTGCTTCGGGTAGGGCAGTCCTGAGCCAATGTGCCACCTTAGGAATGCAAGCCAAGTTTCCTTGCCACAGGAAGGCACACCGAGGCCTGGTGTTTTCTCTATGAAAATGACGTGGGCTAGAAGGGTGAGGCCTTTACAACAATATGTATGGAGGTACTCGATTTGGGCTGCCTGGTGAAAGAACCTGCGCTCACCAGCACCCTGAGTACCTTTCCTGAACTTTGATTCCTTGCTGGGTGAACTCGCCCTTCGGTGGCTAGATGGGACCAAACGTGTTAAGCTTGTGGGGAAAGCCTTTGACCAATGGCCAATATGCTTGTGCTTGTGCGAGGGTTACGCAGGCACTTGCCAACACAGGGTTTTGACCTTACCATAAGCTGTCCCTTTGGGCTGAAGCAGGCGGCGTGTGTGGATCACAGCCTGGGAAGCAGGACCTCAGGGGAGTCTGCCAACAGACTGCCCTCCAGTATAGCCAGCTGAGAAAAGGTGGCAAGGCTGATGGAACCCGCTTACAACGAAATGTTTCTCTTCAGCAGAGGAGATTTTGCTACCACACGTCAGCAGCTCCTCTCCCTCAGAGTGCTGTTCCTGGGTAGGCTAGGAAAAGCCACCACGTTCCCAGCTTAGGAGAGGCTCTTTTCCTAGTTGGTTTCAACCGTGAGAGAGCCAGAAGGGCTGATCTCCACCAGTCGGGCTGCACAGCCTGAGTGCTTCGGGTAGGGCAGTCCTGAGCCAATGTGCCACCCTAGGAATGCAAGCCAAGTTTCTTTGCCACAGGAAGGCTCACCGAGGCCTGGTGTTTTCTCTATGAAACTGACGTGGGCTTGAAGGGTGAGGCCTTTACAACAATGTGTTTGGAGGTACTCGATTTGGTATGCCTGGTGAAAGAACCGGCGCTCACCAGCACCCTGAGTACCTTTCCTGAACTTTGATTCCTAGCTGGGTGAACTCGCCCTTCGGAGGCTAGATGGGACCAAACGTGTTAAGCTTGTGGGGAAAGCCTTTGACCAATGGCCAATATGCTTGTGCTTGTGCGAGGGTTACGCAGGCACTTGCAACACAGGGTTTTTACCTTACCATAAGCTGTCCCTTTGGGCTGAAGCAGGCGGCGTGTGTGGATCACAGCCTGGGAAGCAGGACCTCAGGGGAGTCTGCCAACAGACTGCCCTCCAGTATAGCCAGCTGAGAAAAGGTGGCAAGGCTGATGGATCCCGCTTACAACGAAATGTTTCTCTTCAGCAGAGGAGATTTTGCTACCACACGTCAGCAGCTCCTCTCCCTCAGAGTGCTGTTCCTGGTAGACTAGGAAACGCCACCACGTTCCCAGCTTAGGAGAGGCTCTTTTCCTAGTTGGTTTCAACCGTGAGAGAGCCAGAAGGGCTGATCTCCACCAATCGGGCTGCACAGCCTGAGTGCTTCGGGTAGGGCAGTCCTGAGCCAATGTTCCACCTTAGGAATGCAAGCCAAGTTTCCTTGCCACAGGAAGGCACACCGAGGCCTGGTGTTTTCTCTATGAAACTGACGTGGGCTTGAAGGGTGAGGCCTTTACAACAATGTGTATGGAGGTACTCGATTTGGGCTGCCTGGTGAAAGAACCTGCGCTCACCAGCACCCTGAGTACCTTTCCTGAACTTTGATTCCTAGCTGGGTGAACTCGCCCTTCGGAGGCTAGATGGGACCAAACGTGTTAAGCTTGTGGGGAAAGCCTTTGACCAATGGCCAATATGCTTGTGCTTGTGCGAGGGTTACGCAGGCACTTGCAACACAGGGTTTTGACCTTACCATAAGCTGTCCCTTTGGGCTGAAGCAGGCGGCGTGTGTGGATCACAGCCTGGGAAGCAGGACCTCAGGGGAGTCTGCCAACAGACTGCCCTCCAGTATAGCCAGCTGAGAAAAGGTGGCAAGGCTGATGGAACCCGCTTACAACGAAATGTTTCTCTTCAGCAGAGGAGATTTTGCTACCACACGTCAGCAGCTCCTCTCCCTCAGAGTGCTGTTCCTGGGTAGGCTAGGAAAAGCCACCACGTTCCCAGCTTAGGAGAGGCTCTTTTCCTAGTTGGTTTCAACCGTGAGAGACCCAGAAGGGCTGATCTCCACCAGTCGGGCTGCACAGCCTGAGTGCTTCGGGTAGGGCAGTCCTGAGCCAATGTGCCACCCTAGGAATGCAAGCCAAGTTTCCTTGCCACAGGAAGGCTCACCGAGGCCTGGTGTTTTCTCTATGAAACTGACGTGGGCTTGAAGGGTGAGGCCTTTACAACAATGTGTTTGGAGGTACTCGATTTGGTATGCCTGGTGAAAGAAACGGCGCTCACCAGCACCCTGAGTACCTTTCCTGAACTTTGATTCCTAGCTGGGTGAACTCGCCCTTCGGACGCTAGATGGGACCAAACGTGTTAAGCTTGTGGGGAAAGCCTTTGACCAATGGCCAATATGCTTGTGCTTGTGCGAGGGTTACGCAGGCACTTGCAACACAGGGTTTTTACCTTACCATAAGCTGTCCCTTTGGGCTGAAGCAGGCGGCGTGTGTGGATCACAGCCTGGGAAGCAGGACCTCAGGGGAGTCTGCCAACAGACTGCCCTCCAGTATAGCCAGCTGAGAAAAGGTGGCAAGGCTGATGGATCCCGCTTACAACGAAATGTTTCTCTTCAGCAGAGGAGATTTTGCTACCACACGTCAGCAGCTCCTCTCCCTCAGAGTGCTGTTCCTGGGTAGACTAGGAAAAGCCACCACGTTCCCAGCTTAGGAGAGGCTCTTTTCCTAGTTGGTTTCAACCGTGAGAGAGCCAGAAGGGCTGATCTCCACCAGTCGGGCTGCACAGCCTGAGTGCTTCGGGTAGGGCAGTCCTGAGCCAATGTTCCACCTTAGGAATGCAAGCCAAGTTTCCTTGCCACAGGAAGGCACACCGAGGCCTTTTGTTTTCTCTATGAAACTGACGTGGGCTTGAAGGGTGAGGCCTTTACAACAATGTGTATGGAGGTACTCGATTTGGGCTGCCTGGTGAAAGAACCTGCGCTCACCAGCACCCTGAGTACCTTTCCTGAACTTTGATTCCTAGCTGGGTGAACTCGCCCTTTGGAGGCTAGATGGGACCAAACGTGTTAAGCTTGTGGGGAATGCCTTTGACCAATGGCCAATATGCTTGTGCTTGTGCGAGGGTTACGCAGGCACTTGCAACACAGGGTTTTTACCTTACCATAAGCTGTCCCTTTGGGCTGAAGCAGGCGGCGTGTGTGGATCACAGCCTGGGAAGCAGGACCTCAGGGGAGTCTGCCAACAGACTGCCCTCCAGTATAGCCAGCTGAGAAAAGGTGGCAAGCCTGATGGAACCCGCTTACAACGAAATGTTTCTCTTCAGCAGAGGAGATTTTGCTACCACACGTTAGCAGCTCCTCTCCCTCAGAGTGCTGTTCCTGGGTAGACTAGGAAACGCCACCACGTTCCCAGCTTAGGAGAGGCTCTTTTCCTAGTTGGTTTCAACCGTGAGAGAGCCAGAAGGGCTGATCTCCACCAGTCGGGCTGCACAGCCTGAGTGCTTCGGGTAGGGCAGTCCTGAGCCAATGTGCCACCTTAGGAATGCAAGCCAAGTTTCCTTGCCACAGGAAGGCACACCGAGGCCTGGTGTTTTCTCTATGAAACTGACGTGGGCTTGAAGGGTGAGGCCTTTACAACAATGTGTATGGAGGTACTCGATTTGGGCTGCCTGGTGAAAGAACCTGCGCTCACCAGCACCCTGAGTACCTTTCCTGAACTTTGATTCCTTGCTGGGTGAACTCGCCCTTCGGTGGCTAGATGGGACCAAACGTGTTAAGCTTGTGGGGAAAGCCTTTGACCAATGGCCAATATGCTTGTGCTTGTGCGAGGGTTACGCAGGCACTTGCCAACACAGGGTTTTGACCTTACCATAAGCTGTCCCTTTGGGCTGAAGCAGGCGGCGTGTGTGGATCACAGCCTGGGAAGCAGGACCTCAGGGGAGTCTGCCAACAGACTGCCCTCCAGTATAGCCAGCTGAGAAAAGGTGGCAAGGCTGATGGAACCCGCTTACAACGAAATGTTTCTCTTCAGCAGAGGAGATTTTGCTACCACACGTCAGCAGCTCCTCTCCCTCAGAGTGCTGTTCCTGGGTAGGCTAGGAAAAGCCACCACGTTCCCAGCTTAGGAGAGGCTCTTTTCCTAGTTGGTTTCAACCGTGAGAGAGCCAGAAGGGCTGATCTCCACCAGTCGGGCTGCACAGCCTGAGTGCTTCGGGTAGGGCAGTCCTGAGCCAATGTGCCACCCTAGGAATGCAAGCCAAGTTTCTTTGCCACAGGAAGGCTCACCGAGGCCTGGTGTTTTCTCTATGAAACTGACGTGGGCTTGAAGGGTGAGGCCTTTACAACAATGTGTTTGGAGGTACTCGATTTGGTATGCCTGGTGAAAGAACCGGCGCTCACCAGCACCCTGAGTACCTTTCCTGAACTTTGATTCCTAGCTGGGTGAACTCGCCCTTCGGAGGCTAGATGGGACCAAACGTGTTAAGCTTGTGGGGAAAGCCTTTGACCAATGGCCAATATGCTTGTGCTTGTGCGAGGGTTACGCAGGCACTTGCAACACAGGGTTTTTACCTTACCATAAGCTGTCCCTTTGGGCTGAAGCAGGCGGCGTGTGTGGATCACAGCCTGGGAAGCAGGACCTCAGGGGAGTCTGCCAACAGACTGCCCTCCAGTATAGCCAGCTGAGAAAAGGTGGCAAGGCTGATGGATCCCGCTTACAACGAAATGTTTCTCTTCAGCAGAGGAGATTTTGCTACCACACGTCAGCAGCTCCTCTCCCTCAGAGTGCTGTTCCTGGGTAGACTAGGAAACGCCACCACGTTCCCAGCTTAGGAGAGGCTCTTTTCCTAGTTGGTTTCAACCGTGAGAGAGCCAGAAGGGCTGATCTCCACCAATCGGGCTGCACAGCCTGAGTGCTTCGGGTAGGGCAGTCCTGAGCCAATGTTCCACCTTAGGAATGCAAGCCAAGTTTCCTTGCCACAGGAAGGCACACCGAGGCCTGGTGTTTTCTCTATGAAACTGACGTGGGCTTGAAGGGTGAGGCCTTTACAACAATGTGTATGGAGGTACTCGATTTGGGCTGCCTGGTGAAAGAACCTGCGCTCACCAGCACCCTGAGTACCTTTCCTGAACTTTGATTCCTAGCTGGGTGAACTCGCCCTTCGGAGGCTAGATGGGACCAAACGTGTTAAGCTTGTGGGGAAAGCCTTTGACCAATGGCCAATATGCTTGTGCTTGTGCGAGGGTTACGCAGGCACTTGCAACACAGGGTTTTGACCTTACCATAAGCTGTCCCTTTGGGCTGAAGCAGGCGGCGTGTGTGGATCACAGCCTGGGAAGCAGGACCTCAGGGGAGTCTGCCAACAGACTGCCCTCCAGTATAGCCAGCTGAGAAAAGGTGGCAAGGCTGATGGAACCCGCTTACAACGAAATGTTTCTCTTCAGCAGAGGAGATTTTGCTACCACACGTCAGCAGCTCCTCTCCCTCAGAGTGCTGTTCCTGGGTAGGCTAGGAAAAGCCACCACGTTCCCAGCTTAGGAGAGGCTCTTTTCCTAGTTGGTTTCAACCGTGAGAGACCCAGAAGGGCTGATCTCCACCAGTCGGGCTGCACAGCCTGAGTGCTTCGGGTAGGGCAGTCCTGAGCCAATGTGCCACCCTAGGAATGCAAGCCAAGTTTCCTTGCCACAGGAAGGCTCACCGAGGCCTGGTGTTTTCTCTATGAAACTGACGTGGGCTTGAAGGGTGAGGCCTTTACAACAATGTGTTTGGAGGTACTCGATTTGGTATGCCTGGTGAAAGAAACGGCGCTCACCAGCACCCTGAGTACCTTTCCTGAACTTTGATTCCTAGCTGGGTGAACTCGCCCTTCGGACGCTAGATGGGACCAAACGTGTTAAGCTTGTGGGGAAAGCCTTTGACCAATGGCCAATATGCTTGTGCTTGTGCGAGGGTTACGCAGGCACTTGCAACACAGGGTTTTTACCTTACCATAAGCTGTCCCTTTGGGCTGAAGCAGGCGGCGTGTGTGGATCACAGCCTGGGAAGCAGGACCTCAGGGGAGTCTGCCAACAGACTGCCCTCCAGTATAGCCAGCTGAGAAAAGGTGGCAAGGCTGATGGATCCCGCTTACAACGAAATGTTTCTCTTCAGCAGAGGAGATTTTGCTACCACACGTCAGCAGCTCCTCTCCCTCAGAGTGCTGTTCCTGGGTAGACTAGGAAAAGCCACCACGTTCCCAGCTTAGGAGAGGCTCTTTTCCTAGTTGGTTTCAACCGTGAGAGAGCCAGAAGGGCTGATCTCCACCAGTCGGGCTGCACAGCCTGAGTGCTTCGGGTAGGGCAGTCCTGAGCCAATGTTCCACCTTAGGAATGCAAGCCAAGTTTCCTTGCCACAGGAAGGCACACCGAGGCCTTTTGTTTTCTCTATGAAACTGACGTGGGCTTGAAGGGTGAGGCCTTTACAACAATGTGTATGGAGGTACTCGATTTGGGCTGCCTGGTGAAAGAACCTGCGCTCACCAGCACCCTGAGTACCTTTCCTGAACTTTGATTCCTAGCTGGGTGAACTCGCCCTTTGGAGGCTAGATGGGACCAAACGTGTTAAGCTTGTGGGGAATGCCTTTGACCAATGGCCAATATGCTTGTGCTTGTGCGAGGGTTACGCAGGCACTTGCAACACAGGGTTTTTACCTTACCATAAGCTGTCCCTTTGGGCTGAAGCAGGCGGCGTGTGTGGATCACAGCCTGGGAAGCAGGACCTCAGGGGAGTCTGCCAACAGACTGCCCTCCAGTATAGCCAGCTGAGAAAAGGTGGCAAGCCTGATGGAACCCGCTTACAACGAAATGTTTCTCTTCAGCAGAGGAGATTTTGCTACCACACGTTAGCAGCTCCTCTCCCTCAGAGTGCTGTTCCTGGGTAGACTAGGAAACGCCACCACGTTCCCAGCTTAGGAGAGGCTCTTTTCCTAGTTGGTTTCAACCGTGAGAGAGCCAGAAGGGCTGATCTCCACCAGTCGGGCTGCACAGCCTGAGTGCTTCGGGTAGGGCAGTCCTGAGCCAATGTGCCACCTTAGGAATGCAAGCCAAGTTTCCTTGCCACAGGAAGGCACACCGAGGCCTGGTGTTTTCTCTATGAAACTGACGTGGGCTTGAAGGGTGAGGCCTTTACAACAATGTGTATGGAGGTACTCGATTTGGGCTGCCTGGTGAAAGAACCTGCGCTCACCAGCACCCTGAGTACCTTTCCTGAACTTTGATTCCTAGCTGGGTGAACTCGCCCTTCGGTGGCTAGATGGGACCAAACGTGTTAAGCTTGTGGGGAAAGCCTTTGACCAATGGCCAATATGCTTGTGCTTGTGCGAGGGTTACGCAGGCACTTGCCAACACAGGGTTTTGACCTTACCATAAGCTGTCCCTTTGGGCTGAAGCAGGTGGCGTGTGTGGATCACAGCCTGGGAAGCAGGACCTCAGGGGAGTCTGCCAACAGACTGCCCTCCAGTATAGCCAGCTGAGAAAAGGTGGCAAGGCTGATGGAACCCGCTTACAACGAAATGTTTCTCTTCAGCAGAGGAGATTTTGCTACCACACGTCAGCAGCTCCTCTCCCTCAGAGTGCTGTTCCTGGGTAGGCTAGGAAAAGCCACCACGTTCCCAGCTTAGGAGAGGCTGTTTTCCTAGTTGGTTTCAACCGTGAGAGAGCCAGAAGGGCTGATCTCCACCAGTCGGGCTGCACAGCCTGAGTGCTTCGGGTAGGGCAGTCCTGAGCCAATGTGCCACCTTAGGAATGCAAGCCAAGTTTCCTTGCCACAGGAAGGCTCACCGAGGCCTGGTGTTTTCTCTATGAAACTGACGTGGGCTTGAAGGGTGAGGCCTTTACAACAATGTGTTTGGAGGTACTCGATTTGGGCTGCCTGGTGAAAGAACCTGCGCTCACCAGCACCCTGAGTACCTTTCCTGAACTTTGATTCCTAGCTGGGTGAACTCGCCCTTCGGAGGCTAGATGGGACCAAACGTGTTAAGCTTGTGGGGAAAGCCTTTGACCAATGGCCAATATGCTTGTGCTTGTGCGAGGGTTACGCAGGCACTTGCAACACAGGGTTTTGACCTTACCATAAGCTGTCCCTTTGGGCTGAAGCAGGCGGCGTGTGTGGATCACAGCCTGGGAAGCAGGACCTCAGGGGAGTCTGCCAACAGACTGCCCTCCAGTATAGCCAGCTGAGAAAAGGTGGCAAGGCTGATGGAACCCGCTTACAACGAAATGTTTCTCTTCAGCAGAGGAGATTTTGCTACCACACGTCAGCAGCTCCTCTCCCTCAGAGTGCTGTTCCTGGGTAGGCTAGGAAAAGTCACCACGTTCCCAGCTTAGGAGAGGCTCTTTTCCTAGTTGGTTTCAACCGTGAGAGAGCCAGAAGGGCTGATCTCCACCAGTCGGGCACACAGCCTGAGTGCTTCGGGTAGGGCAGTCCTGAGCCAATGTGCCACCTTAGGAATGCAAGCCAAGTTTCCTTGCCACAGGAAGGCACACCGAGGCCTGGTGTTTTCTCTATGAAAATGACGTGGGCTAGAAGGGTGAGGCCTTTACAACAATGTGTATGGAGGTACTCGATTTGGGCTGCCTGGTGAAAGAACCTGCGCTCACCAGCACCCTGAGTACCTTTCCTGAACTTTGATTCCTAGCTGGGTGAACTCGCCCTTCGGTGGCTAGATGGGACCAAACGTGTTAAGCTTGTGGGGAAAGCCTTTGACCAATGGCCAATATGCTTGTGCTTGTGCGAGGGTTACGCAGGCACTTGCCAACACAGGGTTTTGACCTTACCATAAGCTGTCCGTTTGGGCTGAAGCAGGCGGCGTGTGTGGATCACAGCCTGGGAAGCAGGACCTCAGGGGAGTCTGCCAACAGACTGCCCTCCAGTATAGCCAGCTGAGAAAAGGTGGCAAGGCTGATGGAACCCGCTTACAACGAAATGTTTCTCTTCAGCAGAGGAGATTTTGCTACCACACGTCAGCAGCTCCTCTCCCTCAGGTGCTGTTCCTGGGTAGGCTAGGAAAAGCCACCACGTTCCCAGCTTAGGAGAGGCTCTTTTCCTAGTTGGTTTCAACCGTGAGAGAGCCAGAAGGGCTGATCTCCACCAGTCGGGCGCACAGCCTGAGTGCTTCGGGTAGGGCAGTCCTGAGCCAATGTGCCACCTTAGGAATGCAAGCCAAGTTTCCTTGCCACAGGAAGGCACACCGAGGCCTGGTGTTTTCTCTATGAAAATGACGTGGGCTAGAAGGGTGAGGCCTTTACAACAATGTGTATGGAGGTACTCGATTTGGGCTGCCTGGTGAAAGAACCTGCGCTCACCAGCACCCTGAGTACCTTTCCTGAACTTTGATTCCTAGCTGGGTGAACTCGCCCTTCGGAGGCTAGATGGGACCAAACGTGTTAAGCTTGTGGGGAAAGCCTTTGACCAATGGCCAATATGCTTATGCTTGTGCGAGGGATACGCAGGCACTTGCAACACAGTGTTTTGACCTTACCATAAGCTGTCCCTTTGGGCTGAAGCAGGCGGCGTGTGTGGATCACAGCCTGGGAAGCAGGACCTCAGGGGAGTCTGCCAACAGACTGCCCTCCAGTATAGCCAGCTGAGAAAAGGTGGCAAGGCTGATGGAACCCGCTTACAACGAAATGTTTCTCTTCAGCAGAGGAGATTTTGCTACCACACGTCAGCAGCTCCTCTCCCTCAGAGTGCTGTTCCTGGGTAGGCTAGGAAAAGCCACCACGTTCCCAGCTTAGGAGAGGCTCTTTTCCTAGTTGGTTTCAACCGTGAGAGAGCCAGAAGGGCTGATCTCCACCAGTCGGTCTGCACAGCCTGAGTGCTTCGGGTAGGGCAGTCCTGAGCCAATGTGCCACCCTAGGAATGCAAGCCAAGTTTCCTTGCCACAGGAAGGCTCACCGAGGCCTGGTGTTTTCTCTATGAAACTGACGTGGGCTTGAAGGGTGAGGCCTTTACAACAATGTGTTTGGAGGTACTCGATTTGGTATGCCTGGTGAAAGAACCGGCGCTCACCAGCACCCTGAGTACCTTTCCTGAACTTTGATTCCTAGCTGGGTGAACTCGCCCTTCGGAGGCTAGATGGGACCAAACGTGTTAAGCTTGTGGGGAAAGCCTTTGACCAATGGCCAATATGCTTGTGCTTGTGCGAGGGTTACGCAGGCACTTGCAACACAGGGTTTTTACCTTACCATAAGCTGTCCCTTTGGGCTGAAGCAGGCGGCGTGTGTGGATCACAGCCTGGGAAGCAGGACCTCAGGGGAGTCTGCCAACAGACTGCCCTCCAGTATAGCCAGCTGAGAAAAGGTGGCAAGGCTGATGGAACCCGCTTACAACGAAATGTTTCTCTTCAGCAGAGGAGATTTTGCTACCACACGTCAGCAGCTCCTCTCCCTCAGAGTGCTGTTCCTGGGTAGGCTAGGAAAAGTCACCACGTTCCCAGCTTAGGAGAGGCTCTTTTCCTAGTTGGTTTCAACCGTGAGAGAGCCAGAAGGGCTGATCTCCACCAGTCGGGCACGCAGCCTGAGTGCTTCGGGTAGGGCAGTCCTGAGCCAATGTGCCACCTTAGGAATGCAAGCCAAGTTTCCTTGCCACAGGAAGGCACACCGAGGCCTGGTGTTTTCTCTATGAAAATGACGTGGGCTAGAAGGGTGAGGCCTTTACAACAATGTGTATGGAGGTACTCGATTTGGGCTGCCTGGTGAAAGAACCTGCGCTCACCAGCACCCTGAGTACCTTTCCTGAACTTTGATTCCTTGCTGGGTGAACTCGCCCTTCGGTGGCTAGATGGGACCAAACGTGTTAAGCTTGTGGGGAAAGCCTTTGACCAATGGCCAATATGCTTGTGCTTGTGCGAGGGTTACGCAGGCACTTGCCAACACAGGGTTTTGACCTTACCATAAGCTGTCCCTTTGGGCTGAAGCAGGCGGCGTGTGTGGATCACAGCCTGGGAAGCAGGACCTCAGGGGAGTCTGCCAACAGACTGCCCTCCAGTATAGCCAGCTGAGAAAAGGTGGCAAGGCTGATGGAACCCGCTTACAACGAAATGTTTCTCTTCAGCAGAGGAGATTTTGCTACCACACGTCAGCAGCTCCTCTCCCTCAGAGTGCTGTTCCTGGGTAGGCTAGGAAAAGCCACCACGTTCCCAGCTTAGGAGAGGCTCTTTTCCTAGTTGGTTTCAACCGTGAGAGAGCCAGAAGGGCTGATCTCCACCAGTCGGGCTGCACAGCCTGAGTGCTTCGGGTAGGGCAGTCCTGAGCCAATGTGCCACCCTAGGAATGCAAGCCAAGTTTCTTTGCCACAGGAAGGCTCACCGAGGCCTGGTGTTTTCTCTATGAAACTGACGTGGGCTTGAAGGGTGAGGCCTTTACAACAATGTGTTTGGAGGTACTCGATTTGGTATGCCTGGTGAAAGAACCGGCGCTCACCAGCACCCTGAGTACCTTTCCTGAACTTTGATTCCTAGCTGGGTGAACTCGCCCTTCGGAGGCTAGATGGGACCAAACGTGTTAAGCTTGTGGGGAAAGCCTTTGACCAATGGCCAATATGCTTGTGCTTGTGCGAGGGTTACGCAGGCACTTGCAACACAGGGTTTTTACCTTACCATAAGCTGTCCCTTTGGGCTGAAGCAGGCGGCGTGTGTGGATCACAGCCTGGGAAGCAGGACCTCAGGGGAGTCTGCCAACAGACTGCCCTCCAGTATAGCCAGCTGAGAAAAGGTGGCAAGGCTGATGGATCCCGCTTACAACGAAATGTTTCTCTTCAGCAGAGGAGATTTTGCTACCACACGTCAGCAGCTCCTCTCCCTCAGAGTGCTGTTCCTGGGTAGACTAGGAAACGCCACCACGTTCCCAGCTTAGGAGAGGCTCTTTTCCTAGTTGGTTTCAACCGTGAGAGAGCCAGAAGGGCTGATCTCCACCAGTCGGGCTGCACAGCCTGAGTGCTTCGGGTAGGGCAGTCCTGAGCCAATGGGCCACCTTAGGAATGCAAGCCAAGTTTCCTTGCCACAGGAAGGCTCACCGAGGCCTGGTGTTTTCTCTATGAAACTGACGTGGGCTAGAAGGGTGAGGCCTTTACAACAATGTGTTTGGAGGTACTCGATTTGGGCTGCCTGGTGAAAGAACCTGCGCTCACCAGCACCCTGAGTACCTTTCCTGAACTTTGATTCCTAGCTGGGTGAACTCGCCCTTCGGAGGCTAGATGGGACCAAACGTGTTAAGCTTGTGGGGAAAGCCTTTGACCAATGGCCAATATGCTTGTGCTTGTGCGAGGGTTACGCAGGCACTTGCAACACAGGGTTTTGACCTTACCATAAGCTGTCCCTTTGGGCTGAAGCAGGCGGCGTGTGTGGATCACAGCCTGGGAAGCAGGACCTCAGGGGAGTCTGCCAACAGACTGCCCTCCAGTATAGCCAGCTGAGAAAAGGTGGCAAGGCTGATGGAACCCGCTTACAACGAAATGTTTCTCTTCAGCAGAGGAGATTTTGCTACCACACGTCAGCAGCTCCTCTCCCTCAGAGTGCTGTTCCTGGGTAGGCTAGGAAAAGCCACCACGTTCCCAGCTTAGGAGAGGCTCTTTTCCTAGTTGGTTTCAACCGTGAGAGACCCAGAAGGGCTGATCTCCACCAGTCGGGCTGCACAGCCTGAGTGCTTCGGGTAGGGCAGTCCTGAGCCAATGTGCCACCCTAGGAATGCAAGCCAAGTTTCCTTGCCACAGGAAGGCTCACCGAGGCCTGGTGTTTTCTCTATGAAACTGACGTGGGCTTGAAGGGTGAGGCCTTTACAACAATGTGTTTGGAGGTACTCGATTTGGTATGCCTGGTGAAAGAAACGGCGCTCACCAGCACCCTGAGTACCTTTCCTGAACTTTGATTCCTAGCTGGGTGAACTCGCCCTTCGGACGCTAGATGGGACCAAACGTGTTAAGCTTGTGGGGAAAGCCTTTGACCAATGGCCAATATGCTTGTGCTTGTGCGAGGGTTACGCAGGCACTTGCAACACAGGGTTTTTACCTTACCATAAGCTGTCCCTTTGGGCTGAAGCAGGCGGCGTGTGTGGATCACAGCCTGGGAAGCAGGACCTCAGGGGAGTCTGCCAACAGACTGCCCTCCAGTATAGCCAGCTGAGAAAAGGTGGCAAGGCTGATGGATCCCGCTTACAACGAAATGTTTCTCTTCAGCAGAGGAGATTTTGCTACCACACGTCAGCAGCTCCTCTCCCTCAGAGTGCTGTTCCTGGGTAGACTAGGAAAAGCCACCACGTTCCCAGCTTAGGAGAGGCTCTTTTCCTAGTTGGTTTCAACCGTGAGAGAGCCAGAAGGGCTGATCTCCACCAGTCGGGCTGCACAGCCTGAGTGCTTCGGGTAGGGCAGTCCTGAGCCAATGTTCCACCTTAGGAATGCAAGCCAAGTTTCCTTGCCACAGGAAGGCACACCGAGGCCTTTTGTTTTCTCTATGAAACTGACGTGGGCTTGAAGGGTGAGGCCTTTACAACAATGTGTATGGAGGTACTCGATTTGGGCTGCCTGGTGAAAGAACCTGCGCTCACCAGCACCCTGAGTACCTTTCCTGAACTTTGATTCCTAGCTGGGTGAACTCGCCCTTTGGAGGCTAGATGGGACCAAACGTGTTAAGCTTGTGGGGAATGCCTTCGACCAATGGCCAATATGCTTGTGCTTGTGCGAGGGTTACGCAGGCACTTGCAACACAGTGTTTTTACCTTACCATAAGCTGTCCCTTTGGGCTGAAGCAGGCGGCGTGTGTGGATCACAGCCTGGGAAGCAGGACCTCAGGGGAGTCTGCCAACAGACTGCCCTCCAGTATAGCCAGCTGAGAAAAGGTGGCAAGGCTGATGGAACCCGCTTACAACGAAATGTTTCTCTTCAGCAGAGGAGATTTTGCTACCACACGTTAGCAGCTCCTCTCCCTCAGAGTGCTGTTCCTGGGTAGACTAGGAAACGCCACCACGTTCCCAGCTTAGGAGAGGCTCTTTTCCTAGTTGGTTTCAACCGTGAGAGAGCCAGAAGGGCTGATCTCCACCAGTCGGGCTGCACAGCCTGAGTGCTTCGGGTAGGGCAGTCCTGAGCCAATGTGCCACCTTAGGAATGCAAGCCAAGTTTCCTTGCCACAGGAAGGCACACCGAGGCCTGGTGTTTTCTCTATGAAACTGACGTGGGCTTGAAGGGTGAGGCCTTTACAACAATGTGTATGGAGGTACTCGATTTGGGCTGCCTGGTGAAAGAACCTGCGCTCACCAGCACCCTGAGTACCTTTCCTGAACTTTGATTCCTAGCTGGGTGAACTCGCCCTTCGGTGGCTAGATGGGACCAAACGTGTTAAGCTTGTGGGGAAAGCCTTTGACCAATGGCCAATATGCTTGTGCTTGTGCGAGGGTTACGCAGGCACTTGCCAACACAGGGTTTTGACCTTACCATAAGCTGTCCCTTTGGGCTGAAGCAGGTGGCGTGTGTGGATCACAGCCTGGGAAGCAGGACCTCAGGGGAGTCTGCCAACAGACTGCCCTCCAGTATAGCCAGCTGAGAAAAGGTGGCAAGGCTGATGGAACCCGCTTACAACGAAATGTTTCTCTTCAGCAGAGGAGATTTTGCTACCACACGTCAGCAGCTCCTCTCCCTCAGAGTGCTGTTCCTGGGTAGGCTAGGAAAAGCCACCACGTTCCCAGCTTAGGAGAGGCTGTTTTCCTAGTTGGTTTCAATCGTGAGAGAGCCAGAAGGGCTGATCTCCACCAGTCGGGCTGCACAGCCTGAGTGCTTCGGGTAGGGCAGTCCTGAGCCAATGTGCCACCTTAGGAATGCAAGCCAAGTTTCCTTGCCACAGGAAGGCTCACCGAGGCCTGGTGTTTTCTCTATGAAACTGACGTGGGCTTGAAGGGTGAGGCCTTTACAACAATGTGTTTGGAGGTACTCGATTTGGGCTGCCTGGTGAAAGAACCTGCGCTCACCAGCACCCTGAGTACCTTTCCTGAACTTTGATTCCTAGCTGGGTGAACTCGCCCTTCGGAGGCTAGATGGGACCAAACGTGTTAAGCTTGTGGGGAAAGCCTTTGACCAATGGCCAATATGCTTGTGCTTGTGCGAGGGTTACGCAGGCACTTGCAACACAGGGTTTTGACCTTACCATAAGCTGTCCCTTTGGGCTGAAGCAGGCGGCGTGTGTGGATCACAGCCTGGGAAGCAGGACCTCAGGGGAGTCTGCCAACAGACTGCCCTCCAGTATAGCCAGCTGAGAAAAGGTGGCAAGGCTGATGGAACCCGCTTACAACGAAATGTTTCTCTTCAGCAGAGGAGATTTTGCTACCACACGTCAGCAGCTCCTCTCCCTCAGAGTGCTGTTCCTGGGTAGGCTAGGAAAAGTCACCACGTTCCCAGCTTAGGAGAGGCTCTTTTCCTAGTTGGTTTCAACCGTGAGAGAGCCAGAAGGGCTGATCTCCACCAGTCGGGCACACAGCCTGAGTGCTTCGGGTAGGGCAGTCCTGAGCCAATGTGCCACCTTAGGAATGCAAGCCAAGTTTCCTTGCCACAGGAAGGCACACCGAGGCCTGGTGTTTTCTCTATGAAAATGACGTGGGCTAGAAGGGTGAGGCCTTTACAACAATGTGTATGGAGGTACTCGATTTGGGCTGCCTGGTGAAAGAACCTGCGCTCACCAGCACCCTGAGTACCTTTCCTGAACTTTGATTCCTAGCTGGGTGAACTCGCCCTTCGGTGGCTAGATGGGACCAAACGTGTTAAGCTTGTGGGGAAAGCCTTTGACCAATGGCCAATATGCTTGTGCTTGTGCGAGGGTTACGCAGGCACTTGCCAACACAGGGTTTTGACCTTACCATAAGCTGTCCGTTTGGGCTGAAGCAGGCGGCGTGTGTGGATCACAGCCTGGGAAGCAGGACCTCAGGGGAGTCTGCCAACAGACTGCCCTCCAGTATAGCCAGCTGAGAAAAGGTGGCAAGGCTGATGGAACCCGCTTACAACGAAATGTTTCTCTTCAGCAGAGGAGATTTTGCTACCACACGTCAGCAGCTCCTCTCCCTCAGGTGCTGTTCCTGGGTAGGCTAGGAAAAGCCACCACGTTCCCAGCTTAGGAGAGGCTCTTTTCCTAGTTGGTTTCAACCGTGAGAGAGCCAGAAGGGCTGATCTCCACCAGTCGGGCGCACAGCCTGAGTGCTTCGGGTAGGGCAGTCCTGAGCCAATGTGCCACCTTAGGAATGCAAGCCAAGTTTCCTTGCCACAGGAAGGCACACCGAGGCCTGGTGTTTTCTCTATGAAAATGACGTGGGCTAGAAGGGTGAGGCCTTTACAACAATGTGTATGGAGGTACTCGATTTGGGCTGCCTGGTGAAAGAACCTGCGCTCACCAGCACCCTGAGTACCTTTCCTGAACTTTGATTCCTAGCTGGGTGAACTCGCCCTTCGGTGGCTAGATGGGACCAAACGTGTTAAGCTTGTGGGGAAAGCCTTTGACCAATGGCCAATATGCTTGTGCTTGTGCGAGGGTTACGCATGCACTTGCCAACACAGGGTTTTGACCTTACCATAAGCTGTCCCTTTGGGCTGAAGCAGGCGGCGTGTGTGGATCACAGCCTGGGAAGCAGGACCTCAGGGGAGTCTGCCAACAGACTGCCCTCCAGTATAGCCAGCTGAGAAAAGGTGGCAAGGCTGATGGAACCCGCTTACAACGAAATGTTTCTCTTCAGCAGAGGAGATTTTGCTACCACACGTCAGCAGCTCCTCTCCCTCAGAGTGCTGTTCCTGGGTAGGCTAGGAAAAGCCACCACGTTCCCAGCTTAGGAGAGGCTGTTTTCCTAGTTGGTTTCAACCGTGAGAGACCCAGAAGGGCTGATCTCCACCAGTCGGGCTGCACAGCCTGAGTGCTTCGGGTAGGGCAGTCCTGAGCCAATGTGCCACCCTAGGAATGCAAGCCAAGTTTCCTTGCCACAGGAAGGCTCACCGAGGCCTGGTGTTTTCTCTATGAAACTGACGTGGGCTTGAAGGGTGAGGCCTTTACAACAATGTGTTTGGAGGTACTCGATTTGGTATGCCTGGTGAAAGAACCGGCGCTCACCAGCACCCTGAGTACCTTTCCTGAACTTTGATTCCTAGCTGGGTGAACTCGCCCTTCGGAGGCTAGATGGGACCAAACGTGTTAAGCTTGTGGGGAAAGCCTTTGACCAATGGCCAATATGCTTGTGCTTGTGCGAGGGTTACGCAGGCACTTGCAACACAGGGTTTTTACCTTACCATAAGCTGTCCCTTTGGGCTGAAGCAGGCGGCGTGTGTGGATCACAGCCTGGGAAGCAGGACCTCAGGGGAGTCTGCCAACAGACTGCCCTCCAGTATAGCCAGCTGAGAAAAGGTGGCAAGGCTGATGGATCCCGCTTACAACGAAATGTTTCTCTTCAGCAGAGGAGATTTTGCTACCACACGTCAGCAGCTCCTCTCCCTCAGAGTGCTGTTCCTGGGTAGACTAGGAAAAGCCACCACGTTCCCAGCTTAGGAGAGGCTCTTTTCCTAGTTGGTTTCAACCGTGAGAGAGCCAGAAGGGCTGATCTCCACCAGTCGGGCTGCACAGCCTGAGTGCTTCGGGTAGGGCAGTCCTGAGCCAATGTGCCACCTTAGGAATGCAAGCCAAGTTTCCTTGCCACAGGAAGGCACACCGAGGCCTGGTGTTTTCTCTATGAAACTGACGTGGGCTTGAAGGGTGAGGCCTTTACAACAATGTGTATGGAGGTACTCGATTTGGGCTGCCTGGTGAAAGAACCTGCGCTCACCAGCACCCTGAGTACCTTTCCTGAACTTTGATTCCTAGCTGGGTGAACTCGCCCTTCGGAGGCTAGATGGGACCAAACGTGTTAAGCTTGTGGGGAATGCCTTTGACCAATGGCCAATATGCTTGTGCTTGTGCGAGGGTTACGCAGGCACTTGCAACACAGGGTTTTTACCTTACCAGAAGCTGTCCCTTTGGGCTGAAGCAGGCGGCGTGTGTGGATCACAGCCTGGGAAGCAGGACCTCAGGGGAGTCTGCCAACAGACTGCCCTCCAGTATAGCCAGCTGAGAAAAGGTGGCAAGCCTGATGGAACCCGCTTACAACGAAATGTTTCTCTTCAGCAGAGGAGATTTTGCTACCACACGTTAGCAGCTCCTCTCCCTCAGAGTGCTGTTCCTGGGTAGACTAGGAAACGCCACCACGTTCCCAGCTTAGGAGAGGCTCTTTTCCTAGTTGGTTTCAACCGTGAGAGAGCCAGAAGGGCTGATCTCCACCAGTCGGGCTGCACAGCCTGAGTGCTTCGGGTAGGGCAGTCCTGAGCCAATGTGCCACCTTAGGAATGCAAGCCAAGTTTCCTTGCCACAGGAAGGCACACCGAGGCCTGGTGTTTTCTCTATGAAACTGACGTGGGCTTGAAGGGTGAGGCCTTTACAACAATGTGTATGGAGGTACTCGATTTGGGCTGCCTGGTGAAAGAACCTGCGCTCACCAGCACCCTGAGTACCTTTCCTGAACTTTGATTCCTAGCTGGGTGAACTAGCCCTTCGGTGGCTAGATGGGACCAAACGTGTTAAGCTTGTGGGGAAAGCCTTTGACCAATGGCCAATATGCTTGTGCTTGTGCGAGGGTTACGCAGGCACTTGCCAACACAGGGTTTTGACCTTACCATAAGCTGTCCCTTTGGGCTGAAGCAGGTGGCGTGTGTGGATCACAGCCTGGGAAGCAGGACCTCAGGGGAGTCTGCCAACAGACTGCCCTCCAGTATAGCCAGCTGAGAAAAGGTGGCAAGGCTGATGGAACCCGCTTACAACGAAATGTTTCTCTTCAGCAGAGGAGATTTTGCTACCACACGTCAGCAGCTCCTCTCCCTCAGAGTGCTGTTCCTGGGTAGGCTAGGAAAAGCCACCACGTTCCCAGCTTAGAAGAGGCTGTTTTCCTAGTTGGTTTCAACCGTGAGAGAGCCAGAAGGGCTGATCTCCACCAGTCGGGCTGCACAGCCTGAGTGCTTCGGGTAGGGCAGTCCTGAGCCAATGTGCCACCTTAGGAATGCAAGCCAAGTTTCCTTGCCACAGGAAGGCTCACCGAGGCCTGGTGTTTTCTCTATGAAACTGACGTGGGCTTGAAGGGTGAGGCCTTTACAACAATGTGTTTGGAGGTACTCGATTTGGGCTGCCTGGTGAAAGAACCTGCGCTCACCAGCACCCTGAGTACCTTTCCTGAACTTTGATTCCTAGCTGGGTGAACTCGCCCTTAGGAGGCTAGATGGGACAAAACGTGTTAAGCTTGTGGGGAAAGCCTTTGACCAATGGCCAATATGCTTGTGCTTGTGCGAGGGTTACGCAGGCACTTGCAACACAGGGTTTTGACCTTACCATAAGCTGTCCCTTTGGGCTGAAGCAGGCGGCGTGTGTGGATCACAGCCTGGGAAGCAGGACCTCAGGGGAGTCTGCAAACAGACTGCCCTCCAGTATAGCCAGCTGAGAAAAGGTGGCAAGGCTGATGGAACCCGCTTACAACGAAATGTTTCTCTTCAGCAGAGGAGATTTTGCTACCACACGTCAGCAGCTCCTCTCCCTCAGAGTGCTGTTCCTGGGTAGGCTAGGAAAAGCCACCACGTTCCCAGCTTAGGAGAGGCTGTTTTCCTAGTTGGTTTCAACCGTGAGAGAGCCAGAAGGGCTGATCTCCACCAGTCGGGCTGCACAGCCTGAGTGCTTCGGGTAGGGCAGTCCTGAGCCAATGTGCCACCTTAGGAATGCAAGCCAAGTTTCCTTGCCACAGGAATGCTCACCGAGGCCTGGTGTTTTCTCTATGAAACTGACGTGGGCTTGAAGGGTGAGGCCTTTACAACAATGTGTTTGGAGGTACTCGATTTGGGCTGCCTGGTGAAAGAACCTGCGCTCACCAGCACCCTGAGTACCTTTCCTGAACTTTGATTCCTAGCTGGGTGAACTCGCCCTTCGGAGGCTAGATGGGACCAAACGTGTTAAGCTTGTGGGGAAAGCCTTTGACCAATGGCCAATATGCTTGTGCTTGTGCGAGGGTTACGCAGGCACTTGCAACACAGGGTTTTGACCTTACCATAAGCTGTCCCTTTGGGCTGAAGCAGGCGGCGTGTGTGGATCACAGCCTGGGAAGCAGGACCTCAGGGGAGTCTGCCAACAGACTGCCCTCCAGTATAGCCAGCTGAGAAAAGGTGGCAAGGCTGATGGAACCCGCTTACAACGAAATGTTTCTCTTCAGCAGAGGAGATTTTGCTACCACACGTCAGCAGCTCCTCTCCCTCAGAGTGCTGTTCCTGGGTAGGCTAGGAAAAGCCACCACGTTCCCAGCTTAGGAGAGGCTCTTTTCCTAGTTGGTTTCAACCGTGAGAGACCCAGAAGGGCTGATCTCCACCAGTCGGGCTGCACAGCCTGAGTGCTTCGGGTAGGGCAGTCCTGAGCCAATGTGCCACCCTAGGAATGCAAGCCAAGTTTCCTTGCCACAGGAAGGCTCACCGAGGCCTGGTGTTTTCTCTATGAAACTGACGTGGGCTTGAAGGGTGAGGCCTTTACAACAATGTGTTTGGAGGTACTCGATTTGGTATGCCTGGTGAAAGAAACGGCGCTCACCAGCACCCTGAGTACCTTTCCTGAACTTTGATTCCTAGCTGGGTGAACTCGCCCTTCGGACGCTAGATGGGACCAAACGTGTCAAGCTTGTGGGGAAAGCCTTTGACCAATGGCCAATATGCTTGTGCTTGTGCGAGGGTTACGCAGGCACTTGCAACACAGGGTTTTGACCTTACCATAAGCTGTCCCTTTGGGCTGAAGCAGGCGGCGTGTGTGGATCACAGCCTGGGAAGCAGGACCTCAGGGGAGTCTGCCAACAGACTGCCCTCCAGTATAGCCAGCTGAGAAAAGGTGGCAAGGCTGATGGATCCCGCTTACAACGAAATGTTTCTCTTCAGCAGAGGAGATTTTGCTACCACACGTCAGCAGCTCCTCTCCCTCAGAGTGCTGTTCCTGGGTAGACTAGGAAAAGCCACCACGTTCCCAGCTTAGGAGAGGCTCTTTTCCTAGTTGGTTTCAACCGTGAGAGAGCCAGAAGGGCTGATCTCCACCAGTCGGGCTGCACAGCCTGAGTGCTTCGGGTAGGGCAGTCCTGAGCCAATGTTCCACCTTAGGAATGCAAGCCAAGTTTCCTTGCCACAGGAAGGCACACCGAGGCCTGGTGTTTTCTCTATGAAACTGACGTGGGCTTGAAGGGTGAGGCCTTTACAACAATGTGTATGGAGGTACTCGATTTGGGCTGCCTGGTGAAAGAACCTGCGCTCACCAGCACCCTGAGTACCTTTCCTGAACTTTGATTCCTAGCTGGGTGAACTCGCCCTTCGGAGGCTAGATGGGACCAAACGTGTTAAGCTTGTGGGGAATGCCTTTGACCAATGGCCAATATGCTTGTGCTTGTGCGAGGGTTACGCAGGCACTTGCAACACAGGGTTTTTACCTTACCATAAGCTGTCCCTTTGGGCTGAAGCAGGCGGCGTGTGTGGATCACAGCCTGGGAAGCAGGACCTCAGGGGAGTCTGCCAACAGACTGCCCTCCAGTATAGCCAGCTGAGAAAAGGTGGCAAGCCTGATGGAACCCGCTTACAACGAAATGTTTCTCTTCAGCAGAGGAGATTTTGCTACCACACGTTAGCAGCTCCTCTCCCTCAGAGTGCTGTTCCTGGGTAGACTAGGAAACGCCACCACGTTCCCAGCTTAGGAGAGGCTCTTTTCCTAGTTGGTTTCAACCGTGAGAGAGCCAGAAGGGCTGATCTCCACCAGTCGGGCTGCACAGCCTGAGTGCTTCGGGTAGGGCAGTCCTGAGCCAATGTGCCACCTTAGGAATGCAAGCCAAGTTTCCTTGCCACAGGAAGGCACACCGAGGCCTGGTGTTTTCTCTATGAAACTGACGTGGGCTTGAAGGGTGAGGCCTTTACAACAATGTGTATGGAGGTACTCGATTTGGGCTGCCTGGTGAAAGAACCTGCGCTCACCAGCACCCTGAGTACCTTTCCTGAACTTTGATTCCTAGCTGGGTGAACTCGCCCTTCGGTGGCTAGATGGGACCAAACGTGTTAAGCTTGTGGGGAAAGCCTTTGACCAATGGCCAATATGCTTGTGCTTGTGCGAGGGTTACGCAGGCACTTGCAACACAGGGTTTTGACCTTACCATAAGCTGTCCCTTTGGGCTGAAGCAGGCGGCGTGTGTGGATCACAGCCTGGGAAGCAGGACCTCAGGGGAGTCTGCAAACAGACTGCCCTCCAGTATAGCCAGCTGAGAAAAGGTGGCAAGGCTGATAGAACCCGCTTACAACGAAATGTTTCTCTTCAGCAGAGGAGATTTTGCTACCACACGTCAGCAGCTCCCCTCCCTCAGAGTGCTGTTCCTGGGTAGGCTAGGAAAAGCCACCACGTTCCCAGCTTAGGAGAGGCTGTTTTCCTAGTTGGTTTCAACCGTGAGAGAGCCAGAAGGGCTGATCTCCACCAGTCGGGCTGCACAGCCTGAGTGTTCGGGTAGGGCAGTCCTGAGCCAATGTGCCACCTTAGGAATGCAAGCCAAGTTTCCTTGCCACAGGAAGGCTCACCGAGGCCTGGTGTTTTCTCTATGAAACTGACGTGGGCTTGAAGGGTGAGGCCTTTACAACAATGTGTTTGGAGGTACTCGATTTGGGCTGCCTGGTGAAAGAACCTGCGCTCACCAGCACCCTGAGTACCTTTCCTGAACTTTGATTCCTAGCTGGGTGAACTCGCCCTTCGGAGGCTAGATGGGACCAAACGTGTTAAGCTTGTGGGGAAAGCCTTTGACCAATGGCCAATATGCTTGTGCTTGTGCGAGGGTTACGCAGGCACTTGCAACACAGGGTTTTGACCTTACCATAAGCTGTCCCTTTGGGCTGAAGCAGGCGGCGTGTGTGGATCACAGCCTGGGAAGCAGGACCTCAGGGGAGTCTGCCAACAGACTGCCCTCCAGTATAGCCAGCTGAGAAAAGGTGGCAAGGCTGATGGAACCCGCTTACAACGAAATGTTTCTCTTCAGCAGAGGAGATTTTGCTACCACACGTCAGCAGCTCCTCTCCCTCAGAGTGCTGTTCCTGGGTAGGCTAGGAAAAGCCACCACGTTCCCAGCTTAGGAGAGGCTCTTTTCCTAGTTGGTTTCAACCGTGAGAGACCCAGAAGGGCTGATCTCCACCAGTCGGGCTGCACAGCCTGAGTGCTTCGGGTAGGGCAGTCCTGAGCCAATGTGCCACCCTAGGAATGCAAGCCAAGTTTCCTTGCCACAGGAAGGCTCACCGAGGCCTGGTGTTTTCTCTATGAAACTGACGTGGGCTTGAAGGGTGAGGCCTTTACAACAATGTGTTTGGAGGTACTCGATTTGGTATGCCTGGTGAAAGAAACGGCGCTCACCAGCACCCTGAGTACCTTTCCTGAACTTTGATTCCTAGCTGGGTGAACTCGCCCTTCGGACGCTAGATGGGACCAAACGTGTTAAGCTTGTGGGGAAAGCCTTTGACCAATGGCCAATATGCTTGTGCTTGTGCGAGGGTTACGCAGGCACTTGCAACACAGGGTTTTGACCTTACCATAAGCTGTCCCTTTGGGCTGAAGCAGGCGGCGTGTGTGGATCACAGCCTGGGAAGCAGGACCTCAGGGGAGTCTGCCAACAGACTGCCCTCCAGTATAGCCAGCTGAGAAAAGGTGGCAAGGCTGATGGATCCCGCTTACAACGAAATGTTTCTCTTCAGCAGAGGAGATTTTGCTACCACACGTCAGCAGCTCCTCTCCCTCAGAGTGCTGTTCCTGGGTAGACTAGGAAAAGCCACCACGTTCCCAGCTTAGGAGAGGCTCTTTTCCTAGTTGGTTTCAACCGTGAGAGAGCCAGAAGGGCTGATCTCCACCAGTCGGGCTGCACAGCCTGAGTGCTTCGGGTAGGGCAGTCCTGAGCCAATGTTCCACCTTAGGAATGCAAGCCAAGTTTCCTTGCCACAGGAAGGCACACCGAGGCCTGGTGTTTTCTCTATGAAACTGACGTGGGCTTGAAGGGTGAGGCCTTTACAACAATGTGTATGGAGGTACTCGATTTGGGCTGCCTGGTGAAAGAACCTGCGCTCACCAGCACCCTGAGTACCTTTCCTGAACTTTGATTCCTAGCTGGGTGAACTCGCCCTTCGGAGGCTAGATGGGACCAAACGTGTTAAGCTTGTGGGGAATGCCTTTGACCAATGGCCAATATGCTTGTGCTTGTGCGAGGGTTACGCAGGCACTTGCAACACAGGGTTTTTACCTTACCATAAGCTGTCCCTTTGGGCTGAAGCAGGCGGCGTGTGTGGATCACAGCCTGGGAAGCAGGACCTCAGGGGAGTCTGCCAACAGACTGCCCTCCAGTATAGCCAGCTGAGAAAAGGTGGCAAGCCTGATGGAACCCGCTTACAACGAAATGTTTCTCTTCAGCAGAGGAGATTTTGCTACCACACGTTAGCAGCTCCTCTCCCTCAGAGTGCTGTTCCTGGGTAGACTAGGAAACGCCACCACGTTCCCAGCTTAGGAGAGGCTCTTTTCCTAGTTGGTTTCAACCGTGAGAGAGCCAGAAGGGCTGATCTCCACCAGTCGGGCTGCACAGCCTGAGTGCTTCGGGTAGGGCAGTCCTGAGCCAATGTGCCACCTTAGGAATGCAAGCCAAGTTTCCTTGCCACAGGAAGGCACACCGAGGCCTGGTGTTTTCTCTATGAAACTGACGTGGGCTTGAAGGGTGAGGCCTTTACAACAATGTGTATGGAGGTACTCGATTTGGGCTGCCTGGTGAAAGAACCTGCGCTCACCAGCACCCTGAGTACCTTTCCTGAACTTTGATTCCTAGCTGGGTGAACTCGCCCTTCGGTGGCTAGATGGGACCAAACGTGTTAAGCTTGTGGGGAAAGCCTTTGACCAATGGCCAATATGCTTGTGCTTGTGCGAGGGTTACGCAGGCACTTGCCAACACAGGGTTTTGACCTTACCATAAGCTGTCCCTTTGGGCTGAAGCAGGTGGCGTGTGTGGATCACAGCCTGGGAAGCAGGACCTCAGGGGAGTCTGCCAACAGACTGCCCTCCAGTATAGCCAGCTGAGAAAAGGTGGCAAGGCTGATGGAACCCGCTTACAACGAAATGTTTCTCTTCAGCAGAGGAGATTTTGCTACCACACGTCAGCAGCTCCTCTCCCTCAGAGTGCTGTTCCTGGGTAGGCTAGGAAAAGCCACCACGTTCCCAGCTTAGGAGAGGCTGTTTTCCTAGTTGGTTTCAACCGTGAGAGAGCCAGAAGGGCTGATCTCCACCAGTCGGGCTGCACAGCCTGAGTGCTTCGGGTAGGGCAGTCCTGAGCCAATGTGCCACCTTAGGAATGCAAGCCAAGTTTCCTTGCCACAGGAAGGCTCACCGAGGCCTGGTGTTTTCTCTATGAAACTGACGTGGGCTTGAAGGGTGAGGCCTTTACAACAATGTGTTTGGAGGTACTCGATTTGGGCTGCCTGGTGAAAGAACCTGCGCTCACCAGCACCCTGAGTACCTTTCCTGAACTTTGATTCCTAGCTGGGTGAACTCGCCCTTCGGAGGCTAGATGGGACCAAACGTGTTAAGCTTGTGGGGAAAGCCTTTGACCAATGGCCAATATGCTTGTGCTTGTGCGAGGGTTACGCAGGCACTTGCAACACAGGGTTTTGACCTTACCATAAGCTGTCCCTTTGGGCTGAAGCAGGCGGCGTGTGTGGATCACAGCCTGGGAAGCAGGACCTCAGGGGAGTCTGCCAACAGACTGCCCTCCAGTATAGCCAGCTGAGAAAAGGTGGCAAGGCTGATGGAACCCGCTTACAACGAAATGTTTCTCTTCAGCAGAGGAGATTTTGCTACCACACGTCAGCAGCTCCTCTCCCTCAGAGTGCTGTTCCTGGGTAGGCTAGGAAAAGCCACCACGTTCCCAGCTTAGGAGAGGCTCTTTTCCTAGTTGGTTTCAACCGTGAGAGACCCAGAAGGGCTGATCTCCACCAGTCGGGCTGCACAGCCTGAGTGCTTCGGGTAGGGCAGTCCTGAGCCAATGTGCCACCCTAGGAATGCAAGCCAAGTTTCCTTGCCACAGGAAGGCTCACCGAGGCCTGGTGTTTTCTCTATGAAACTGACGTGGGCTTGAAGGGTGAGGCCTTTACAACAATGTGTTTGGAGGTACTCGATTTGGTATGCCTGGTGAAAGAAACGGCGCTCACCAGCACCCTGAGTACCTTTCCTGAACTTTGATTCCTAGCTGGGTGAACTCGCCCTTCGGACGCTAGATGGGACCAAACGTGTTAAGCTTGTGGGGAAAGCCTTTGACCAATGGCCAATATGCTTGTGCTTGTGCGAGGGTTACGCAGGCACTTGCAACACAGGGTTTTGACCTTACCATAAGCTGTCCCTTTGGGCTGAAGCAGGCGGCGTGTGTGGATCACAGCCTGGGAAGCAGGACCTCAGGGGAGTCTGCCAACAGACTGCCCTCCAGTATAGCCAGCTGAGAAAAGGTGGCAAGGCTGATGGATCCCGCTTACAACGAAATGTTTCTCTTCAGCAGAGGAGATTTTGCTACCACACGTCAGCAGCTCCTCTCCCTCAGAGTGCTGTTCCTGGGTAGACTAGGAAAAGCCACCACGTTCCCAGCTTAGGAGAGGCTCTTTTCCTAGTTGGTTTCAACCGTGAGAGAGCCAGAAGGGCTGATCTCCACCAGTCGGGCTGCACAGCCTGAGTGCTTCGGGTAGGGCAGTCCTGAGCCAATGTTCCACCTTAGGAATGCAAGCCAAGTTTCCTTGCCACAGGAAGGCACACCGAGGCCTGGTGTTTTCTCTATGAAACTGACGTGGGCTTGAAGGGTGAGGCCTTTACAACAATGTGTATGGAGGTACTCGATTTGGGCTGCCTGGTGAAAGAACCTGCGCTCACCAGCACCCTGAGTACCTTTCCTGAACTTTGATTCCTAGCTGGGTGAACTCGCCCTTCGGAGGCTAGATGGGACCAAACGTGTTAAGCTTGTGGGGAATGCCTTTGACCAATGGCCAATATGCTTGTGCTTGTGCGAGGGTTACGCAGGCACTTGCAACACAGGGTTTTTACCTTACCATAAGCTGTCCCTTTGGGCTGAAGCAGGCGGCGTGTGTGGATCACAGCCTGGGAAGCAGGACCTCAGGGGAGTCTGCCAACAGACTGCCCTCCAGTATAGCCAGCTGAGAAAAGGTGGCAAGCCTGATGGAACCCGCTTACAACGAAATGTTTCTCTTCAGCAGAGGAGATTTTGCTACCACACGTTAGCAGCTCCTCTCCCTCAGAGTGCTGTTCCTGGGTAGACTAGGAAACGCCACCACGTTCCCAGCTTAGGAGAGGCTCTTTTCCTAGTTGGTTTCAACCGTGAGAGAGCCAGAAGGGCTGATCTCCACCAGTCGGGCTGCACAGCCTGAGTGCTTCGGGTAGGGCAGTCCTGAGCCAATGTGCCACCTTAGGAATGCAAGCCAAGTTTCCTTGCCACAGGAAGGCACACCGAGGCCTGGTGTTTTCTCTATGAAACTGACGTGGGCTTGAAGGGTGAGGCCTTTACAACAATGTGTATGGAGGTACTCGATTTGGGCTGCCTGGTGAAAGAACCTGCGCTCACCAGCACCCTGAGTACCTTTCCTGAACTTTGATTCCTAGCTGGGTGAACTCGCCCTTCGGTGGCTAGATGGGACCAAACGTGTTAAGCTTGTGGGGAAAGCCTTTGACCAATGGCCAATATGCTTGTGCTTGTGCGAGGGTTACGCAGGCACTTGCCAACACAGGGTTTTGACCTTACCATAAGCTGTCCCTTTGGGCTGAAGCAGGTGGCGTGTGTGGATCACAGCCTGGGAAGCAGGACCTCAGGGGAGTCTGCCAACAGACTGCCCTCCAGTATAGCCAGCTGAGAAAAGGTGGCAAGGCTGATGGAACCCGCTTACAACGAAATGTTTCTCTTCAGCAGAGGAGATTTTGCTACCACACGTCAGCAGCTCCTCTCCCTCAGAGTGCTGTTCCTGGGTAGGCTAGGAAAAGCCACCACGTTCCCAGCTTAGGAGAGGCTGTTTTCCTAGTTGGTTTCAACCGTGAGAGAGCCAGAAGGGCTGATCTCCACCAGTCGGGCTGCACAGCCTGAGTGCTTCGGGTAGGGCAGTCCTGAGCCAATGTGCCACCTTAGGAATGCAAGCCAAGTTTCCTTGCCACAGGAAGGCTCACCGAGGCCTGGTGTTTTCTCTATGAAACTGACGTGGGCTTGAAGGGTGAGGCCTTTACAACAATGTGTTTGGAGGTACTCGATTTGGGCTGCCTGGTGAAAGAACCTGCGCTCACCAGCACCCTGAGTACCTTTCCTGAACTTTGATTCCTAGCTGGGTGAACTCGCCCTTCGGAGGCTAGATGGGACCAAACGTGTTAAGCTTGTGGGGAAAGCCTTTGACCAATGGCCAATATGCTTGTGCTTGTGCGAGGGTTACGCAGGCACTTGCAACACAGGGTTTTGACCTTACCATAAGCTGTCCCTTTGGGCTGAAGCAGGCGGCGTGTGTGGATCACAGCCTGGGAAGCAGGACCTCAGGGGAGTCTGCCAACAGACTGCCCTCCAGTATAGCCAGCTGAGAAAAGGTGGCAAGGCTGATGGAACCCGCTTACAACGAAATGTTTCTCTTCAGCAGAGGAGATTTTGCTACCACACGTCAGCAGCTCCTCTCCCTCAGAGTGCTGTTCCTGGGTAGGCTAGGAAAAGTCACCACGTTCCCAGCTTAGGAGAGGCTCTTTTCCTAGTTGGTTTCAACCGTGAGAGAGCCAGAAGGGCTGATCTCCACCAGTCGGGCTGCACAGCCTGAGTGCTTCGGGTAGGGCAGTCCTGAGCCAATGTGCCACCTTAGGAATGCAAGCCAAGTTTCCTTGCCACAGGAAGGCACACCGAGGCCTGGTGTTTTCTCTATGAAAATGACGTGGGCTAGAAGGGTGAGGCCTTTACAACAATGTGTATGGAGGTACTCGATTTGGGCTGCCTGGTGAAAGAACCTGCGCTCACCAGCACCCTGAGTACCTTTCCTGAACTTTGATTCCTAGCTGGGTGAACTCGCCCTTCGGTGGCTAGATGGGACCAAACGTGTTAAGCTTGTGGGGAAAGCCTTTGACCAATGGCCAATATGCTTGTGCTTGTGCGAGGGTTACGCAGGCACTTGCCAACACAGGGTTTTGACCTTACCATAAGCTGTCCGTTTGGGCTGAAGCAGGCGGCGTGTGTGGATCACAGCCTGGGAAGCAGGACCTCAGGGGAGTCTGCCAACAGACTGCCCTCCAGTATGGCCAGCTGAGAAAAGGTGGCAAGGCTGATGGAACCCGCTTACAACGAAATGTTTCTCTTCAGCAGAGGAGATTTTGCTACCACACGTCAGCAGCTCCTCTCCCTCAGGTGCTGTTCCTGGGTAGGCTAGGAAAAGCCACCACGTTCCCAGCTTAGGAGAGGCTCTTTTCCTAGTTGGTTTCAACCGTGAGAGAGCCAGAAGGGCTGATCTCCACCAGTCGGGCGCACAGCCTGAGTGCTTCGGGTAGGGCAGTCCTGAGCCAATGTGCCACCTTAGGAATGCAAGCCAAGTTTCCTTGCCACAGGAAGGCACACCGAGGCCTGGTGTTTTCTCTATGAAAATGACGTGGGCTAGAAGGGTGAGGCCTTTACAACAATGTGTATGGAGGTACTCGATTTGGGCTGCCTGGTGAAAGAACCTGCGCTCCCCAGCACCCTGAGTACCTTTCCTGAACTTTGATTCCTAGCTGGGTGAACTCGCCCTTCGGTGGCTAGATGGGACCAAACGTGTTAAGCTTGTGGGGAAAGCCTTTGACCAATGGCCAATATGCTTGTGCTTGTGCGAGGGTTACGCAGGCACTTGCCAACACAGGGTTTTGACCTTACCATAAGCTGTCCCTTTGGGCTGAAGCAGGCGGCGTGTGTGGATCACAGCCTGGGAAGCAGGACCTCAGGGGAGTCTGCCAACAGACTGCCCTCCAGTATAGCCAGCTGAGAAAAGGTGGCAAGGCTGATGGAACCCGCTTACAACGAAATGTTTCTCTTCAGCAGAGGAGATTTTGCTACCACACGTCAGCAGCTCCTCTCCCTCAGAGTGCTGTTCCTGGGTAGGCTAGGAAAAGCCACCACGTTCCCAGCTTAGGAGAGGCTGTTTTCCTAGTTGGTTTCAACCGTGAGAGACCCAGAAGGGCTGATCTCCACCAGTCGGGCTGCACAGCCTGAGTGCTTCGGGTAGGGCAGTCCTGAGCCAATGTGCCACCCTAGGAATGCAAGCCAAGTTTCCTTGCCACAGGAAGGCTCACCGAGGCCTGGTGTTTTCTCTATGAAACTGACGTGGGCTTGAAGGGTGAGGCCTTTACAACAATGTGTTTGGAGGTACTCGATTTGGTATGCCTGGTGAAAGAACCGGCGCTCACCAGCACCCTGAGTACCTTTCCTGAACTTTGATTCCTAGCTGGGTGAACTCGCCCTTCGGAGGCTAGATGGGACCAAACGTGTTAAGCTTGTGGGGAAAGCCTTTGACCAATGGCCAATATGCTTGTGCTTGTGCGAGGGTTACGCAGGCACTTGCAACACAGGGTTTTTACCTTACCATAAGCTGTCCCTTTGGGCTGAAGCAGGCGGCGTGTGTGGATCACAGCCTGGGAAGCAGGACCTCAGGGGAGTCTGCCAACAGACTGCCCTCCAGTATAGCCAGCTGAGAAAAGGTGGCAAGGCTGATGGATCCCGCTTACAACGAAATGTTTCTCTTCAGCAGAGGAGATTTTGCTACCACACGTCAGCAGCTCCTCTCCCTCAGAGTGCTGTTCCTGGGTAGACTAGGAAAAGCCACCACGTTCCCAGCTTAGGAGAGGCTCTTTTCCTAGTTGGTTTCAACCGTGAGAGAGCCAGAAGGGCTGATCTCCACCAGTCGGGCTGCACAGCCTGAGTGCTTCGGGTAGGGCTGTCCTGAGCCAATGTGCCACCTTAGGAATGCAAGCCAAGTTTCCTTGCCACAGGAAGGCACACCGAGGCCTGGTGTTTTCTCTATGAAACTGACGTGGGCTTGAAGGGTGAGGCCTTTACAACAATGTGTATGGAGGTACTCGATTTGGGCTGCCTGGTGAAAGAACCTGCGCTCACCAGCACCCTGAGTACCTTTCCTGAACTTTGATTCCTAGCTGGGTGAACTCGCCCTTCGGAGGCTAGATGGGACCAAACGTGTTAAGCTTGTGGGGAATGCCTTTGACCAATGGCCAATATGCTTGTGCTTGTGCGAGGGTTACGCAGGCACTTGCAACACAGGGTTTTTACCTTACCAGAAGCTGTCCCTTTGGGCTGAAGCAGGCGGCGTGTGTGGATCACAGCCTGGGAAGCAGGACCTCAGGGGAGTCTGCCAACAGACTGCCCTCCAGTATAGCCAGCTGAGAAAAGGTGGCAAGCCTGATGGAACCCGCTTACAACGAAATGTTTCTCTTCAGCAGAGGAGATTTTGCTACCACATGTTAGAAGCTCCTCTCCCTCAGAGTGCTGTTCCTGGGTAGACTAGGAAACGCCACCACGTTCCCAGCTTAGGAGAGGCTCTTTTCCTAGTTGGTTTCAACCGTGAGAGAGCCAGAAGGGCTGATCTCCACCAGTCGGGCTGCACAGCCTGAGTGCTTCGGGTAGGGCAGTCCTGAGCCAATGTGCCACCTTAGGAATGCAAGCCAAGTTTCCTTGCCACAGGAAGGCACACCGAGGCCTGGTGTTTTCTCTATGAAACTGACGTGGGCTTGAAGGGTGAGGCCTTTACAACAATGTGTTTGGAGGTACTCGATTTGGTATGCCTGGTGAAAGAACCGGCGCTCACCAGCACCCTGAGTACCTTTCCTGAACTTTGATTCCTAGCTGGGTGAACTCGCCCTTCGGAGGCTAGATGGGACCAAACGTGTTAAGCTTGTGGGGAAAGCCTTTGACCAATGGCCAATATGCTTGTGCTTGTGCGAGGGTTACGCAGGCACTTGCAACACAGGGTTTTTACCTTACCATAAGCTGTCCCTTTGGGCTGAAGCAGGCGGCGTGTGTGGATCACAGCCTGGGAAGCAGGACCTCAGGGGAGTCTGCCAACAGACTGCCCTCCAGTATAGCCAGCTGAGAAAAGGTGGCAAGGCTGATGGATCCCGCTTACAACGAAATGTTTCTCTTCAGCAGAGGAGATTTTGCTACCACACGTCAGCAGCTCCTCTCCCTCAGAGTGCTGTTCCTGGGTAGACTAGGAAAAGCCACCACGTTCCCAGCTTAGGAGAGGCTCTTTTCCTAGTTGGTTTCAACCGTGAGAGAGCCAGAAGGGCTGATCTCCACCAGTCGGGCTGCACAGCCTGAGTGCTTCGGGTAGGGCAGTCCTGAGCCAATGTGCCACCTTAGGAATGCAAGCCAAGTTTCCTTGCCACAGGAAGGCACACCGAGGCCTGGTGTTTTCTCTATGAAACTGACGTGGGCTTGAAGGGTGAGGCCTTTACAACAATGTGTATGGAGGTACTCGATTTGGGCTGCCTGGTGAAAGAACCTGCGCTCACCAGCACCCTGAGTACCTTTCCTGAACTTTGATTCCTAGCTGGGTGAACTCGCCCTTCGGAGGCTAGATGGGACCAAACGTGTTAAGCTTGTGGGGAATGCCTTTGACCAATGGCCAATATGCTTGTGCTTGTGCGAGGGTTACGCAGGCACTTGCAACACAGGGTTTTTACCTTACCAGAAGCTGTCCCTTTGGGCTGAAGCAGGCGGCGTGTGTGGATCACAGCCTGGGAAGCAGGACCTCAGGGGAGTCTGCCAACAGACTGCCCTCCAGTATAGCCAGCTGAGAAAAGGTGGCAAGCCTGATGGAACCCGCTTACAACGAAATGTTTCTCTTCAGCAGAGGAGATTTTGCTACCACACGTTAGCAGCTCCTCTCCCTCAGAGTGCTGTTCCTGGGTAGACTAGGAAACGCCACCACGTTCCCAGCTTAGGAGAGGCTCTTTTCCTAGTTGGTTTCAACCGTGAGAGAGCCAGAAGGGCTGATCTCCACCAGTCGGGCTGCACAGCCTGAGTGCTTCGGGTAGGGCAGTCCTGAGCCAATGTGCCACCTTAGGAATGCAAGCCAAGTTTCCTTGCCACAGGAAGGCACACCGAGGCCTGGTGTTTTCTCTATGAAACTGACGTGGGCTTGAAGGGTGAGGCCTTTACAACAATGTGTATGGAGGTACTCGATTTGGGCTGCCTGGTGAAAGAACCTGCGCTCACCAGCACCCTGAGTACCTTTCCTGAACTTTGATTCCTAGCTGGGTGAACTAGCCCTTCGGTGGCTAGATGGGACCAAACGTGTTAAGCTTGTGGGGAAAGCCTTTGACCAATGGCCAATATGCTTGTGCTTGTGCGAGGGTTACGCAGGCACTTGCCAACACAGGGTTTTGACCTTACCATAAGCTGTCCCTTTGGGATGAAGCAGGTGGCGTGTGTGGATCACAGCCTGGGAAGCAGGACCTCAGGGGAGTCTGCCAACAGACTGCCCTCCAGTATAGCCAGCTGAGAAAAGGTGGCAAGGCTGATGGAACCCGCTTACAACGAAATGTTTCTCTTCAGCAGAGGAGATTTTGCTACCACACGTCAGCAGCTCCTCTCCCTCAGAGTGCTGTTCCTGGGTAGGCTAGGAAAAGCCACCACGTTCCCAGCTTAGGAGAGGCTGTTTTCCTAGTTGGTTTCAACCGTGAGAGAGCCAGAAGGGCTGATCTCCACCAGTCGGGCTGCACAGCCTGAGTGCTTCGGGTAGGGCAGTCCTGAGCCAATGTGCCACCTTAGGAATGCAAGCCAAGTTTCCTTGCCACTGGAAGGCTCACCGAGGCCTGGTGTTTTCTCTATGAAACTGACGTGGGCTTGAAGGGTGAGGCCTTTACAACAATGTGTTTGGAGGTACTCGATTTGGGCTGCCTGGTGAAAGAACCTGCGCTCACCAGCACCCTGAGTACCTTTCCTGAACTTTGATTCCTAGCTGGGTGAACTCGCCCTTAGGAGGCTAGATGGGACAAAACGTGTTAAGCTTGTGGGGAAAGCCTTTGACCAATGGCCAATATGCTTGTGCTTGTGCGAGGGTTACGCAGGCACTTGCAACACAGGGTTTTGACCTTACCATAAGCTGTCCCTTTGGGCTGAAGCAGGCGGCGTGTGTGGATCACAGCCTGGGAAGCAGGACCTCAGGGGAGTCTGCAAACAGACTGCCCTCCAGTATAGCCAGCTGAGAAAAGGTGGCAAGGCTGATGGAACCCGCTTACAACGAAATGTTTCTCTTCAGCAGAGGAGATTTTGCTACCACACGTCAGCAGCTCCTCTCCCTCAGAGTGCTGTTCCTGGGTAGGCTAGGAAAAGCCACCACGTTCCCAGCTTAGGAGAGGCTGTTTTCCTAGTTGGTTTCAACCGTGAGAGAGCCAGAAGGGCTGATCTCCACCAGTCGGGCTGCACAGCCTGAGTGCTTCGGGTAGGGCAGTCCTGAGCCAATGTGCCACCTTAGGAATGCAAGCCAAGTTTCCTTGCCACAGGAAGGCTCACCGAGGCCTGGTGTTTTCTCTATGAAACTGACGTGGGCTTGAAGGGTGAGGCCTTTACAACAATGTGTTTGGAGGTACTCGATTTGGGCTGCCTGGTGAAAGAACCTGCGCTCACCAGCACCCTGAGTACCTTTCCTGAACTTTGATTCCTAGCTGGGTGAACTCGCCCTTCGGAGGCTAGATGGGACCAAACGTGTTAAGCTTGTGGGGAAAGCCTTTGACCAATGGCCAATATGCTTGTGCTTGTGCGAGGGTTACGCAGGCACTTGCAACACAGGGTTTTGACCTTACCATAAGCTGTCCCTTTGGGCTGAAGCAGGCGGCGTGTGTGGATCACAGCCTGGGAAGCAGGACCTCAGGGGAGTCTGCCAACAGACTGCCCTCCAGTATAGCCAGCTGAGAAAAGGTGGCAAGGCTGATGGAACCCGCTTACAACGAAATGTTTCTCTTCAGCAGAGGAGATTTTGCTACCACACGTCAGCAGCTCCTCTCCCTCAGAGTGCTGTTCCTGGGTAGGCTAGGAAAAGTCACCACGTTCCCAGCTTAGGAGAGGCTCTTTTCCTAGTTGGTTTCAACCGTGAGAGAGCCAGAAGGGCTGATCTCCACCAGTCGGGCGCACAGCCTGAGTGCTTCGGGTAGGGCAGTCCTGAGCCAATGTGCCACCTTAGGAATGCAAGCCAAGTTTCCTTGCCACAGGAAGGCACACCGAGGCCTGGTGTTTTCTCTATGAAAATGACGTGGGCTAGAAGGGTGAGGCCTTTACAACAATGTGTATGGAGGTACTCGATTTGGGCTGCCTGGTGAAAGAACCTGCGCTCACCAGCACCCTGAGTACCTTTCCTGAACTTTGATTCCTAGCTGGGTGAACTCGCCCTTCGGTGGCTAGATGGGACCAAACGTGTTAAGCTTGTGGGGAAAGCCTTTGACCAATGGCCAATATGCTTGTGCTTGTGCGAGGGTTACGCAGGCACTTGCCAACACAGGGTTTTGACCTTACCATAAGCTGTCCCTTTGGGCTGAAGCAGGCGGCGTGTGTGGATCACAGCCTGGGAAGCAGGACCTCAGGGGAGTCTGCCAACAGACTGCCCTCCAGTATAGCCAGCTGAGAAAAGGTGGCAAGGCTGATGGAACCCGCTTACAACGAAATGTTTCTCTTCAGCAGAGGAGATTTTGCTACCACACGTCAGCAGCTCCTCTCCCTCAGAGTGCTGTTCCTGGGTAGGCTAGGAAAAGCCACCACGTTCCCAGCTTAGGAGAGGCTCTTTTCCTAGTTGGTTTCAACCGTGAGAGACCCAGAAGGGCTGATCTCCACCAGTCGGGCTGCACAGCCTGAGTGCTTCGGGTAGGGCAGTCCTGAGCCAATGTGCCACCCTAGGAATGCAAGCCAAGTTTCCTTGCCACAGGAAGGCTCACCGAGGCCTGGTGTTTTCTCTATGAAACTGACGTGGGCTTGAAGGGTGAGGCCTTTACAACAATGTGTTTGGAGGTACTCGATTTGGGCTGCCTGGTGAAAGAACCTGCGCTCACCAGCACCCTGAGTACCTTTCCTGAACTTTGATTCCTAGCTGGGTGAACTCGCCCTTCGGAGGCTAGATGGGACCAAACGTGTTAAGCTTGTGGGGAAAGCCTTTGACCAATGGCCAATATGCTTGTGCTTGTGCGAGGGTTACGCAGGCACTTGCAACACAGGGTTTTGACCTTACCATAAGCTGTCCCTTTGGGCTGAAGCAGGCGGCGTGTGTGGATCACAGCCTGGGAAACAGGACCTCAGGGGAGTCTGCCAACAGACTGCCCTCCAGTATAGCCAGCTGAGAAAAGGTGGCAAGGCTGATGGATCCCGCTTACAACGAAATGTTTCTCTTCAGCAGAGGAGATTTTGCTACCACACGTCAGCAGCTCCTCTCCCTCAGAGTGCTGTTCCTGGGTAGACTAGGAAAAGCCACCACGTTCCCAGCTTAGGAGAGGCTCTTTTCCTAGTTGGTTTCAACCGTGAGAGAGCCAGAAGGGCTGATCTCCACCAGTCGGGCTGCACAGCCTGAGTGCTTCGGGTAGGGCAGTCCTGAGCCAATGTTCCACCTTAGGAATGCAAGCCAAGTTTCCTTGCCACAGGAAGGCACACCGAGGCCTGGTGTTTTCTCTATGAAACTGACGTGGGTTTGAAGGGTGAGGCCTTTACAACAATGTGTATGGAGTTACTCGATTTGGGCTGCCTGGTGAAAGAACCTGCGCTCACCAGCACCCTGAGTACCTTTCCTGAACTTTGATTCCTAGCTGGGTGAACTCGCCCTTCGGAGGCTAGATGGGACCAAACGTGTTAAGCTTGTGGGGAATGCCTTTGACCAATGGCCAATATGCTTGTGCTTGTGCGAGGGTTACGCAGGCACTTGCAACACAGGGTTTTTACCTTACCATAAGCTGTCCCTTTGGGCTGAAGCAGGCGGCGTGTGTGGATCACAGCCTGGGAAGCAGGACCTCAGGGGAGTCTGCCAACAGACTGCCCTCCAGTATAGCCAGCTGAGAAAAGGTGGCAAGCCTGATGGAACCCGCTTACAACGAAATGTTTCTCTTCAGCAGAGGAGATTTTGCTACCACACGTTAGCAGCTCCTCTCCCTCAGAGTGCTGTTCCTGGGTAGACTAGGAAACGCCACCACGTTCCCAGCTTAGGAGAGGCTCTTTTCCTAGTTGGTTTCAACCGTGAGAGAGCTAGAAGGGCTGATCTCCACCAGTCGGGCTGCACAGCCTGAGTGCTTCGGGTAGGGCAGTCCTGAGCCAATGTGCCACCTTAGGAATGCAAGCCAAGTTTCCTTGCCACAGGAAGGCACACCGAGGCCTGGTGTTTTCTCTATGAAACTGACGTGGGCTTGAAGGGTGAGGCCTTTACAACAATGTGTATGGAGGTACTCGATTTGGGCTGCCTGGTGAAAGAACCTGCGCTCACCAGCACCCTGAGTACCTTTCCTGAACTTTGATTCCTAGCTGGGTGAACTCGCCCTTCGGTGGCTAGATGGGACCAAACGTGTTAAGCTTGTGGGGAAAGCCTTTGACCAATGGCCAATATGCTTGTGCTTGTGCGAGGGTTACGCAGGCACTTGCCAACACAGGGTTTTGACCTTACCATAAGCTGTCCCTTTGGGCTGAAGCAGGTGGCGTGTGTGGATCACAGCCTTGGAAGCAGGACCTCAGGGGAGTCTGCCAACAGACTGCCCTCCAGTATAGCCAGCTGAGAAAAGGTGGCAAGGCTGATGGAACCCGCTTACAACGAAATGTTTCTCTTCAGCAGAGGAGATTTTGCTACCACACGTCAGCAGCTCCTCTCCCTCAGAGTGCTGTTCCTGGGTAGGCTAGGAAAAGTCACCACGTTCCCAGCTTAGGAGAGGCTCTTTTCCTAGTTGGTTTCAACCGTGAGAGAGCCAGAAGGGCTGATCTCCACCAGTCGGGCGCACAGCCTGAGTGCTTCGGGTAGGGCAGTCCTGAGCCAATGTGCCACCCTAGGAATGCAAGCCAAGTTTCCTTGCCACAGGAAGGCTCACCGAGGCCTGGTGTTTTCTCTATGAAACTGACGTGGGCTTGAAGGGTGAGGCCTTTACAACAATGTGTTTGGAGGTACTCGATTTGGTATGCCTGGTGAAAGAACCGGCGCTCACCAGCACCCTGAGTACCTTTCCTGAACTTTGATTCCTAGCTGGGTGAACTCGCCCTTCGGAGGCTAGATGGGACCAAACGTGTTAAGCTTGTGGGGAAAGCCTTTGACCAATGGCCAATATGCTTGTGCTTGTGCGAGGGTTACGCAGGCACTTGCAACACAGGGTTTTTACCTTACCATAAGCTGTCCCTTTGGGCTGAAGCAGGCGGCGTGTGTGGATCACAGCCTGGGAAGCAGGACCTCAGGGGAGTCTGCCAACAGACTGCCCTCCAGTATAGCCAGCTGAGAAAAGGTGGCAAGGCTGATGGATCCCGCTTACAACGAAATGTTTCTCTTCAGCAGAGGAGATTTTGCTACCACACGTCAGCAGCTCCTCTCCCTCAGAGTGCTGTTCCTGGGTAGACTAGGAAAAGTCACCACGTTCCCAGCTTAGGAGAGGCTCTTTTCCTAGTTGGTTTCAACCGTGAGAGAGCCAGAAGGGCTGATCTCCACCAGTCGGGCTGCACAGCCTGAGTGCTTCGGGTAGGGCAGTCCTGAGCCAATGTTCCACCTTAGGAATGCAAGCCAAGTTTCCTTGCCACAGGAAGGCACACCGAGGCCTGGTGTTTTCTCTATGAAACTGACGTGGGCTTGAAGGGTGAGGCCTTTACAACAATGTGTATGGAGGTACTCGATTTGGGCTGCCTGGTGAAAGAACCTGCGCTCACCAGCACCCTGAGTACCTTTCCTGAACTTTGATTCCTAGCTGGGTGAACTCGCCCTTCGGAGGCTAGATGGGACCAAACGTGTTAAGCTTGTGGGGAATACCTTTGACCAGTGGCCAATATGCTTGTGCTTGTGCGAGGGTTACGCAGGCACTTGCAACACAGGGTTTTTACCTTACCATAAGCTGTCCCTTTGGGCTGAAGCAGGCGGCGTGTGTGGATCACAGCCTGGGAAGCAGGACCTCAGGGGAGTCTGCCAACAGACTGCCCTCCAGTATAGCCAGCTGAGAAAAGGTGGCAAGCCTGATGGAACCCGCTTACAACGAAATGTTTCTCTTCAGCAGAGGAGATTTTGCTACCACACGTTAGCAGCTCCTCTCCCTCAGAGTGCTGTTCCTGGGTAGACTAGGAAACGCCACCACGTTCCCAGCTTAGGAGAGGCTCTTTTCCTAGTTGGTTTCAACCGTGAGAGAGCCAGAAGGGCTGATCTCCACCAGTCGGGCTGCACAGCCTGAGTGCTTCGGGTAGGGCAGTCCTGAGCCAATGTGCCACCTTAGGAATGCAAGCCAAGTTTCCTTGCCACAGGAAGGCACACCGAGGCCTGGTGTTTTCTCTATGAAACTGACGTGGGCTTGAAGGGTGAGGCCTTTACAACAATGTGTATGGAGGTACTCGATTTGGGCTGCCTGGTGAAAGAACCTGCGCTCACCAGCACCCTGAGTACCTTTCCTGAACTTTGATTCCTAGCTGGGTGAACTCGCCCTTCGGTGGCTAGATGGGACCAAACGTGTTAAGCTTGTGGGGAAAGCCTTTGACCAATGGCCAATATGCTTGTGCTTGTGCGAGGGTTACGCAGGCACTTGCCAACACAGGGTTTTGACCTTACCATAAGCTGTCCCTATGGGCTGAAGCAGGTGGCGTGTGTGGATCACAGCCTGGGAAGCAGGACCTCAGGGGAGTCTGCCAACAGACTGCCCTCCAGTATAGCCAGCTGAGAAAAGGTGGCAAGGCTGATGGAACCCGCTTACAACGAAATGTTTCTCTTCAGCAGAGGAGATTTTGCTACCACACGTCAGCAGCTCCTCTCCCTCAGAGTGCTGTTCCTGGGTAGGCTAGGAAAAGCCACCACGTTCCCAGCTTAGGAGAGGCTGTTTTCCTAGTTGGTTTCAACCGTGAGAGAGCCAGAAGGGCTGATCTCCACCAGTCGGGCTGCACAGCCTGAGTGCTTCGGGTAGGGCAGTCCTGAGCCAATGTGCCACCTTAGGAATGCAAGCCAAGTTTCCTTGCCACAGGAAGGCTCACCGAGGCCTGGTGTTTTCTCTATGAAACTGACGTGGGCTTGAAGGGTGAGGCCTTTACAACAATGTGTTTGGAGGTACTCGATTTGGGCTGCCTGGTGAAAGAACCTGCGCTCACCAGCACCCTGAGTACCTTTCCTGAACTTTGATTCCTAGCTGGGTGAACTCGCCCTTCGGAGGCTAGATGGGACCAAACGTGTTAAGCTTGTGGGGAAAGCCTTTGACCAATGGCCAATATGCTTGTGCTTGTGCGAGGGTTACGCAGGCACTTGCAACACAGGGTTTTGACCTTACCATAAGCTGTCCCTTTGGGCTGAAGCAGGCGGCGTGTGTGGATCACAGCCTGGGAAGCAGGACCTCAGGGGAGTGTGCCAACAGACTGCCCTCCAGTATAGCCAGCTGAGAAAAGGTGGCAAGGCTGATGGAACCCGCTTACAATGAAATGTTTCTCTTCAGCAGAGGAGATTTTGCTACCACACGTCAGCAGCTCCTCTCCCTCAGAGTGCTGTTCCTGGGTAGGCTAGGAAAAGCCACCACGTTCCCAGCTTAGGAGAGGTTCTTTTCCTAGTTGGTTTCAACCGTGAGAGAGCCAGAAGGGCTGATCTCCACCAGTCGGGCGCACAGCCTCAGTGCTTCGGGTAGGGCAGTCCTGAGCCAATGTGCCACCTTAGGAATGCAAGCCAAGTTTCCTTGCCACAGGAAGGCACACCGAGGCCTGGTGTTTTCTCTATGAAAATGACGTGGGCTAGAAGGGTGAGGCCTTTACAACAATGTGTATGGAGGTACTCGATTTGGGCTGCCTGGTGAAAGAACCTGCGCTCACCAGCACCCTGAGTACCTTTCCTGAACTTTGATTCCTAGCTGGGTGAACTCGCCCTTCGGTGGCTAGATGGGACCAAACGTGTTAAGCTTGTGGGGAAAGCCTTTGACCAATGGCCAATATGCTTGTGCTTGTGCGAGGGTTACGCAGGCACTTGCCAACACAGGGTTTTGACCTTACCATAAGCTGTCCCTTTGGGCTGAAGCAGGCGGCGTGTGTGGATCACAGCCTGGGAAGCAGGACCTCAGGGGAGTCTGCCAACAGACTGCCCTCCAGTATAGCCAGCTGAGAAAAGGTGGCAAGGCTGATGGAACCCGCTTACAACGAAATGTTTCTCTTCAGCAGAGGAGATTTTGCTACCACACGTCAGCAGCTCCTCTCCCTCAGAGTGCTGTTCCTGGGTAGGCTAGGAAAAGCCACCACGTTCCCAGCTTAGGAGAGGCTCTTTTCCTAGTTGGTTTCAACCGTGAGAGACCCAGAAGGGCTGATCTCCACCAGTCGGGCTGCACAGCCTGAGTGCTTCGGGTAGGGCAGTCCTGAGCCAATGTGCCACCCTAGGAATGCAAGCCAATTTTCCTTGCCACAGGAAGGCTCACCGAGGCCTGGTGTTTTCTCTATGAAACTGACGTGGGCTTGAAGGGTGAGGCCTTTACAACAATGTGTTTGGAGGTACTCGATTTGGTATGCCTGGTGAAAGAACCGGCGCTCACCAGCACCCTGAGTACCTTTCCTGAACTTTGATTCCTAGCTGGGTGAACTCGCCCTTCGGAGGCTAGATGGGACCAAACGTGTTAAGCTTGTGGGGAAAGCCTTTGACCAATGGCCAATATGCTTGTGCTTGTGCGAGGGTTACGCAGGCACTTGCAACACAGGGTTTTGACCTTACCATAAGCTGTCCCTTTGGGCTGAAGCAGGCGGCGTGTGTGGATCACAGCCTGGGAAGCAGGACCTCAGGGGAGTCTGCCAACAGACTGCCCTCCAGTATAGCCAGCTGAGAAAAGGTGGCAAGGCTGATGGATCCCGCTTACAACGAAATGTTTCTCTTCAGCAGAGGAGATTTTGCTACCACACGTCAGCAGCTCCTCTCCCTCAGAGTGCTGTTCCTGGGTAGGCTAGGAAAAGCCACCACGTTCCCAGCTTAGGAGAGGCTCTTTTCCTAGTTGGTTTCAACCGTGAGAGAGCCAGAAGGGCTGATCTCCACCAGTCGGGCGCACAGCCTGAGTGCTTCGGGTAGGGCAGTCCTGAGCCAATGTGCCACCTTAGGAATGCAAGCCAAGTTTCCTTGCCACAGGAAGGCACACCGAGGCCTGGTGTTTTCTCTATGAAAATGACGTGGGCTAGAAGGGTGAGGCCTTTACAACAATGTGTATGGAGGTACTCGATTTGGGCTGCCTGGTGAAAGAACCTGCGCTCACCAGCACCCTGAGTACCTTTCCTGAACTTTGATTCCTAGCTGGGTGAACTCGCCCTTCGGTGGCTAGATGGGACCAAACGTGTTAAGCTTGTGGGGAAAGCCTTTGACCAATGGCCAATATGCTTGTGCTTGTGCGAGGGTTACGCAGGCACTTGCCAACACAGGGTTTTGACCTTACCATAAGCTGTCCCTTTGGGCTGAAGCAGGCGGCGTGTGTGGATCACAGCCTGGGAAGCAGGACCTCAGGGGAGTCTGCCAACAGACTGCCCTCCAGTATAGCCAGCTGAGAAAAGGTGGCAAGGCTGATGGAACCCGCTTACAACGAAATGTTTCTCTTCAGCAGAGGAGATTTTGCTACCACACGTCAGCAGCTCCTCTCCCTCAGAGTGCTGTTCCTGGGTAGGCTAGGAAAAGCCACCACGTTCCCAGCTTAGGAGAGGCTCTTTTCCTAGTTGGTTTCAACCGTGAGAGATCCAGAAGGGCTGATCTCCACCAGTCGGGCTGCACAGCCTGAGTGCTTCGGGTAGGGCAGTCCTGAGCCAATGTGCCACCCTAGGAATGCAAGCCAAGTTTCCTTGCCACAGGAAGGCTCACCGAGGCCTGGTGTTTTCTCTATGAAACTGACGTGGGCTTGAAGGGTGAGGCCTTTACAACAATGTGTTTGGAGGTACTCGATTTGGTATGCCTGGTGAAAGAACCGGCGCTCACCATCACCCTGAGTACCTTTCCTGAACTTTGATTCCTAGCTGGGTGAACTCGCCCTTCGGAGGCTAGATGGGACCAAACGTGTTAAGCTTGTGGGGAAAGCCTTTGACCAATGGCCAATATGCTTGTGCTTGTGCGAGGGTTACGCAGGCACTTGCAACACAGGGTTTTTACCTTACCATAAGCTGTCCCTTTGGGCTGAAGCAGGCGGCGTGTGTGGATCACAGCCTGGGAAGCAGGACCTCAGGGGAGTCTGCCAACAGACTGCCCTCCAGTATAGCCAGCTGAGAAAAGGTGGCAAGGCTGATGGATCCCGCTTACAACGAAATGTTTCTCTTCAGCAGAGGAGATTTTGCTACCACACGTCAGCAGCTCCTCTCCCTCAGAGTGCTGTTCCTGGGTAGACTAGGAAAAGCCACCACGTTCCCAGCTTAGGAGAGGCTCTTTTCCTAGTTGGTTTCAACCGTGAGAGAGCCAGAAGGGCTGATCTCCACCAGTCGGGCTGCACAGCCTGAGTGCTTCGGGTAGGGCAGTCCTGAGCCAATGTTCCACCTTAGGAATGCAAGCCAAGTTTCCTTGCCACAGGAAGGCACACCGAGGCCTGGTGTTTTCTCTATGAAACTGACGTGGGCTTGAAGGGTGAGGACTTTACAACAATGTGTATGGAGGTACTCGATTTGGGCTGCCTGGTGAAAGAACCTGCGCTCACCAGCACCCTGAGTACCTTTCCTGAACTTTGATTCCTAGCTGGGTGAACTCGCCCTTCGGTGGCTAGATGGGACCAAACGTGTTAAGCTTGTGGGGAAAGCCTTTGACCAATGGCCAATATGCTTGTGCTTGTGCGAGGGTTACGCAGGCACTTGCCAACACAGGGTTTTGACCTTACCATAAGCTGTCCCTTTGGGCTGAAGCAGGTGGCGTGTGTGGATCACAGCCTGGGAAGCAGGACCTCAGGGGAGTCTGCCAACAGACTGCCCTCCAGTATAGCCAGCTGAGAAAAGGTGGCAAGGCTGATGGAACCCGCTTACAACGAAATGTTTCTCTTCAGCAGAGGAGATTTTGCTACCACACGTCAGCAGCTCCTCTCCCTCAGAGTGCTGTTCCTGGGTAGGCTAGGAAAAGCCACCACGTTCCCAGCTTAGGAGAGGCTCTTTTCCTAGTTGGTTTCAACCGTGAGAGAGCCAGAAGGGCTGATCTCCACCAGTCGGGCTGCACAGCCTGAGTGCTTCGGGTAGGGCAGTCCTGAGCCAATGTGCCACCTTAGGAATGCAAGCCAAGTTTCCTTGCCACAGGAAGGCTCACCGAGGCCTGGTGTTTTCTCTATGAAACTGACGTGGGCTTGAAGGGTGAGGCCTTTACAACAATGTGTTTGGAGGTACTCGATTTGGGCTGCCTGGTGAAAGAACCTGCGCTCACCAGCACCCTGAGTACCTTTCCTGAACTTTGATTCCTAGCTGGGTGAACTCGCCCTTCGGAGGCTAGATGGGACCAAACGTGTTAAGCTTGTGGGGAAAGCCTTTGACCAATGGCCAATATGCTTGTGCTTGTGCGAGGGTTACGCAGGCACTTGCAACACAGGGTTTTGACCTTACCATAAGCTGTCCCTTTGGGCTGAAGCAGGCGGCGTGTGTGGATCACAGCCTGGGAAGCAGGACCTCAGGGGAGTCTGCCAACAGACTGCCCTCCAGTATAGCCAGCTGAGAAAAGGTGGCAAGGCTGATGGAACCCGCTTACAACGAAATGTTTCTCTTCAGCAGAGGAGATTTTGCTACCACACGTCAGCAGCTCCTCTCCCTCAGAGTGCTGTTCCTGGGTAGGCTAGGAAAAGTCACCACGTTCCCAGCTTAGGAGAGGCTCTTTTCCTAGTTGGTTTCAACCGTGAGAGAGCCAGAAGGGCTGATCTCCACCAGTCGGGCACACAGCCTGAGTGCTTCGGGTAGGGCAGTCCTGAGCCAATGTGCCACCTTAGGAATGCAAGCCAAGTTTCCTTGCCACAGGAAGGCACACCGAGGCCTGGTGTTTTCTCTATGAAAATGACGTGGGCTAGAAGGGTGAGGCCTTTACAACAATGTGTATGGAGGTACTCGATTTGGGCTGCCTGGTGAAAGAACCTGCGCTCACCAGCACCCTGAGTACCTTTCCTGAACTTTGATTCCTAGCTGGGTGAACTCGCCCTTCGGTGGCTAGATGGGACCAAACGTGTTAAGCTTGTGGGGAAAGCCTTTGACCAATGGCCAATATGCTTGTGCTTGTGCGAGGGTTACGCAGGCACTTGCCAACACAGGGTTTTGACCTTACCATAAGCTGTCCCTTTGGGCTGAAGCAGGCGGCGTGTGTGGATCACAGCCTGGGAAGCAGGACCTCAGGGGAGTCTGCCAACAGACTGCCCTCCAGTATAGCCAGCTGAGAAAAGGTGGCAAGGCTGATGGAACCCGCTTACAACGAAATGTTTCTCTTCAGCAGAGGAGATTTTGCTACCACACGTCAGCAGCTCCTCTCCCTCAGAGTGCTGTTCCTGGGTAGGCTAGGAAAAGCCACCACGTTCCCAGCTTAGGAGAGGCTCTTTTCCTAGTTGGTTTCAACCGTGAGAGAGCCAGAAGGGCTGATCTCCACCAGTCGGTCTGCACAGCCTGAGTGCTTCGGGTAGGGCAGTCCTGAGCCAATGTGCCACCCTAGGAATGCAAGCCAAGTTTCCTTGCCACAGGAAGGCTCACCGAGGCCTGGTGTTTTCTCTATGAAACTGACGTGGGCTTGAAGGGTGAGGCCTTTACAACAATGTGTTTGGAGGTACTCGATTTGGTGTGCCTGGTGAAAGAACCGGCGCTCACCAGCACCCTGAGTACCTTTCCTGAACTTTGATTCCTAGCTGGGTGAACTCGCCCTTCGGAGGCTAGATGGGACCAAACGTGTTAAGCTTGTGGGGAAAGCCTTTGACCAATGGCCAATATGCTTGTGCTTGTGCGAGGGTTACGCAGGCACTTGCAACACAGGGTTTTTACCTTACCATAAGCTGTCCCTTTGGGCTGAAGCAGGCGGCGTGTGTGGATCACAGCCTGGGAAGCAGGACCTCAGGGGAGTCTGCCAACAGACTGCCCTCCAGTATAGCCAGCTGAGAAAAGGTGGCAAGGCTGATGGAACCCGCTTACAACGAAATGTTTCTCTTCAGCAGAGGAGATTTTGCTACCACACGTCAGCAGCTCCTCTCCCTCAGAGTGCTGTTCCTGGGTAGGCTAGGAAAAGTCACCACGTTCCCAGCTTAGGAGAGGCTCTTTTCCTAGTTGGTTTCAACCGTGAGAGAGCCAGAAGGGCTGATCTCCACCAGTCGGGCACACAGCCTGAGTGCTTCGGGTAGGGCAGTCCTGAGCCAATGTGCCACCTTAGGAATGCAAGCCAAGTTTCCTTGCCACAGGAAGGCACACCGAGGCCTGGTGTTTTCTCTATGAAAATGACGTGGGCTAGAAGGGTGAGGCCTTTACAACAATGTGTATGGAGGTACTCGATTTGGGCTGCCTGGTGAAAGAACCTGCGCTCACCAGCACCCTGAGTACCTTTCCTGAACTTTGATTCCTTGCTGGGTGAACTCGCCCTTCGGTGGCTAGATGGGACCAAACGTGTTAAGCTTGTGGGGAAAGCCTTTGACCAATGGCCAATATGCTTGTGCTTGTGCGAGGGTTACGCAGGCACTTGCCAACACAGGGTTTTGACCTTACCATAAGCTGTCCCTTTGGGCTGAAGCAGGCGGCGTGTGTGGATCACAGCCTGGGAAGCAGGACCTCAGGGGAGTCTGCCAACAGACTGCCCTCCAGTATAGCCAGCTGAGAAAAGGTGGCAAGGCTGATGGAACCCGCTTACAACGAAATGTTTCTCTTCAGCAGAGGAGATTTTGCTACCACACGTCAGCAGCTCCTCTCCCTCAGAGTGCTGTTCCTGGGTAGGCTAGGAAAAGCCACCACGTTCCCAGCTTAGGAGAGGCTCTTTTCCTAGTTGGTTTCAACCGTGAGAGAGCCAGAAGGGCTGATCTCCACCAGTCGGGCTGCACAGCCTGAGTGCTTCGGGTAGGGCAGTCCTGAGCCAATGTGCCACCCTAGGAATGCAAGCCAAGTTTCTTTGCCACAGGAAGGCTCACCGAGGCCTGGTGTTTTCTCTATGAAACTGACGTGGGCTTGAAGGGTGAGGCCTTTACAACAATGTGTTTGGAGGTACTCGATTTGGTATGCCTGGTGAAAGAACCTGCGCTCACCAGCACCCTGAGTACCTTTCCTGAACTTTGATTCCTAGCTGGGTGAACTCGCCCTTCGGAGGCTAGATGGGACCAAACGTGTTAAGCTTGTGGGGAAAGCCTTTGACCAATGGCCAATATGCTTGTGCTTGTGCGAGGGTTACGCAGGCACTTGCAACACAGGGTTTTTACCTTACCATAAGCTGTCCCTTTGGGCTGAAGCAGGCGGCGTGTGTGGATCACAGCCTGGGAAGCAGGACCTCAGGGGAGTCTGCCAACAGACTGCCCTCCAGTATAGCCAGCTGAGAAAAGGTGGCAAGGCTGATGGATCCCGCTTACAACGAAATGTTTCTCTTCAGCAGAGGAGATTTTGCTACCACACGTCAGCAGCTCCTCTCCCTCAGAGTGCTGTTCCTGGGTAGACTAGGAAACGCCACCACGTTCCCAGCTTAGGAGAGGCTCTTTTCCTAGTTGGTTTCAACCGTGAGAGAGCCAGAAGGGCTGATCTCCACCAGTCGGGCTGCACAGCCTGAGTGCTTCGGGTAGGGCAGTCCTGAGCCAATGTTCCACCTTAGGAATGCAAGCCAAGTTTCCTTGCCACAGGAAGGCACACCGAGGCCTGGTGTTTTCTCTATGAAACTGACGTGGGCTTGAAGGGTGAGGCCTTTACAACAATGTGTTTGGAGGTACTCGATTTGGTATGCCTGGTGAAAGAAACGGCGCTCACCAGCACCCTGAGTACCTTTCCTGAACTTTGATTCCTAGCTGGGTGAACTCGCCCTTCGGAGGCTAGATGGGACCAAACGTGTTAAGCTTGTGGGGAATGCCTTTGACCAATGGCCAATATGCTTGTGCTTGTGCGAGGGTTACGCAGGCACTTGCAACACAGGGTTTTTACCTTACCATAAGCTGTCCCTTTGGGCTGAAGCAGGCGGCGTGTGTGGATCACAGCCTGGGAAGCAGGACCTCAGGGGAGTCTGCCAACAGACTGCCCTCCAGTATAGCCAGCTGAGAAAAGGTGGCAAGCCTGATGGAACCCGCTTACAACGAAATGTTTCTCTTCAGCAGAGGAGATTTTGCTACCACACGTTAGCAGCTCCTCTCCCTCAGAGTGCTGTTCCTGGGTAGACTAGGAAACGCCACCACGTTCCCAGCTTAGGAGAGGCTCTTTTCCTAGTTGGTTTCAACCGTGAGAGAGCCAGAAGGGCTGATCTCCACCAGTCGGGCTGCACAGCCTGAGTGCTTCGGGTAGGGCAGTCCTGAGCCAATGTGCCACCTTAGGAATGCAAGCCAAGTTTCCTTGCCACAGGAAGGCACACCGAGGCCTGGTGTTTTCTCTATGAAACTGACGTGGGCTTGAAGGGTGAGGCCTTTACAACAATGTGTATGGAGGTACTCGATTTGGGCTGCCTGGTGAAAGAACCTGCGCTCACCAGCACCCTGAGTACCTTTCCTGAACTTTGATTCCTAGCTGGGTGAACTCGCCCTTCGGTGGCTAGATGGGACCAAACGTGTTAAGCTTGTGGGGAAAGCCTTTGACCAATGGCCAATATGCTTGTGCTTGTGCGAGGGTTACGCAGGCACTTGCCAACACAGGGTTTTGACCTTACCATAAGCTGTCCCTTTGGGCTGAAGCAGGTGGCGTGTGTGGATCACAGCCTGGGAAGCAGGACCTCAGGGGAGTCTGCCAACAGACTGCCCTCCAGTATAGCCAGCTGAGAAAAGGTGGCAAGGCTGATGGAACCCGCTTACAACGAAATGTTTCTCTTCAGCAGAGGAGATTTTGCTACCACACGTCAGCAGCTCCTCTCCCTCAGAGTGCTGTTCCTGGGTAGGCTAGGAAAAGCCACCACGTTCCCAGCTTAGGAGAGGCTGTTTTCCTAGTTGGTTTCAACCGTGAGAGAGCCAGAAGGGCTGATCTCCACCAGTCGGGCTGCACAGCCTGAGTGCTTCGGGTAGGGCAGTCCTGAGCCAATGTGCCACCTTAGGAATGCAAGCCAAGTTTCCTTGCCACAGGAAGGCTCACCGAGGCCTGGTGTTTTCTCTATGAAACTGACGTGGGCTTGAAGGGTGAGGCCTTTACAACAATGTGTTTGGAGGTACTCGATTTGGGCTGCCTGGTGAAAGAACCTGCGCTCACCAGCACCCTGAGTACCTTTCCTGAACTTTGATTCCTAGCTGGGTGAACTCGCCCTTCGGAGGCTAGATGGGACCAAACGTGTTAAGCTTGTGGGGAAAGCCTTTGACCAATGGCCAATATGCTTGTGCTTGTGCGAGGGTTACGCAGGCACTTGCAACACAGGGTTTTGACCTTACCATAAGCTGTCCCTTTGGGCTGAAGCAGGCGGCGTGTGTGGATCACAGCCTGGGAAGCAGGACCTCAGGGGAGTCTGCCAACAGACTGCCCTCCAGTATAGCCAGCTGAGAAAAGGTGGCAAGGCTGATGGAACCCGCTTACAACGAAATGTTTCTCTTCAGCAGAGGAGATTTTGCTACCACACGTCAGCAGCTCCTCTCCCTCAGAGTGCTGTTCCTGGGTAGGCTAGGAAAAGTCACCACGTTCCCAGCTTAGGAGAGGCTCTTTTCCTAGTTGGTTTCAACCGTGAGAGAGCCAGAAGGGCTGATCTCCACCAGTCGGGCACACAGCCTGAGTGCTTCGGGTAGGGCAGTCCTGAGCCAATGTGCCACCTTAGGAATGCAAGCCAAGTTTCCTTGCCACAGGAAGGCACACCGAGGCCTGGTGTTTTCTCTATGAAAATGACGTGGGCTAGAAGGGTGAGGCCTTTACAACAATGTGTATGGAGGTACTCGATTTGGGCTGCCTGGTGAAAGAACCTGCGCTCACCAGCACCCTGAGTACCTTTCCTGAACTTTGATTCCTAGCTGGGTGAACTCGCCCTTCGGTGGCTAGATGGGACCAAACGTGTTAAGCTTGTGGGGAAAGCCTTTGACCAATGGCCAATATGCTTGTGCTTGTGCGAGGGTTACGCAGGCACTTGCCAACACAGGGTTTTGACCTTACCATAAGCTGTCCGTTTGGGCTGAAGCAGGCGGCGTGTGTGGATCACAGCCTGGGAAGCAGGACCTCAGGGGAGTCTGCCAACAGACTGCCCTCCAGTATAGCCAGCTGAGAAAAGGTGGCAAGGCTGATGGAACCCGCTTACAACGAAATGTTTCTCTTCAGCAGAGGAGATTTTGCTACCACACGTCAGCAGCTCCTCTCCCTCAGGTGCTGTTCCTGGGTAGGCTAGGAAAAGCCACCACGTTCCCAGCTTAGGAGAGGCTCTTTTCCTAGTTGGTTTCAACCGTGAGAGAGCCAGAAGGGCTGATCTCCACCAGTCGGGCGCACAGCCTGAGTGCTTCGGGTAGGGCAGTCCTGAGCCAATGTGCCACCTTAGGAATGCAAGCCAAGTTTCCTTGCCACAGGAAGGCACACCGAGGCCTGGTGTTTTCTCTATGAAAATGACGTGGGCTAGAAGGGTGAGGCCTTTACAACAATGTGTATGGAGGTACTCGATTTGGGCTGCCTGGTGAAAGAACCTGCGCTCACCAGCACCCTGAGTACCTTTCCTGAACTTTGATTCCTAGCTGGGTGAACTCGCCCTTCGGTGGCTAGATGGGACCAAACGTGTTAAGCTTGTGGGGAAAGCCTTTGACCAATGGCCAATATGCTTGTGCTTGTGCGAGGGTTACGCAGGCACTTGCCAACACAGGGTTTTGACCTTACCATAAGCTGTCCCTTTGGGCTGAAGCAGGCGGCGTGTGTGGATCACAGCCTGGGAAGCAGGACCTCAGGGGAGTCTGCCAACAGACTGCCCTCCAGTATAGCCAGCTGAGAAAAGGTGGCAAGGCTGATGGAACCCGCTTACAACGAAATGTTTCTCTTCAGCAGAGGAGATTTTGCTACCACACGTCAGCAGCTCCTCTCCCTCAGAGTGCTGTTCCTGGGTAGGCTAGGAAAAGCCACCACGTTCCCAGCTTAGGAGAGGCTGTTTTCCTAGTTGGTTTCAACCGTGAGAGACCCAGAAGGGCTGATCTCCACCAGTCGGGCTGCACAGCCTGAGTGCTTCGGGTAGGGCAGTCCTGAGCCAATGTGCCACCCTAGGAATGCAAGCCAAGTTTCCTTGCCACAGGAAGGCTCACCGAGGCCTGGTGTTTTCTCTATGAAACTGACGTGGGCTTGAAGGGTGAGGCCTTTACAACAATGTGTTTGGAGGTACTCGATTTGGTATGCCTGGTGAAAGAACCGGCGCTCACCAGCACCCTGAGTACCTTTCCTGAACTTTGATTCCTAGCTGGGTGAACTCGCCCTTCGGAGGCTAGATGGGACCAAACGTGTTAAGCTTGTGGGGAAAGCCTTTGACCAATGGCCAATATGCTTGTGCTTGTGCGAGGGTTACGCAGGCACTTGCAACACAGGGTTTTTACCTTACCATAAGCTGTCCCTTTGGGCTGAAGCAGGCGGCGTGTGTGGATCACAGCCTGGGAAGCAGGACCTCAGGGGAGTCTGCCAACAGACTGCCCTCCAGTATAGCCAGCTGAGAAAAGGTGGCAAGGCTGATGGATCCCGCTTACAACGAAATGTTTCTCTTCAGCGGAGGAGATTTTGCTACCACACGTCAGCAGCTCCTCTCCCTCAGAGTGCTGTTCCTGGGTAGACTAGGAAAAGCCACCACGTTCCCAGCTTAGGAGAGGCTCTTTTCCTAGTTGGTTTCAACCGTGAGAGAGCCAGAAGGGCTGATCTCCACCAGTCGGGCTGCACAGCCTGAGTGCTTCGGGTAGGGCAGTCCTGAGCCAATGTGCCACCTTAGGAATGCAAGCCAAGTTTCCTTGCCACAGGAAGGCACACCGAGGCCTGGTGTTTTCTCTATGAAACTGACGTGGGCTTGAAGGGTGAGGCCTTTACAACAATGTGTATGGAGGTACTCGATTTGGGCTGCCTGGTGAAAGAACCTGCGCTCACCAGCACCCTGAGTACCTTTCCTGAACTTTGATTCCTAGCTGGGTGAACTCGCCCTTCGGAGGCTAGATGGGACCAAACGTGTTAAGCTTGTGGGGAATGCCTTTGACCAATGGCCAATATGCTTGTGCTTGTGCGAGGGTTACGCAGGCACTTGCAACACAGGGTTTTGACCTTACCAGAAGCTGTCCCTTTGGGCTGAAGCAGGCGGCGTGTGTGGATCACAGCCTGGGAAGCAGGACCTCAGGGGAGTCTGCCAACAGACTGCCCTCCAGTATAGCCAGCTGAGAAAAGGTGGCAAGCCTGATGGAACCCGCTTACAACGAAATGTTTCTCTTCAGCAGAGGAGATTTTGCTACCACACGTTAGCAGCTCCTCTCCCTCAGAGTGCTGTTCCTGGGTAGACTAGGAAACGCCACCACGTTCCCAGCTTAGGAGAGGCTCTTTTCCTAGTTGGTTTCAACCGTGAGAGAGCCAGAAGGGCTGATCTCCACCAGTCGGGCTGCACAGCCTGAGTGCTTCGGGTAGGGCAGTCCTGAGCCAATGTGCCACCTTAGGAATGCAAGCCAAGTTTCCTTGCCACAGGAAGGCACACCGAGGCCTGGTGTTTTCTCTATGAAACTGACGTGGGCTTGAAGGGTGAGGCCTTTACAACAATGTGTATGGAGGTACTCGATTTGGGCTGCCTGGTGAAAGAACCTGCGCTCACCAGCACCCTGAGTACCTTTCCTGAACTTTGATTCCTAGCTGGGTGAACTAGCCCTTCGGTGGCTAGATGGGACCAAACGTGTTAAGCTTGTGGGGAAAGCCTTTGACCAATGGCCAATATGCTTGTGCTTGTGCGAGGGTTACGCAGGCACTTGCCAACACAGGGTTTTGACCTTACCATAAGCTGTCCCTTTGGGCTGAAGCAGGTGGCGTGTGTGGATCACAGCCTGGGAAGCAGGACCTCAGGGGAGTCTGCCAACAGACTGCCCTCCAGTATAGCCAGCTGAGAAAAGGTGGCAAGGCTGATGGAACCCGCTTACAACGAAATGTTTCTCTTCAGCAGAGGAGATTTTGCTACCACACGTCAGCAGCTCCTCTCCCTCAGAGTGCTGTTCCTGGGTAGGCTAGGAAAAGCCACCACGTTCCCAGCTTAGGAGAGGCTGTTTTCCTAGTTGGTTTCAACCGTGAGAGAGCCAGAAGGGCTGATCTCCACCAGTCGGGCTGCACAGCCTGAGTGCTTCGGGTAGGGCAGTCCTGAGCCAATGTGCCACCTTAGGAATGCAAGCCAAGTTTCCTTGCCACAGGAAGGCTCACCGAGGCCTGGTGTTTTCTCTATGAAACTGACGTGGGCTTGAAGGGTGAGGCCTTTACAACAATGTGTTTGGAGGTACTCGATTTGGGCTGCCTGGTGAAAGAACCTGCGCTCACCAGCACCCTGAGTACCTTTCCTGAACTTTGATTCCTAGCTGGGTGAACTCGCCCTTAGGAGGCTAGATGGGACAAAACGTGTTAAGCTTGTGGGGAAAGCCTTTGACCAATGGCCAATATGCTTGTGCTTGTGCGAGGGTTACGCAGGCACTTGCAACACAGGGTTTTGACCTTACCATAAGCTGTCCCTTTGGGCTGAAGCAGGCGGCGTGTGTGGATCACAGCCTGGGAAGCAGGACCTCAGGGGAGTCTGCAAACAGACTGCCCTCCAGTATAGCCAGCTGAGAAAAGGTGGCAAGGCTGATGGAACCCGCTTACAACGAAATGTTTCTCTTCAGCAGAGGAGATTTTGCTACCACACGTCAGCAGCTCCTCTCCCTCAGAGTGCTGTTCCTGGGTAGGCTAGGAAAAGCCACCACGTTCCCAGCTTAGGAGAGGCTGTTTTCCTAGTTGGTTTCAACCGTGAGAGAGCCAGAAGGGCTGATCTCCACCAGTCGGGCTGCACAGCCTGAGTGCTTCGGGTAGGGCAGTCCTGAGCCAATGTGCCACCTTAGGAATGCAAGCCAAGTTTCCTTGCCACAGGAAGGCTCACCGAGGCCTGGTGTTTTCTCTATGAAACTGACGTGGGCTTGAAGGGTGAGGCCTTTACAACAATGTGTTTGGAGGTACTCGATTTGGGCTGCCTGGTGAAAGAACCTGCGCTCACCAGCACCCTGAGTACCTTTCCTGAACTTTGATTCCTAGCTGGGTGAACTCGCCCTTCGGAGGCTAGATGGGACCAAACGTGTTAAGCTTGTGGGGAAAGCCTTTGACCAATGGCCAATATGCTTGTGCTTGTGCGAGGGTTACGCAGGCACTTGCAACACAGGGTTTTGACCTTACCATAAGCTGTCCCTTTGGGCTGAAGCAGGCGGCGTGTGTGGATCACAGCCTGGGAAGCAGGACCTCAGGGGAGTCTGCCAACAGACTGCCCTCCAGTATAGCCAGCTGAGAAAAGGTGGCAAGGCTGATGGAACCCGCTTACAACGAAATGTTTCTCTTCAGCAGAGGAGATTTTGCTACCACACGTCAGCAGCTCCTCTCCCTCAGAGTGCTGTTCCTGGGTAGGCTAGGAAAAGCCACCACGTTCCCAGCTTAGGAGAGGCTCTTTTCCTAGTTGGTTTCAACCGTGAGAGACCCAGAAGGGCTGATCTCCACCAGTCGGGCTGCACAGCCTGAGTGCTTCGGGTAGGGCAGTCCTGAGCCAATGTGCCACCCTAGGAATGCAAGCCAAGTTTCCTTGCCACAGGAAGGCTCACCGAGGCCTGGTGTTTTCTCTATGAAACTGACGTGGGCTTGAAGGGTGAGGCCTTTACAACAATGTGTTTGGAGGTACTCGATTTGGTATGCCTGGTGAAAGAAACGGCGCTCACCAGCACCCTGAGTACCTTTCCTGAACTTTGATTCCTAGCTGGGTGAACTCGCCCTTCGGACGCTAGATGGGACCAAACGTGTTAAGCTTGTGGGGAAAGCCTTTGACCAATGGCCAATATGCTTGTGCTTGTGCGAGGGTTACGCAGGCACTTGCAACACAGGGTTTTTACCTTACCATAAGCTGTCCCTTTGGGCTGAAGCAGGCGGCGTGTGTGGATCACAGCCTGGGAAGCAGGACCTCAGGGGAGTCTGCCAACAGACTGCCCTCCAGTATAGCCAGCTGAGAAAAGGTGGCAAGGCTGATGGATCCCGCTTACAACGAAATGTTTCTCTTCAGCAGAGGAGATTTTGCTACCACACGTCAGCAGCTCCTCTCCCTCAGAGTGCTGTTCCTGGGTAGACTAGGAAAAGCCACCACGTTCCCAGCTTAGGAGAGGCTGTTTTCCTAGTTGGTTTCAACCGTGAGAGAGCCAGAAGGGCTGATCTCCACCAGTCGGGCTGCACAGCCTGAGTGCTTCGGGTAGGGCAGTCCTGAGCCAATGTTCCACCTTAGGAATGCAAGCCAAGTTTCCTTGCCACAGGAAGGCACACCGAGGCCTGGTGTTTTCTCTATGAAACTGACGTGGGCTTGAAGGGTGAGGCCTTTACAACAATGTGTATGGAGGTACTCGATTTGGGCTGCCTGGTGAAAGAACCTGCGCTCACCAGCACCCTGAGTACCTTTCCTGAACTTTGATTCCTAGCTGGGTGAACTCGCCCTTCGGAGGCTAGATGGGACCAAACGTGTTAAGCTTGTGGGGAATGCCTTTGACCAATGGCCAATATGCTTGTGCTTGTGCGAGGGTTACGCAGGCACTTGCAACACAGGGTTTTTACCTTACCATAAGCTGTCCCTTTGGGCTGAAGCAGGCGGCGTGTGTGGATCACAGCCTGGGAAGCAGGACCTCAGGGGAGTCTGCCAACAGACTGCCCTCCAGTATAGCCAGCTGAGAAAAGGTGGCAAGCCTGATGGAACCCGCTTACAACGAAATGTTTCTCTTCAGCAGAGGAGATTTTGCTACCACACGTTAGCAGCTCCTCTCCCTCAGAGTGCTGTTCCTGGGTAGACTAGGAAACGCCACCACGTTCCCAGCTTAGGAGAGGCTCTTTTCCTAGTTGGTTTCAACCGTGAGAGAGCCAGAAGGGCTGATCTCCACCAGTCGGGCTGCACAGCCTGAGTGCTTCGGGTAGGGCAGTCCTGAGCCAATGTGCCACCTTAGGAATGCAAGCCAAGTTTCCTTGCCACAGGAAGGCACACCGAGGCCTGGTGTTTTCTCTATGAAACTGACGTGGGCTTGAAGGGTGAGGCCTTTACAACAATGTGTATGGAGGTACTCGATTTGGGCTGCCTGGTGAAAGAACCTGCGCTCACCAGCACCCTGAGTACCTTTCCTGAACTTTGATTCCTAGCTGGGTGAACTCGCCCTTCGGTGGCTAGATGGGACCAAACGTGTTAAGCTTGTGGGGAAAGCCTTTGACCAATGGCCAATATGCTTGTGCTTGTGCGAGGGTTACGCAGGCACTTGCCAACACAGGGTTTTGACCTTACCATAAGCTGTCCCTTTGGGCTGAAGCAGGTGGCGTGTGTGGATCACAGCCTGGGAAGCAGGACCTCAGGGGAGTCTGCCAACAGACTGCCCTCCAGTATAGCCAGCTGAGAAAAGGTGGCAAGGCTGATGGAACCCGCTTACAACGAAATGTTTCTCTTCAGCACAGGAGATTTTGCTACCACACGTCAGCAGCTCCTCTCCCTCAGAGTGCTGTTCCTGGGTAGGCTAGGAAAAGCCACCACGTTCCCAGCTTAGGAGAGGCTGTTTTCCTAGTTGGTTTCAACCGTGAGAGAGCCAGAAGGGCTGATCTCCACCAGTCGGGCTGCACAGCCTGAGTGCTTCGGGTAGGGCAGTCCTGAGCCAATGTGCCACCTTAGGAATGCAAGCCAAGTTTCCTTGCCACAGGAAGGCTCACCGAGGCCTGGTGTTTTCTCTATGAAACTGACGTGGGCTTGAAGGGTGAGGCCTTTACAACAATGTGTTTGGAGGTACTCGATTTGGTATGCCTGGTGAAAGAACCGGCGCTCACCAGCACCCTGAGTACCTTTCCTGAACTTTGATTCCTAGCTGGGTGAACTCGCCCTTCGGAGGCTAGATGGGACCAAACGTGTTAAGCTTGTGGGGAAAGCCTTTGACCAATGGCCAATATGCTTGTGCTTGTGCGAGGGTTACGCAGGCACTTGCAACACAGGGTTTTGACCTTACCATAAGCTGTCCCTTTGGGCTGAAGCAGGCGGCGTGTGTGGATCACAGCCTGGGAAGCAGGACCTCAGGGGAGTCTGCCAACAGACTGCCCTCCAGTATAGCCAGCTGAGAAAAGGTGGCAAGGCTGATGGAACCCGCTTACAACGAAATGTTTCTCTTCAGCAGAGGAGATTTTGCTACCACACGTCAGCAGCTCCTCTCCCTCAGAGTGCTGTTCCTGGGTAGGCTAGGAAAAGTCACCACGTTCCCAGCTTAGGAGAGGCTCTTTTCCTAGTTGGTTTCTACCGTGAGAGAGCCAGAAGGGCTGATCTCCACCAGTCGGGCGCACAGCCTGAGTGCTTCGGGTAGGGCAGTCCTGAGCCAATGTGCCACCTTAGGAATGCAAGCCAAGTTTCCTTGCCACAGGAAGGCACACCGAGGCCTGGTGTTTTCTCTATGAAAATGACGTGGGCTAGAAGGGTGAGGCCTTTACAACAATGTGTATGGAGGTACTCGATTTGGGCTGCCTGGTGAAAGAACCTGCGCTCACCAGCACCCTGAGTACCTTTCCTGAACTTTGATTCCTAGCTGGGTGAACTCGCCCTTCGGTGGCTAGATGGGACCAAACGTGTTAAGCTTGTGGGGAAAGCCTTTGACCAATGGCCAATATGCTTGTGCTTGTGCGAGGGTTACGCAGGCACTTGCCAACACAGGGTTTTGACCTTACCATAAGCTGTCCCTTTGGGCTGAAGCAGGCGGCGTGTGTGGATCACAGCCTGGGAAGCAGGACCTCAGGGGAGTCTGCCAACAGACTGCCCTCCAGTATAGCCAGCTGAGAAAAGGTGGCAAGGCTGATGGAACCCGCTTACAACGAAATGTTTCTCTTCAGCAGAGGAGATTTTGCTACCACACGTCAGCAGCTCCTCTCCCTCAGAGTGCTGTTCCTGGGTAGGCTAGGAAAAGCCACCACGTTCCCAGCTTAGGAGAGGCTGTTTTCCTAGTTGGTTTCAACCGTGAGAGAGCCAGAAGGGCTGATCTCCACCAGTCGGGCTGCACAGCCTGAGTGCTTCGGGTAGGGCAGTCCTGAGCCAATGTGCCACCTTAGGAATGCAAGCCAAGTTTCCTTGCCACAGGAAGGCTCACCGAGGCCTGGTGTTTTCTCTATGAAACTGACGTGGGCTTGAAGGGTGAGGCCTTTACAACAATGTGTTTGGAGGTACTCGATTTGGGCTGCCTGGTGAAAGAACCTGCGCTCACCAGCACCCTGAGTACCTTTCCTGAACTTTGATTCCTAGCTGGGTGAACTCGCCCTTCGGAGGCTAGATGGGACCAAACGTGTTAAGCTTGTGGGGAAAGCCTTTGACCAATGGCCAATATGCTTGTGCTTGTGCGAGGGTTACGCAGGCACTTGCAACACAGGGTTTTGACCTTACCATAAGCTGTCCCTTTGGGCTGAAGCAGGCGGCGTGTGTGGATCACAGCCTGGGAAGCAGGACCTCAGGGGAGTCTGCCAACAGACTGCCCTCCAGTATAGCCAGCTGAGAAAAGGTGGCAAGGCTGATGGAACCCGCTTACAACGAAATGTTTCTCTTCAGCAGAGGAGATTTTGCTACCACACGTCAGCAGCTCCTCTCCCTCAGAGTGCTGTTCCTGGGTAGGCTAGGAAAAGCCACCACGTTCCCAGCTTAGGAGAGGCTCTTTTCCTAGTTGGTTTCAACCGTGAGAGACCCAGAAGGGCTGATCTCCACCAGTCGGGCTGCACAGCCTGAGTGCTTCGGGTAGGGCAGTCCTGAGCCAATGTGCCACCCTAGGAATGCAAGCCAAGTTTCCTTGCCACAGGAAGGCTCACCGAGGCCTGGTGTTTTCTCTATGAAACTGACGTGGGCTTGAAGGGTGAGGCCTTTACAACAATGTGTTTGGAGGTACTCGATTTGGTATGCCTGGTGAAAGAAACGGCGCTCACCAGCACCCTGAGTACCTTTCCTGAACTTTGATTCCTAGCTGGGTGAACTCGCCCTTCGGACGCTAGATGGGACCAAACGTGTTAAGCTTGTGGGGAAAGCCTTTGACCAATGGCCAATATGCTTGTGCTTGTGCGAGGGTTACGCAGGCACTTGCAACACAGGGTTTTTACCTTACCATAAGCTGTCCCTTTGGGCTGAAGCAGGCGGCGTGTGTGGATCACAGCCTGGGAAGCAGGACCTCAGGGGAGTCTGCCAACAGACTGCCCTCCAGTATAGCCAGCTGAGAAAAGGTGGCAAGGCTGATGGATCCCGCTTACAACGAAATGTTTCTCTTCAGCAGAGGAGATTTTGCTACCACACGTCAGCAGCTCCTCTCCCTCAGAGTGCTGTTCCTGGGTAGACTAGGAAAAGCCACCACGTTCCCAGCTTAGGAGAGGCTGTTTTCCTAGTTGGTTTCAACCGTGAGAGAGCCAGAAGGGCTGATCTCCACCAGTCGGGCTGCACAGCCTGAGTGCTTCGGGTAGGGCAGTCCTGAGCCAATGTTCCACCTTAGGAATGCAAGCCAAGTTTCCTTGCCACAGGAAGGCACACCGAGGCCTGGTGTTTTCTCTATGAAACTGACGTGGGCTTGAAGGGTGAGGCCTTTACAACAATGTGTATGGAGGTACTCGATTTGGGCTGCCTGGTGAAAGAACCTGCGCTCACCAGCACCCTGAGTACCTTTCCTGAACTTTGATTCCTAGCTGGGTGAACTCGCCCTTCGGAGGCTAGATGGGACCAAACGTGTTAAGCTTGTGGGGAATGCCTTTGACCAATGGCCAATATGCTTGTGCTTGTGCGAGGGTTACGCAGGCACTTGCAACACAGGGTTTTTACCTTACCATAAGCTGTCCCTTTGGGCTGAAGCAGGCGGCGTGTGTGGATCACAGCCTGGGAAGCAGGACCTCAGGGGAGTCTGCCAACAGACTGCCCTCCAGTATAGCCAGCTGAGAAAAGGTGGCAAGCCTGATGGAACCCGCTTACAACGAAATGTTTCTCTTCAGCAGAGGAGATTTTGCTACCACACGTTAGCAGCTCCTCTCCCTCAGAGTGCTGTTCCTGGGTAGACTAGGAAACGCCACCACGTTCCCAGCTTAGGAGAGGCTCTTTTCCTAGTTGGTTTCAACCGTGAGAGAGCCAGAAGGGCTGATCTCCACCAGTCGGGCTGCACAGCCTGAGTGCTTCGGGTAGGGCAGTCCTGAGCCAATGTGCCACCTTAGGAATGCAAGCCAAGTTTCCTTGCCACAGGAAGGCACACCGAGGCCTGGTGTTTTCTCTATGAAACTGACGTGGGCTTGAAGGGTGAGGCCTTTACAACAATGTGTATGGAGGTACTCGATTTGGGCTGCCTGGTGAAAGAACCTGCGCTCACCAGCACCCTGAGTACCTTTCCTGAACTTTGATTCCTAGCTGGGTGAACTCGCCCTTCGGTGGCTAGATGGGACCAAACGTGTTAAGCTTGTGGGGAAAGCCTTTGACCAATGGCCAATATGCTTGTGCTTGTGCGAGGGTTACGCAGGCACTTGCCAACACAGGGTTTTGACCTTACCATAAGCTGTCCCTTTGGGCTGAAGCAGGTGGCGTGTGTGGATCACAGCCTGGGAAGCAGGACCTCAGGGGAGTCTGCCAACAGACTGCCCTCCAGTATAGCCAGCTGAGAAAAGGTGGCAAGGCTGATGGAACCCGCTTACAACGAAATGTTTCTCTTCAGCAGAGGAGATTTTGCTACCACACGTCAGCAGCTCCTCTCCCTCAGAGTGCTGTTCCTGGGTAGGCTAGGAAAAGCCACCACGTTCCCAGCTTAGGAGAGGCTGTTTTCCTAGTTGGTTTCAACCGTGAGAGAGCCAGAAGGGCTGATCTCCACCAGTCGGGCTGCACAGCCTGAGTGCTTCGGGTAGGGCAGTCCTGAGCCAATGTGCCACCTTAGGAATGCAAGCCAAGTTTCCTTGCCACAGGAAGGCTCACCGAGGCCTGGTGTTTTCTCTATGAAACTGACGTGGGCTTGAAGGGTGAGGCCTTTACAACAATGTGTATGGAGGTACTCGATTTGGGCTGCCTGGTGAAAGAACCTGCGCTCACCAGCACCCTGAGTACCTTTCCTGAACTTTGATTCCTAGCTGGGTGAACTCGCCCTTCGGTGGCTAGATGGGACCAAACGTGTTAAGCTTGTGGGGAAAGCCTTTGACCAATGGCCAATATGCTTGTGCTTGTGCGAGGGTTACGCAGGCACTTGCCAACACAGGGTTTTGACCTTACCATAAGCTGTCCCTTTGGGCTGAAGCAGGCGGCGTGTGTGGATCACAGCCTGGGAAGCAGGACCTCAGGGGAGTCTGCCAACAGACTGCCCTCCAGTATAGCCAGCTGAGAAAAGGTGGCAAGGCTGATGGAACCCGCTTACAACGAAATGTTTCTCTTCAGCAGAGGAGATTTTGCTACCACACGTCAGCAGCTCCTCTCCCTCAGAGTGCTGTTCCTGGGTAGGCTAGGAAAAGCCACCACGTTCCCAGCTTAGGAGAGGCTGTTTTCCTAGTTGGTTTCAACCGTGAGAGAGCCAGAAGGGCTGATCTCCACCAGTCGGGCTGCACAGCCTGAGTGCTTCGGGTAGGGCAGTCCTGAGCCAATGTGCCACCTTAGGAATGCAAGCCAAGTTTCCTTGCCACAGGAAGGCTCACCGAGGCCTGGTGTTTTCTCTATGAAACTGACGTGGGCTTGAAGGGTGAGGCCTTTACAACAATGTGTTTGGAGGTACTCGATTTGGGCTGCCTGGTGAAAGAACCTGCGCTCACCAGCACCCTGAGTACCTTTCCTGAACTTTGATTCCTAGCTGGGTGAACTCGCCCTTCGGAGGCTAGATGGGACCAAACGTGTTAAGCTTGTGGGGAAAGCCTTTGACCAATGGCCAATATGCTTGTGCTTGTGCGAGGGTTACGCAGGCACTTGCAACACAGGGTTTTGACCTTACCATAAGCTGTCCCTTTGGGCTGAAGCAGGCGGCGTGTGTGGATCACAGCCTGGGAAGCAGGACCTCAGGGGAGTCTGCCAACAGACTGCCCTCCAGTATGGCCAGCTGAGAAAAGGTGGCAAGGCTGATGGAACCCGCTTACAACGAAATGTTTCTCTTCAGCAGAGGAGATTTTGCTACCACACGTCAGCAGCTCCTCTCCCTCAGAGTGCTGTTCCTGGGTAGGCTAGGAAAAGCCACCACGTTCCCAGCTTAGGAGAGGCTCTTTTCCTAGTTGGTTTCAACCGTGAGAGACCCAGAAGGGCTGATCTCCACCAGTCGGGCTGCACAGCCTGAGTGCTTCGGGTAGGGCAGTCCTGAGCCAATGTGCCACCCTAGGAATGCAAGCCAAGTTTCCTTGCCACAGGAAGGCTCACCGAGGCCTGGTGTTTTCTCTATGAAACTGACGTGGGCTTGAAGGGTGAGGCCTTTACAACAATGTGTTTGGAGGTACTCGATTTGGTATGCCTGGTGAAAGAACCGGCGCTCACCAGCACCCTGAGTACCTTTCCTGAACTTTGATTCCTAGCTGGGTGAACTCGCCCTTCGGAGGCTAGATGGGACCAAACGTGTTAAGCTTGTGGGGAAAGCCTTTGACCAATGGCCAATATGCTTGTGCTTGTGCGAGGGTTACGCAGGCACTTGCAACACAGGGTTTTGACCTTACCATAAGCTGTCCCTTTGGGCTGAAGCAGGCGGCGTGTGTGGATCACAGCCTGGGAAGCAGGACCTCAGGGGAGTCTGCCAACAGACTGCCCTCCAGTATAGCCAGCTGAGAAAAGGTGGCAAGGCTGATGGAACCCGCTTACAACGAAATGTTTCTCTTCAGCAGAGGAGATTTTGCTACCACACGTCAGCAGCTCCTCTCCCTCAGAGTGCTGTTCCTGGGTAGGCTAGGAAAAGTCACCACGTTCCCAGCTTAGGAGAGGCTCTTTTCCTAGTTGGTTTCTACCGTGAGAGAGCCAGAAGGGCTGATCTCCACCAGTCGGGCGCACAGCCTGAGTGCTTCGGGTAGGGCAGTCCTGAGCCAATGTGCCACCTTAGGAATGCAAGCCAAGTTTCCTTGCCACAGGAAGGCACACCGAGGCCTGGTGTTTTCTCTATGAAAATGACGTGGGCTAGAAGGGTGAGGCCTTTACAACAATGTGTATGGAGGTACTCGATTTGGGCTGCCTGGTGAAAGAACCTGCGCTCACCAGCACCCTGAGTACCTTTCCTGAACTTTGATTCCTAGCTGGGTGAACTCGCCCTTCGGTGGCTAGATGGGACCAAACGTGTTAAGCTTGTGGGGAAAGCCTTTGACCAATGGCCAATATGCTTGTGCTTGTGCGAGGGTTACGCAGGCACTTGCCAACACAGGGTTTTGACCTTACCATAAGCTGTCCCTTTGGGCTGAAGCAGGCGGCGTGTGTGGATCACAGCCTGGGAAGCAGGACCTCAGGGGAGTCTGCCAACAGACTGCCCTCCAGTATAGCCAGCTGAGAAAAGGTGGCAAGGCTGATGGAACCCGCTTACAACGAAATGTTTCTCTTCAGCAGAGGAGATTTTGCTACCACACGTCAGCAGCTCCTCTCCCTCAGAGTGCTGTTCCTGGGTAGGCTAGGAAAAGCCACCACGTTCCCAGCTTAGGAGAGGCTGTTTTCCTAGTTGGTTTCAACCGTGAGAGAGCCAGAAGGGCTGATCTCCACCAGTCGGGCTGCACAGCCTGAGTGCTTCGGGTAGGGCAGTCCTGAGCCAATGTGCCACCTTAGGAATGCAAGCCAAGTTTCCTTGCCACAGGAAGGCTCACCGAGGCCTGGTGTTTTCTCTATGAAACTGACGTGGGCTTGAAGGGTGAGGCCTTTACAACAATGTGTTTGGAGGTACTCGATTTGGGCTGCCTGGTGAAAGAACCTGCGCTCACCAGCACCCTGAGTACCTTTCCTGAACTTTGATTCCTAGCTGGGTGAACTCGCCCTTCGGAGGCTAGATGGGACCAAACGTGTTAAGCTTGTGGTGAAAGCCTTTGACCAATGGCCAATATGCTTGTGCTTGTGCGAGGGTTACGCAGGCACTTGCAACACAGGGTTTTGACCTTACCATAAGCTGTCCCTTTGGGCTGAAGCAGGCGGCGTGTGTGGATCACAGCCTGGGAAGCAGGACCTCAGGGGAGTCTGCCAACAGACTGCCCTCCAGTATGGCCAGCTGAGAAAAGGTGGCAAGGCTGATGGAACCCGCTTACAACGAAATGTTTCTCTTCAGCAGAGGAGATTTTGCTACCACACGTCAGCAGCTCCTCTCCCTCAGAGTGCTGTTCCTGGGTAGGCTAGGAAAAGCCACCACGTTCCCAGCTTAGGAGAGGCTCTTTTCCTAGTTGGTTTCAACCGTGAGAGACCCAGAAGGGCTGATCTCCACCAGTCGGGCTGCACAGCCTGAGTGCTTCGGGTAGGGCAGTCCTGAGCCAATGTGCCACCCTAGGAATGCAAGCCAAGTTTCCTTGCCACAGGAAGGCTCACCGAGGCCTGGTGTTTTCTCTATGAAACTGACGTGGGCTTGAAGGGTGAGGCCTTTACAACAATGTGTTTGGAGGTACTCGATTTGGTATGCCTGGTGAAAGAACCGGCGCTCACCAGCACCCTGAGTACCTTTCCTGAACTTTGATTCCTAGCTGGGTGAACTCGCCCTTCGGAGGCTAGATGGGACCAAACGTGTTAAGCTTGTGGGGAAAGCCTTTGACCAATGGCCAATATGCTTGTGCTTGTGCGAGGGTTACGCAGGCACTTGCAACACAGGGTTTTTACCTTACCATAAGCTGTCCCTTTGGGCTGAAGCAGGCGGCGTGTGTGGATCACAGCCTGGGAAGCAGGACCTCAGGGGAGTCTGCCAACAGACTGCCCTCCAGTATAGCCAGCTGAGAAAAGGTGGCAAGGCTGATGGATCCCGCTTACAACGAAATGTTTCTCTTCAGCAGAGGAGATTTTGCTACCACACGTCAGCAGCTCCTCTCCCTCAGAGTGCTGTTCCTGGGTAGACTAGGAAAAGCCACCACGTTCCCAGCTTAGGAGAGGCTCTTTTCCTAGTTGGTTTCAACCGTGAGAGAGCCAGAAGGGCTGATCTCCACCAGTCGGGCTGCACAGCCTGAGTGCTTCGGGTAGGGCAGTCCTGAGCCAATGTTCCACCTTAGGAATGCAAGCCAAGTTTCCTTGCCACAGGAAGGCACACCGAGGCCTGGTGTTTTCTCTATGAAACTGACGTGGGCTTGAAGGGTGAGGCCTTTACAACAATGTGTATGGAGGTACTCGATTTGGGCTGCCTGGTGAAAGAACCTGCGCTCACCAGCACCCTGAGTACCTTTCCTGAACTTTGATTCCTAGCTGGGTGAACTCGCCCTTCGGAGGCTAGATGGGACCAAACGTGTTAAGCTTGTGGGGAATGCCTTTGACCAATGGCCAATATGCTTGTGCTTGTGCGAGGGTTACGCAGGCACTTGCAACACAGGGTTTTTACCTTACCATAAGCTGTCCCTTTGGGCTGAAGCAGGCGGCGTGTGTGGATCACAGCCTGGGAAGCAGGACCTCAAGGGAGTCTGCCAACAGACTGCCCTCCAGTATAGCCAGCTGAGAAAAGGTGGCAAGGCTGATGGAACCCGCTTACAACGAAATGTTTCTCTTCAGCAGAGGAGATTTTGCTACCACACGTTAGCAGCTCCTCTCCCTCAGAGTGCTGTTCCTGGGTAGACTAGGAAACGCCACCACGTTCCCAGCTTAGGAGAGGCTCTTTTCCTAGTTGGTTTCAACCGTGAGAGAGCCAGAAGGGCTGATCTCCACCAGTCGGGCTGCACAGCCTGAGTGCTTCGGGTAGGGCAGTCCTGAGCCAATGTGCCACCTTAGGAATGCAAGCCAAGTTTCCTTGCCACAGGAAGGCACACCGAGGCCTGGTGTTTTCTCTATGAAAATGACGTGGGCTAGAAGGGTGAGGCCTTTACAACAATGTGTATGGAGGTACTCGATTTGGGCTGCCTGGTGAAAGAACCTGCGCTCACCAGCACCCTGAGTACCTTTCCTGAACTTTGATTCCTAGCTGGGTGAACTCGCCCTTCGGTGGCTAGATGGGACCAAACGTGTTAAGCTTGTGGGGAAAGCCTTTGACCAATGGCCAATATGCTTGTGCTTGTGCGAGGGTTACGCAGGCACTTGCAACACAGGGTTTTGACCTTACCATAAGCTGTCCCTTTGGGCTGAAGCAGGCGGCGTGTGTGGATCACAGCCTGGGAAGCAGGACCTCAGGGGAGTCTGCCAACAGACTGCCCTCCAGTATAGCCAGCTGAGAAAAGGTGGCAAGGCTGATGGAACCCGCTTACAACGAAATGTTTCTCTTCAGCAGAGGAGATTTTGCTACCACACGTCAGCAGCTCCTCTCCCTCAGAGTGCTGTTCCTGGGTAGGCTAGGAAAAGCCACCACGTTCCCAGCTTAGGAGAGGCTCTTTTCCTAGTTGGTTTCAACCGTGAGAGACCCAGAAGGGCTGATCTCCACCAGTCGGGCTGCACAGCCTGAGTGCTTCGGGTAGGGCAGTCCTGAGCCAATGTGCCACCCTAGGAATGCAAGCCAAGTTTCCTTGCCACAGGAAGGCTCACCGAGGCCTGGTGTTTTCTCTATGAAACTGACGTGGGCTTGAAGGGTGAGGCCTTTACAACAATGTGTTTGGAGGTACTCGATTTGGTATGCCTGGTGAAAGAACCGGCGCTCACCAGCACCCTGAGTACCTTTCCTGAACTTTGATTCCTAGCTGGGTGAACTCGCCCTTCGGAGGCTAGATGGGACCAAACGTGTTAAGCTTGTGGGGAAAGCCTTTGACCAATGGCCAATATGCTTGTGCTTGTGCGAGGGTTACGCAGGCACTTGCAACACAGGGTTTTGACCTTACCATAAGCTGTCCCTTTGGGCTGAAGCAGGCGGCGTGTGTGGATCACAGCCTGGGAAGCAGGACCTCAGGGGAGTCTGCCAACAGACTGCCCTCCAGTATAGCCAGCTGAGAAAAGGTGGCAAGGCTGATGGAACCCGCTTACAACGAAATGTTTCTCTTCAGCAGAGGAGATTTTGCTACCACACGTCAGCAGCTCCTCTCCCTCAGAGTGCTGTTCCTGGGTAGGCTAGGAAAAGTCACCACGTTCCCAGCTTAGGAGAGGCTCTTTTCCTAGTTGGTTTCTACCGTGAGAGAGCCAGAAGGGCTGATCTCCACCAGTCGGGCGCACAGCCTGAGTGCTTCGGGTAGGGCAGTCCTGAGCCAATGTGCCACCTTAGGAATGCAAGCCAAGTTTCCTTGCCACAGGAAGGCACACCGAGGCCTGGTGTTTTCTCTATGAAAATGACGTGGGCTAGAAGGGTGAGGCCTTTACAACAATGTGTATGGAGGTACTCGATTTGGGCTGCCTGGTGAAAGAACCTGCGCTCACCAGCACCCTGAGTACCTTTCCTGAACTTTGATTCCTAGCTGGGTGAACTCGCCCTTCGGTGGCTAGATGGGACCAAACGTGTTAAGCTTGTGGGGAAAGCCTTTGACCAATGGCCAATATGCTTGTGCTTGTGCGAGGGTTACGCAGGCACTTGCCAACACAGGGTTTTGACCTTACCATAAGCTGTCCCTTTGGGCTGAAGCAGGCGGCGTGTGTGGATCACAGCCTGGGAAGCAGGACCTCAGGGGAGTCTGCCAACAGACTGCCCTCCAGTATAGCCAGCTGAGAAAAGGTGGCAAGGCTGATGGAACCCGCTTACAACGAAATGTTTCTCTTCAGCAGAGGAGATTTTGCTACCACACGTCAGCAGCTCCTCTCCCTCAGAGTGCTGTTCCTGGGTAGGCTAGGAAAAGCCACCACGTTCCCAGCTTAGGAGAGGCTGTTTTCCTAGTTGGTTTCAACCGTGAGAGAGCCAGAAGGGCTGATCTCCACCAGTCGGGCTGCACAGCCTGAGTGCTTCGGGTAGGGCAGTCCTGAGCCAATGTGCCACCTTAGGAATGCAAGCCAAGTTTCCTTGCCACAGGAAGGCTCACCGAGGCCTGGTGTTTTCTCTATGAAACTGACGTGGGCTTGAAGGGTGAGGCCTTTACAACAATGTGTTTGGAGGTACTCGATTTGGGCTGCCTGGTGAAAGAACCTGCGCTCACCAGCACCCTGAGTACCTTTCCTGAACTTTGATTCCTAGCTGGGTGAACTCGCCCTTCGGAGGCTAGATGGGACCAAACGTGTTAAGCTTGTGGGGAAAGCCTTTGACCAATGGCCAATATGCTTGTGCTTGTGCGAGGGTTACGCAGGCACTTGCAACACAGGGTTTTGACCTTACCATAAGCTGTCCCTTTGGGCTGAAGCAGGCGGCGTGTGTGGATCACAGCCTGGGAAGCAGGACCTCAGGGGAGTCTGCCAACAGACTGCCCTCCACTATGGCCAGCTGAGAAAAGGTGGCAAGGCTGATGGAACCCGCTTACAACGAAATGTTTCTCTTCAGCAGAGGAGATTTTGCTACCACACGTCAGCAGCTCCTCTCCCTCAGAGTGCTGTTCCTGGGTAGGCTAGGAAAAGCCACCACGTTCCCACCTTAGGAGAGGCTCTTTTCCTAGTTGGTTTCAACCGTGAGAGACCCAGAAGGGCTGATCTCCACCAGTCGGGATGCACAGCCTGAGTGCTTCGGGTAGGGCAGTCCTGAGCCAATGTGCCACCCTAGGAATGCAAGCCAAGTTTCCTTGCCACAGGAAGGCTCACCGAGGCCTGGTGTTTTCTCTATGAAACTGACGTGGGCTTGAAGGGTGAGGCCTTTACAACAATGTGTTTGGAGGTACTCGATTTGGTATGCCTGGTGAAAGAACCGGCGCTCACCAGCACCCTGAGTACCTTTCCTGAACTTTGATTCCTAGCTGGGTGAACTCGCCCTTCGGAGGCTAGATGGGACCAAACGTGTTAAGCTTGTGGGGAAAGCCTTTGACCAATGGCCAATATGCTTGTGCTTGTGCGAGGGTTACGCAGGCACTTGCAACACAGGGTTTTTACCTTACCATAAGCTGTCCCTTTGGGCTGAAGCAGGCGGCGTGTGTGGATCACAGCCTGGGAAGCAGGACCTCAGGGGAGTCTGCCAACAGACTGCCCTCCAGTATAGCCAGCTGAGAAAAGGTGGCAAGGCTGATGGATCCCGCTTACAACGAAATGTTTCTCTTCAGCAGAGGAGATTTTGCTACCACACGTCAGCAGCTCCTCTCCCTCAGAGTGCTGTTCCTGGGTAGACTAGGAAAAGCCACCACGTTCCCAGCTTAGGAGAGGCTCTTTTCCTAGTTGGTTTCAACCGTGAGAGAGCCAGAAGGGCTGATCTCCACCAGTCGGGCTGCACAGCCTGAGTGCTTCGGGTAGGGCAGTCCTGAGCCAATGTTCCACCTTAGGAATGCAAGCCAAGTTTCCTTGCCACAGGAAGGCACACCGAGGCCTGGTGTTTTCTCTATGAAACTGACGTGGGCTTGAAGGGTGAGGCCTTTACAACAATGTGTATGGAGGTACTCGATTTGGGCTGCCTGGTGAAAGAACCTGCGCTCACCAGCACCCTGAGTACCTTTCCTGAACTTTGATTCCTAGCTGGGTGAACTCGCCCTTCGGAGGCTAGATGGGACCAAACGTGTTAAGCTTGTGGGGAATGCCTTTGACCAATGGCCAATATGCTTGTGCTTGTGCGAGGGTTACGCAGGCACTTGCAACACAGGGTTTTTACCTTACCATAAGCTGTCCCTTTGGGCTGAAGCAGGCGGCGTGTGTGGATCACAGCCTGGGAAGCAGGACCTCAGGGGAGTCTGCCAACAGACTGCCCTCCAGTATAGCCAGCTGAGAAAAGGTGGCAAGGCTGATGGAACCCGCTTACAACGAAATGTTTCTCTTCAGCAGAGGAGATTTTGCTACCACACGTTAGCAGCTCCTCTCCCTCAGAGTGCTGTTCCTGGGTAGACTAGGAAACGCCACCACGTTCCCAGCTTAGGAGAGGCTCTTTTCCTAGTTGGTTTCAACCGTGAGAGAGCCAGAAGGGCTGATCTCCACCAGTCGGGCTGCACAGCCTGAGTGCTTCGGGTAGGGCAGTCCTGAGCCAATGTGCCACCTTAGGAATGCAAGCCAAGTTTCCTTGCCACAGGAAGGCACACCGAGGCCTGGTGTTTTCTCTATGAAAATGACGTGGGCTAGAAGGGTGAGGCCTTTACAACAATGTGTATGGAGGTACTCGATTTGGGCTGCCTGGTGAAAGAACCTGCGCTCACCAGCACCCTGAGTACCTTTCCTGAACTTTGATTCCTAGCTGGGTGAACTCGCCCTTCGGTGGCTAGATGGGACCAAACGTGTTAAGCTTGTGGGGAAAGCCTTTGACCAATGGCCAATATGCTTGTGCTTGTGCGAGGGTTACGCAGGCACTTGCAACACAGGGTTTTGACCTTACCATAAGCTGTCCCTTTGGGCTGAAGCAGGCGGCGTGTGTGGATCACAGCCTGGGAAGCAGGACCTCAGGGGAGTCTGCCAACAGACTGCCCTCCAGTATAGCCAGCTGAGAAAAGGTGGCAAGGCTGATGGAACCCGCTTACAACGAAATGTTTCTCTTCAGCAGAGGAGATTTTGCTACCACACGTCAGCAGCTCCTCTCCCTCAGAGTGCTGTTCCTGGGTAGGCTAGGAAAAGCCACCACGTTCCCAGCTTAGGAGAGGCTCTTTTCCTAGTTGGTTTCAACCGTGAGAGACCCAGAAGGGCTGATCTCCACCAGTCGGGCTGCACAGCCTGAGTGCTTCGGGTAGGGCAGTCCTGAGCCAATGTGCCACCCTAGGAATGCAAGCCAAGTTTCCTTGCCACAGGAAGGCTCACCGAGGCCTGGTGTTTTCTCTATGAAACTGACGTGGGCTTGAAGGGTGAGGCCTTTACAACAATGTGTTTGGAGGTACTCGATTTGGTATGCCTGGTGAAAGAACCGGCGCTCACCAGCACCCTGAGTACCTTTCCTGAACTTTGATTCCTAGCTGGGTGAACTCGCCCTTCGGAGGCTAGATGGGACCAAACGTGTTAAGCTTGTGGGGAAAGCCTTTGACCAATGGCCAATATGCTTGTGCTTGTGCGAGGGTTACGCAGGCACTTGCAACACAGGGTTTTTACCTTACCATAAGCTGTCCCTTTGGGCTGAAGCAGGCGGCGTGTGTGGATCACAGCCTGGGAAGCAGGACCTCAGGGGAGTCTGCCAACAGACTGCCCTCCAGTATAGCCAGCTGAGAAAAGGTGGCAAGGCTGATGGATCCCGCTTACAACGAAATGTTTCTCTTCAGCAGAGGAGATTTTGCTACCACACGTTAGCAGCTCTTCTCCCTCAGAGTGCTGTTCCTGGGTAGACTAGGAAACGCCACCACGTTCCCAGCTAGGAGAGGCTCTTTTCCTAGTTGGTTTCAACCGTGAGAGAGCCAGAAGGGCTGATCTCCACCAGTCGGGCTGCACAGCCTGAGTGCTTCGGGTAGGGCAGTCCTGAGCCAATGTGCCACCTTAGGAATGCAAGCCAAGTTTCCTTGCCACAGGAAGGCACACCGAGGCCTGGTGTTTTCTCTATGAAACTGACGTGGGCTTGAAGGGTGAGGCCTTTACAACAATGTGTATGGAGGTACTCGATTTGGGCTGCCTGGTGAAAGAACCTGCTCTCACCAGCACCCTGAGTACCTTTCCTGAACTTTGATTCCTAGCTGGGTGAACTCGCCCTTCGGTGGCTAGATGGGACCAAACGTGTTAAGCTTGTGGGGAAAGCCTTTGACCAATGGCCAATATGCTTGTGCTTGTGCGACGGTTACGCAGGCACTTGCAACACAGGGTTTTGACCTTACCATAAGCTGTCCCTTTGGGCTGAAGCAGGCGGCGTGTGTGGATCACAGCCTGGGAAGCAGGACCTCAGGGGAGTCTGCCAACAGACTGCCCTCCAGTATAGCCAGCTGAGAAAAGGTGGCAAGGCTGATGGAACCCGCTTACAACGAAATGTTTCTCTTCAGCAGAGGAGATTTTGCTACCACACGTCAGCAGCTCCTCTCCCTCAGAGTGCTGTTCCTGGGTAGGCTAGGAAAAGCCACCACGTTCCCAGCTTAGGAGAGGCTGTTTTCCTAGTTGGTTTCAACCGTGAGAGAGCCAGAAGGGCTGATCTCCACCAGTCGGGCTGCACAGCCTGAGTGCTTCGGGTAGGGCAGTCCTGAGCCAATGTGCCACCTTAGGAATGCAAGCCAAGTTTCCTTGCCACAGGAAGGCTCACCGAGGCCTGGTGTTTTCTCTATGAAACTGACGTGGGCTTGAAGGGTGAGGCCTTTACAACAATGTGTTTGGAGGTACTCGATTTGGGCTGCCTGGTGAAAGAACCTGCGCTCACCAGCACCCTGAGTACCTTTCCTGAACTTTGATTCCTAGCTGGGTGAACTCGCCCTTCGGAGGCTAGATGGGACCAAACGTGTTAAGCTTGTGGGGAAAGCCTTTGACCAATGGCCAATATGCTTGTGCTTGTGCGAGGGTTACGCAGGCACTTGCAACACAGGGTTTTGACCTTACCATAAGCTGTCCCTTTGGGCTGAAGCAGGCGGCGTGTGTGGATCACAGCCTGGGAAGCAGGACCTCAGGGGAGTCTGCCAACAGACTGCCCTCCAGTATGGCCAGCTGAGAAAAGGTGGCAAGGCTGATGGAACCCGCTTACAACGAAATGTTTCTCTTCAGCAGAGGAGATTTTGCTACCACACGTCAGCAGCTCCTCTCCCTCAGAGTGCTGTTCCTGGGTAGGCTAGGAAAAGCCACCACGTTCCCAGCTTAGGAGAGGCTCTTTTCCTAGTTGGTTTCAACCGTGAGAGACCCAGAAGGGCTGATCTCCACCAGTCGGGCTGCACAGCCTGAGTGCTTCGGGTAGGGCAGTCCTGAGCCAATGTGCCACCCTAGGAATGCAAGCCAAGTTTCCTTGCCACAGGAAGGCTCACCGAGGCCTGGTGTTTTCTCTATGAAACTGACGTGGGCTTGAAGGGTGAGGCCTTTACAACAATGTGTTTGGAGGTACTCGATTTGGTATGCCTGGTGAAAGAACCGGCGCTCACCAGCACCCTGAGTACCTTTCCTGAACTTTGATTCCTAGCTGGGTGAACTCGCCCTTCGGAGGCTAGATGGGACCAAACGTGTTAAGCTTGTGGGGAAAGCCTTTGACCAATGGCCAATATGCTTGTGCTTGTGCGAGGGTTACGCAGGCACTTGCAACACAGGGTTTTTACCTTACCATAAGCTGTCCCTTTGGGCTGAAGCAGGCGGCGTGTGTGGATCACAGCCTGGGAAGCAGGACCTCAGGGGAGTCTGCCAACAGACTGCCCTCCAGTATAGCCAGCTGAGAAAAGGTGGCAAGGCTGATGGATCCCGCTTACAACGAAATGTTTCTCTTCAGCAGAGGAGATTTTGCTACCACACGTCAGCAGCTCCTCTCCCTCAGAGTGCTGTTCCTGGGTAGACTAGGAAAAGCCACCACGTTCCCAGCTTAGGAGAGGCTCTTTTCCTAGTTGGTTTCAACCGTGAGAGAGCCAGAAGGGCTGATCTCCACCAGTCGGGCTGCACAGCCTGAGTGCTTCGGGTAGGGCAGTCCTGAGCCAATGTTCCACCTTAGGAATGCAAGCCAAGTTTCCTTGCCACAGGAAGGCACACCGAGGCCTGGTGTTTTCTCTATGAAACTGACGTGGGCTTGAAGGGTGAGGCCTTTACAACAATGTGTATGGAGGTACTCGATTTGGGCTGCCTGGTGAAAGAACCTGCGCTCACCAGCACCCTGAGTACCTTTCCTGAACTTTGATTCCTAGCTGGGTGAACTCGCCCTTCGGAGGCTAGATGGGACCAAACGTGTTAAGCTTGTGGGGAATGCCTTTGACCAATGGCCAATATGCTTGTGCTTGTGCGAGGGTTACGCAGGCACTTGCAACACAGGGTTTTTACCTTACCATAAGCTGTCCCTTTGGGCTGAAGCAGGCGGCGTGTGTGGATCACAGCCTGGGAAGCAGGACCTCAGGGGAGTCTGCCAACAGACTGCCCTCCAGTATAGCCAGCTGAGAAAAGGTGGCAAGGCTGATGGAACCCGCTTACAACGAAATGTTTCTCTTCAGCAGAGGAGATTTTGCTACCACACGTTAGCAGCTCCTCTCCCTCAGAGTGCTGTTCCTGGGTAGACTAGGAAACGCCACCACGTTCCCAGCTTAGGAGAGGCTCTTTTCCTAGTTGGTTTCAACCGTGAGAGAGCCAGAAGGGCTGATCTCCACCAGTCGGGCTGCACAGCCTGAGTGCTTCGGGTAGGGCAGTCCTGAACCAATGTGCCACCTTAGGAATGCAAGCCAAGTTTCCTTGCCACAGGAAGGCACACCGAGGCCTGGTGTTTTCTCTATGAAAATGACGTGGGCTAGAAGGGTGAGGCCTTTACAACAATGTGTATGGAGGTACTCGATTTGGGCTGCCTGGTGAAAGAACCTGCGCTCACCAGCACCCTGAGTACCTTTCCTGAACTTTGATTCCTAGCTGGGTGAACTCGCCCTTCGGTGGCTAGATGGGACCAAACGTGTTAAGCTTGTGGGGAAAGCCTTTGACCAATGGCCAATATGCTTGTGCTTGTGCGAGGGTTACGCAGGCACTTGCAACACAGGGTTTTGACCTTACCATAAGCTGTCCCTTTGGGCTGAAGCAGGCGGCGTGTGTGGATCACAGCCTGGGAAGCAGGACCTCAGGGGAGTCTGCCAACAGACTGCCCTCCAGTATAGCCAGCTGAGAAAAGGTGGCAAGGCTGATGGAACCCGCTTACAACGAAATGTTTCTCTTCAGCAGAGGAGATTTTGCTACCACACGTCAGCAGCTCCTCTCCCTCAGAGTGCTGTTCCTGGGTAGGCTAGGAAAAGCCACCACGTTCCCAGCTTAGGAGAGGCTCTTTTCCTAGTTGGTTTCAACCGTGAGAGACCCAGAAGGGCTGATCTCCACCAGTCGGGCTGCACAGCCTGAGTGCTTCGGGTAGGGCAGTCCTGAGCCAATGTGCCACCCTAGGAATGCAAGCCAAGTTTCCTTGCCACAGGAAGGCTCACCGAGGCCTGGTGTTTTCTCTATGAAACTGACGTGGGCTTGAAGGGTGAGGCCTTTACAACAATGTGTTTGGAGGTACTCGATTTGGTATGCCTGGTGAAAGAACCGGCGCTCACCAGCACCCTGAGTACCTTTCCTGAACTTTGATTCCTAGCTGGGTGAACTCGCCCTTCGGAGGCTAGATGGGACCAAACGTGTTAAGCTTGTGGGGAAAGCCTTTGACCAATGGCCAATATGCTTGTGCTTGTGCGAGGGTTACGCAGGCACTTGCAACACAGGGTTTTGACCTTACCATAAGCTGTCCCTTTGGGCTGAAGCAGGCGGCGTGTGTGGATCACAGCCTGGGAAGCAGGACCTCAGGGGAGTCTGCCAACAGACTGCCCTCCAGTATAGCCAGCTGAGAAAAGGTGGCAAGGCTGATGGAACCCGCTTACAACGAAATGTTTCTCTTCAGCAGAGGAGATTTTGCTACCACACGTTAGCAGCTCTTCTCCCTCAGAGTGCTGTTCCTGGGTAGACTAGGAAACGCCACCACGTTCCCAGCTAGGAGAGGCTCTTTTCCTAGTTGGTTTCAACCGTGAGAGAGCCAGAAGGGCTGATCTCCACCAGTCGGGCTGCACAGCCTGAGTGCTTCGGGTAGGGCAGTCCTGAGCCAATGTGCCACCTTAGGAATGCAAGCCAAGTTTCCTTGCCACAGGAAGGCACACCGAGGCCTGGTGTTTTCTCTATGAAACTGACGTGGGCTTGAAGGGTGAGGCCTTTACAACAATGTGTATGGAGGTACTCGATTTGGGCTGCCTGGTGAAAGAACCTGCTCTCACCAGCACCCTGAGTACCTTTCCTGAACTTTGATTCCTAGCTGGGTGAACTCGCCCTTCGGTGGCTAGATGGGACCAAACGTGTTAAGCTTGTGGGGAAAGCCTTTGACCAATGGCCAATATGCTTGTGCTTGTGCGACGGTTACGCAGGCACTTGCAACACAGGGTTTTGACCTTACCATAAGCTGTCCCTTTGGGCTGAAGCAGGCGGCGTGTGTGGATCACAGCCTGGGAAGCAGGACCTCAGGGGAGTCTGCCAACAGACTGCCCTCCAGTATAGCCAGCTGAGAAAAGGTGGCAAGGCTGATGGAACCCGCTTACAACGAAATGTTTCTCTTCAGCAGAGGAGATTTTGCTACCACACGTCAGCAGCTCCTCTCCCTCAGAGTGCTGTTCCTGGGTAGGCTAGGAAAAGCCACCACGTTCCCAGCTTAGGAGAGGCTCTTTTCCTTTTTGGTTTCAACCGTGAGAGACCCAGAAGGGCTGATCTCCACCAGTCGGGCTGCACAGCCTGAGTGCTTCGGGTAGGGCAGTCCTGAGCCAATGTGCCACCCTAGGAATGCAAGCCAAGTTTCCTTGCCACAGGAAGGCTCACCGAGGCCTGGTGTTTTCTCTATGAAACTGACGTGGGCTTGAAGGGTGAGGCCTTTACAACAATGTGTTTGGAGGTACTCGATTTGGTATGCCTGGTGAAAGAACCGGCGCTCACCAGCACCCTGAGTACCTTTCCTGAACTTTGATTCCTAGCTGGGTGAACTCGCCCTTCGGAGGCTAGATGGGACCAAACGTGTTAAGCTTGTGGGGAAAGCCTTTGACCAATGGCCAATATGCTTGTGCTTGTGCGAGGGTTACGCAGGCACTTGCAACACAGGGTTTTTACGTTACCATAAGCTGTCCCTTTGGGCTGAAGCAGGCGGCGTGTGTGGATCACAGCCTGGGAAGCAGGACCTCAGGGGAGTCTGCCAACAGACTGCCCTCCAGTATAGCCAGCTGAGAAAAGGTGGCAAGGCTGATGGATCCCGCTTACAACGAAATGTTTCTCTTCAGCAGAGGAGATTTTGCTACCACACGTCAGCAGCTCCTCTCCCTCAGAGTGCTGTTCCTGGGTAGACTAGGAAAAGCCACCACGTTCCCAGCTTAGGAGAGGCTCTTTTCCTAGTTGGTTTCAACCGTGAGAGAGCCAGAAGGGCTGATCTCCACCAGTCGGGCTGCACAGCCTGAGTGCTTCGGGTAGGGCAGTCCTGAGCCAATGTTCCACCTTAGGAATGCAAGCCAAGTTTCCTTGCCACAGGAAGGCACACCGAGGCCTGGTGTTTTCTCTATGAAACTGACGTGGGCTTGAAGGGTGAGGCCTTTACAACAATGTGTATGGAGGTACTCGATTTGGGCTGCCTGGTGAAAGAACCTGCGCTCACCAGCACCCTGAGTACCTTTCCTGAACTTTGATTCCTAGCTGGGTGAACTCGCCCTTCGGAGGCTAGATGGGACCAAACGTGTTAAGCTTGTGGGGAATGCCTTTGACCAATGGCCAATATGCTTGTGCTTGTGCGAGGGTTACGCAGGCACTTGCAACACAGGGTTTTTAACTTACCATAAGCTGTCCCTTTGGGCTGAAGCAGGCGGCGTGTGTGGATCACAGCCTGGGAAGCAGGACCTCAGGGGAGTCTGCCAACAGACTGCCCTCCAGTATAGCCAGCTGAGAAAAGGTGGCAAGGCTGATGGAACCCGCTTACAACGAAATGTTTCTCTTCAGCAGAGGAGATTTTGCTACCACACGTTAGCAGCTCCTCTCCCTCAGAGTGCTGTTCCTGGGTAGACTAGGAAACGCCACCACGTTCCCAGCTTAGGAGAGGCTCTTTTCCTAGTTGGTTTCAACCGTGAGAGAGCCAGAAGGGCTGATCTCCACCAGTCGGGCTGCACAGCCTGAGTGCTTCGGGTAGGGCAGTCCTGAGCCAATGTGCCACCTTAGGAATGCAAGCCAAGTTTCCTTGCCACAGGAAGGCACACCGAGGCCTGGTGTTTTCTCTATGAAACTGACGTGGGCTTGAAGGGTGAGGCCTTTACAACAATGTGTATGGAGGTACTCGATTTGGGCTGCCTGGTGAAAGAACCTGCGCTCACCAGCACCCTGAGTACCTTTCCTGAACTTTGATTCCTAGCTGGGTGAACTCGCCCTTCGGTGGCTAGATGGGACCAAACGTGTTAAGCTTGTGGGGAAAGCCTTTGACCAATGGCCAATATGCTTGTGCTTGTGCGAGGGTTACGCAGGCACTTGCCAACACAGGGTTTTGAACTTACCATAAGCTGTCCCTTTGGGCTGAAGCAGGCGGCGTGTGTGGATCACAGCCTGGGAAGCAGGACCTCAGGGGAGTCTGCCAACAGACTGCCCTCTAGTATAGCCAGCTGAGAAAAGGTGGCAAGGCTGATGGAACCCGCTTACAACGAAATGTTTCTCTTCAGCAGAGGAGATTTTGCTACCACACGTCAGCAGCTCCTCTCCCTCAGAGTGCTGTTCCTGGGTAGGCTAGGAAAAGCCACCACGTTCCCAGCTTAGGAGAGGCTCTTTTCCTAGTTGGTTTCAACCGTGAGAGAGCCAGAAGGGCTGATCTCCACCAGTCGGGCTGCACAGCCTGAGTGCTTCGAGTAGGGCAGTCCTGAGCCAAAGTGCCACCTTAGGAATGCAAGCCAAGTTTCCTTGCCACAGGAAGGCTCACCGAGGCCTGGTGTTTTCTCTATGAAACTGACGTGGGCTTGAAGGGTGAGGCCTTTACAACAATGTGTTTGGAGGTACTCGATTTGGGCTGCCTGGTGAAAGAACCTGCGCTCACCAGCACCCTGAGTACCTTTCCTGAACTTTGATTCCTAGCTGGGTGAACTCGCCCTTCGGAGGCTAGATGGGACCAAACGTGTTAAGCTTGTGGGGAAAGCCTTTGACCAATGGCCAATATGCTTGTGCTTGTGCGAGGGTTACGCAGGCACTTGCAACACAGGGTTTTGACCTTACCATAAGCTGTCCCTTTGGGCTGAAGCAGGCGGCGTGTGTGGATCACAGCCTGGGAAGCAGGACCTCAGGGGAGTGTGCCAACAGACTGCCCTCCAGTATAGCCAGCTGAGAAAAGGTGGCAAGGCTGATGGAACCCGCTTACAACGAAATGTTTCTCTTCAGAAGAGGAGATTTTGCTACCACACGTCAGCAGCTCCTCTCCCACAGAGTGCTGTTCCTGGGTAGGCTAGGAAAAGCCACCACGTTCCCAGCTTAGGAGAGGCTCTTTTCCTAGTTGGTTTCAACCGTGAGAGAGCCAGAAGGGCTGATCTCCACCAGTCGGGCGCACAGCCTCAGTGCTTCGGGTAGGGCAGTCCTGAGCCAATGTGCCACCTTAGGAATGCAAGCCAAGTTTCCTTGCCACAGGAAGGCACACCGAGGCCTGGTGTTTTCTCTATGAAACTGACGTGGGCTTGAAGGGTGAGGCCTTTACAACAATGTGTATGGAGGTACTCGATTTGGGCTGCCTGGTGAAAGAACCTGCGCTCACCAGCACCCTGAGTACCTTTCCTGAAATTTGAATCCTAGCTGGGTGAACTCGCCCTTCGGTGGCTAGATGGGACCAAACGTGTTAAGCTTGTGGGGAAAGCCTTTGACCAATGGCCAATATGCTTGTGCTTGTGCGAGGGTTACGCAGGCACTTGCCAACACAGGGTTTTGACCTTACCATAAGCTGTCCCTTTGGGCTGAAGCAGGCGGCGTGTGTGGATCACAGCCTGGGAAGCAGGACCTCAGGGGAGTCTGCCAACAGACTGCCCTCCAGTATAGCCAGCTGAGAAAAGGTGGCAAGGCTGATGGAACCCGCTTACAACGAAATGTTTCTCTTCAGCAGAGGAGATTTTGCTACCACACGTCAGCAGCTCCTCTCCCTCAGAGTGCTGTTCCTGGGTAGGCTAGGAAAAGCCACCACGTTCCCAGCTTAGGAGAGGCTCTTTTCCTAGTTGGTTTCAACCGTGAGAGAGCCAGAAGGGCTGATCTCCACCAGTCGGGCTGCACAGCCTGAGTGCTTCGGGTAGGGCAGTCCTGAGCCAATGTGCCACCCTAGGAATGCAAGCCAATTTTCCTTGCCACAGGAAGGCTCACCGAGGCCTGGTGTTTTCTCTATGAAACTGACGTGGGCTTGAAGGGTGAGGCCTTTACAACAATGTGTTTGGAGGTACTCGATTTGGTATGCCTGGTGAAAGAACCGGCGCTCACCAGCACCCTGAGTACCTTTCCTGAACTTTGATTCCTAGCTGGGTGAACTCGCCCTTCGGAGGCTAGATGGGACCAAACGTGTTAAGCTTGTGGGGAAAGCCTTTGACCAATGGCCAATATGCTTGTGCTTGTGCGAGGGTTACGCAGGCACTTGCAACACAGGGTTTTTACCTTACCATAAGCTGTCCCTTTGGGCTGAAGCAGGCGGCGTGTGTGGATCACAGCCTGGGAAGCAGGACCTCAGGGGAGTCTGCCAACAGACTGCCCTCCAGTATAGCCAGCTGAGAAAAGGTGGCAAGGCTGATGGATCCCGCTTACAACGAAATGTTTCTCTTCAGCAGAGGAGATTTTGCTACCACACGTCAGCAGCTCCTCTCCCTCAGAGTGCTGTTCCTGGGTAGACTAGGAAAAGCCACCACGTTCCCAGCTTAGGAGAGGCTCTTTTCCTAGTTGGTTTCAACCGTGAGAGAGCCAGAAGGGCTGATCTCCACCAGTCGGGCTGCACAGCCTGAGTGCTTCGGGTAGGGCAGTCCTGAGCCAATGTGCCACCTTAGAAATGCAAGCCAAGTTTCCTTGCCACAGGAAGGCACACCGAGGCCTGGTGTTTTCTCTATGAAACTGACGTGGGCTTGAAGGGTGAGGCCTTTACAACAATGTGTATGGAGGTACTCGATTTGGGCTGCCTGGTGAAAGAACCTGCGCTCACCAGCACCCTGAGTACCTTTCCTGAACTTTGATTCCTAGCTGGGTGAACTCGCCCTTCGGTGGCTAGATGGGACCAAACGTGTTAAGCTTGTGGGGAAAGCCTTTGACCAATGGCCAATATGCTTGTGCTTGTGCGAGGGTTACGCAGGCACTTGCCAACACAGGGTTTTGACCTTACCATAAGCTGTCCCTTTGGGCTGAAGCAGGCGGCGTGTGTGGATCACAGCCTGGGAAGCAGGACCTCAGGGGAGTCTGCCAACAGACTGCCCTCCAGTATGGCCAGCTGAGAAAAGGTGGCAAGGCTGATGGAACCCGCTTACAACGAAATGTTTCTCTTCAGCAGAGGAGATTTTGCTACCACACGTCAGCAGCTCCTCTCCCTCAGAGTGCTGTTCCTGGGTAGACTAGGAAAAGCCACCACGTTCCCAGCTTAGGAGAGGCTCTTTTCCTAGTTGGTTTCAACCGTGAGAGAGCCAGAAGGGCTGATCTCCACCAGTCGGGCTGCACAGCCTGAGTGCTTCGGGTAGGGCAGTCCTGAGCCAATGTGCCACCTTAGGAATGCAAGCCAAGTTTCCTTGCCACAGGAAGGCTCACCGAGGCCTGGTGTTTTCTCTATGAAACTGACGTGGGCTTGAAGGGTGAGGCCTTTACAACAATGTGTTTGGAGGTACTCGATTTGGGCTGCCTGGTGAAAGAACCTGCGCTCACCAGCACCCTGAGTACCTTTCCTGAACTTTGATTCCTAGCTGGGTGAACTCGCCCTTCGGAGGCTAGATGGGACCAAACGTGTTAAGCTTGTGGGGAAAGCCTTTGACCAATGGCCAATATGCTTGTGCTTGTGCGAGGGTTACGCAGGCACTTGCAACACAGGGTTTTGACCTTACCATAAGCTGTCCCTTTGGGCTGAAGCAGGCGGCGTGTGTGGATCACAGCCTGGGAAGCAGGACCTCAGGGGAGTCTGCCAACAGACTGCCCTCCAGTATAGCCAGCTGAGAAAAGGTGGCAAGGCTGATGGAACCCGCTTACAACGAAATGTTTCTCTTCAGCAGAGGAGATTTTGCTACCACACGTCAGCAGCTCCTCTCCCTCAGAGTGCTGTTCCTGGGTAGGCTAGGAAAAGTCACCACGTTCCCAGCTTAGGAGAGGCTCTTTTCCTAGTTGGTTTCAACCGTGAGAGAGCCAGAAGGGCTGATCTCCACCAGTCGGGCGCACAGCCTGAGTGCTTCGGGTAGGGCAGTCCTGAGCCAATGTGCCACCTTAGGAATGCAAGCCAAGTTTCCTTGCCACAGGAAGGCACACCGAGGCCTGGTGTTTTCTCTATGAAAATGACGTGGGCTAGAAGGGTGAGGCCTTTACAACAATGTGTATGGAGGTACTCGATTTGGGCTGCCTGGTGAAAGAACCTGCGCTCACCAGCACCCTGAGTACCTTTCCTGAACTTTGATTCCTAGCTGGGTGAACTCGCCCTTCGGTGGCTAGATGGGACCAAACGTGTTAAGCTTGTGGGGAAAGCCTTTGACCAATGGCCAATATGCTTGTGCCTGTGCGAGGGTTACGCAGGCACTTGCCAACACAGGGTTTTGACCTTACCATAAGCTGTCCCTTTGGGCTGAAGCAGGCGGCGTGTGTGGATCACAGCCTGGGAAGCAGGACCTCAGTGGAGTCTGCCAACAGACTGCCCTCCAGTATAGCCAGCTGAGAAAAGGTGGCAAGGCTGATGGAACCCGCTTACAACGAAATGTTTCTCTTCAGCAGAGGAGATTTTGCTACCACACGTCAGCAGCTCCTCTCCCTCAGAGTGCTGTTCCTGCGTAGGCTAGGAAAAGCCACCACGTTCCCAGCTTAGGAGAGGCTCTTTTCCTAGTTGGTTTCAACCGTGAGAGACCCAGAAGGGCTGATCTCCACCAGTCGGGCTGCACAGCCTGAGTGCTTCGGGTAGGGCAGTCCTGAGCCAATGTGCCACCCTAGGAATGCAAGCCAAGTTTCCTTGCCACAGGAAGGCTCACCGAGGCCTGGTGTTTTCTCTATGAAACTGACGTGGGCTTGAAGGGTGAGGCCTTTACAACAATGTGTTTGGAGGTACTCGATTTGGGCTGCCTGGTGAAAGAACCTGCGCTCACCAGCACCCTGAGTACCTTTCCTGAACTTTGATTCCTAGCTGGGTGAACTCGCCCTTCGGTGGCTAGATGGGACCAAACGTGTTAAGCTTGTGGGGAAAGCCTTTGACCAATGGCCAATATGCTTGTGCTTGTGCGAGGGTTACGCAGGCACTTGCCAACACAGGGTTTTGACCTTACCATAAGCTGTCCCTTTGGGCTGAAGCAGGCGGCGTGTGTGGATCACAGCCTGGGAAGCAGGACCTCAGGGGAGTCTGCCAACAGACTGCCCTCCAGTATGGCCAGCTGAGAAAAGGTGGCAAGGCTGATGGAACCCGCTTACAACGAAATGTTTCTCTTCAGCAGAGGAGATTTTGCTACCACACGTCAGCAGCTCCTCTCCCTCAGAGTGCTGTTCCTGGGTAGGCTAGGAAAAGCCACCACGTTCCCAGCTTAGGAGAGGCTGTTTTCCTAGTTGGTTTCAACCGTGAGAGAGCCAGAAGGGCTGATCTCCACCAGTCGGGCTGCACAGCCTGAGTGCTTCGGGTAGGGCAGTCCTGAGCCAATGTGCCACCTTAGGAATGCAAGCCAAGTTTCCTTGCCACAGGAAGGCTCACCGAGGCCTGGTGTTTTCTCTATGAAACTGACGTGGGCTTGAAGGGTGAGGCCTTTACAACAATGTGTTTGGAGGTACTCGATTTGGGCTGCCTGGTGAAAGAACCTGCGCTCACCAGCACCCTGAGTACCTTTCCTGAACTTTGATTCCTAGCTGGGTGAACTCGCCCTTCGGAGGCTAGATGGGACCAAACGTGTTAAGCTTGTGGGGAAAGCCTTTGACCAATGGCCAATATGCTTGTGCTTGTGCGAGGGTTACGCAGGCACTTGCAACACAGGGTTTTGACCTTACCATAAGCTGTCCCTTTGGGCTGAAGCAGGCGGCGTGTGTGGATCACAGCCTGGGAAGCAGGACCTCAGGGGAGTCTGCCAACAGACTGCCCTCCAGTATAGCCAGCTGAGAAAAGGTGGCAAGGCTGATGGAACCCGCTTACAACGAAATGTTTCTCTTCAGCAGAGGAGATTTTGCTACCACACGTCAGCAGCTCCTCTCCCTCAGAGTGCTGTTCCTGGGTAGGCTAGGAAAAGTCACCACGTTCCCAGCTTAGGAGAGGCTCTTTTCCTAGTTGGTTTCAACCGTGAGAGAGCCAGAAGGGCTGATCTCCACCAGTCGGGCGCACAGCCTGAGTGCTTCGGGTAGGGCAGTCCTGAGCCAATGTGCCACCTTAGGAATGCAAGCCAAGTTTCCTTGCCACAGGAAGGCACACCGAGGCCTGGTGTTTTCTGTATGAAAATGACGTGGGCTAGAAGGGTGAGGCCTTTACAACAATGTGTATGGAGGTACTCGATTTGGGCTGCCTGGTGAAAGAACCTGCGCTCACCAGCACCCTGAGTACCTTTCCTGAACTTTGATTCCTAGCTGGGTGAACTCGCCCTTCGGTGGCTAGATGGGACCAAACGTGTTAAGCTTGTGGGGAAAGCCTTTGACCAATGGCCAATATGCTTGTGCCTGTGCGAGGGTTACGCAGGCACTTGCCAACACAGGGTTTTGACCTTACCATAAGCTGTCCCTTTGGGCTGAAGCAGGCGGCGTGTGTGGATCACAGCCTGGGAAGCAGGACCTCAGTGGAGTCTGCCAACAGACTGCCCTCCAGTATAGCCAGCTGAGAAAAGGTGGCAAGGCTGATGGAACCCGCTTACAACGAAATGTTTCTCTTCAGCAGAGGAGATTTTGCTACCACACGTCAGCAGCTCCTCTCCCTCAGAGTGCTGTTCCTGGGTAGGCTAGGAAAAGCCACCACGTTCCCAGCTTAGGAGAGGCTCTTTTCCTAGTTGGTTTCAACCGTGAGAGACCCAGAAGGGCTGATCTCCACCAGTCGGGCTGCACAGCCTGAGTGCTTCGGGTAGGGCAGTCCTGAGCCAATGTGCCACCCTAGGAATGCAAGCCAAGTTTCCTTGCCACAGGAAGGCTCACCGAGGCCTGGTGTTTTCTCTATGAAACTGACGTGGGCTTGAAGGGTGAGGCCTTTACAACAATGTGTTTGGAGGTACTCGATTTGGGCTGCCTGGTGAAAGAACCTGCGCTCACCAGCACCCTGAGTACCTTTCCTGAACTTTGATTCCTAGCTGGGTGAACTCGCCCTTCGGTGGCTAGATGGGACCAAACGTGTTAAGCTTGTGGGGAAAGCCTTTGACCAATGGCCAATATGCTTGTGCTTGTGCGAGGGTTACGCAGGCCCTTGCCAACACAGGGTTTTGACCTTACCATAAGCTGTCCCTTTGGGCTGAAGCAGGCGGCGTGTGTGGATCACAGCCTGGGAAGCAGGACCTCAGGGGAGTCTGCCAACAGACTGCCCTCCAGTATGGCCAGCTGAGAAAAGGTGGCAAGGCTGATGGAACCCGCTTACAACGAAATGTTTCTCTTCAGCAGAGGAGATTTTGCTACCACACGTCAGCAGCTCCTCTCCCTCAGAGTGCTGTTCCTGGGTAGGCTAGGAAAAGCCACCACGTTCCCAGCTTAGGAGAGGCTGTTTTCCTAGTTGGTTTCAACCGTGAGAGAGCCAGAAGGGCTGATCTCCACCAGTCGGGCTGCACAGCCTGAGTGCTTCGGGTAGGGCAGTCCTGAGCCAATGTGCCACCTTAGGAATGCAAGCCAAGTTTCCTTGCCACAGGAAGGCTCACCGAGGCCTGGTGTTTTCTCTATGAAACTGACGTGGGCTTGAAGGGTGAGGCCTTTACAACAATGTGTTTGGAGGTACTCGATTTGGGCTGCCTGGTGAAAGAACCTGCGCTCACCAGCACCCTGAGTACCTTTCCTGAACTTTGATTCCTAGCTGGGTGAACTCGCCCTTCGGAGGCTAGATGGGACCAAACGTGTTAAGCTTGTGGGGAAAGCCTTTGACCAATGGCCAATATGCTTGTGCTTGTGCGAGGGTTACGCAGGCACTTGCAACACAGGGTTTTGACCTTACCATAAGCTGTCCCTTTGGGCTGAAGCAGGCGGCGTGTGTGGATCACAGCCTGGGAAGCAGGACCTCAGGGGAGTCTGCCAACAGACTGCCCTCCAGTATAGCCAGCTGAGAAAAGGTGGCAAGGCTGATGGAACCCGCTTACAACGAAATGTTTCTCTTCAGCAGAGGAGATTTTGCTACCACACGTCAGCAGCTCCTCTCCCTCAGAGTGCTGTTCCTGGGTAGGCTAGGAAAAGTCACCACGTTCCCAGCTTAGGAGAGGCTCTTTTCCTAGTTGGTTTCAACCGTGAGAGAGCCAGAAGGGCTGATCTCCACCAGTCGGGCGCACAGCCTGAGTGCTTCGGGTAGGGCAGTCCTGAGCCAATGTGCCACCTTAGGAATGCAAGCCAAGTTTCCTTGCCACAGGAAGGCACACCGAGGCCTGGTGTTTTCTCTATGAAAATGACGTGGGCTAGAAGGGTGAGGCCTTTACAACAATGTGTATGGAGGTACTCGATTTGGGCTGCCTGGTGAAAGAACCTGCGCTCACCAGCACCCTGAGTACCTTTCCTGAACTTTGATTCCTAGCTGGGTGAACTCGCCCTTCGGTGGCTAGATGGGACCAAACGTGTTAAGCTTGTGGGGAAAGCCTTTGACCAATGGCCAATATGCTTGTGCCTGTGCGAGGGTTACGCAGGCACTTGCCAACACAGGGTTTTGACCTTACCATAAGCTGTCCCTTTGGGCTGAAGCAGGCGGCGTGTGTGGATCACAGCCTGGGAAGCAGGACCTCAGTGGAGTCTGCCAACAGACTGCCCTCCAGTATAGCCAGCTGAGAAAAGGTGGCAAGGCTGATGGAACCCGCTTACAACGAAATGTTTCTCTTCAGCAGAGGAGATTTTGCTACCACACGTCAGCAGCTCCTCTCCCTCAGAGTGCTGTTCCTGGGTAGGCTAGGAAAAGCCACCACGTTCCCAGCTTAGGAGAGGCTGTTTTCCTAGTTGGTTTCAACCGTGAGAGACCCAGAAGGGCTGATCTCCACCAGTCGGGCTGCACAGCCTGAGTGCTTCGGGTAGGGCAGTCCTGAGCCAATGTGCCACCCTAGGAATGCAAGCCAAGTTTCCTTGCCACAGGAAGGCTCACCGAGGCCTGGTGTTTTCTCTATGAAACTGACGTGGGCTTGAAGGGTGAGGCCTTTACAACAATGTGTTTGGAGGTACTCGATTTGGTATGCCTGGTGAAAGAACCGGCGCTCACCAGCACCCTGAGTACCTTTCCTGAACTTTGATTCCTAGCTGGGTGAACTCGCCCTTCGGAGGCTAGATGGGACCAAACGTGTTAAGCTTGTGGGGAAAGCCTTTGACCAATGGCCAATATGCTTGTGCTTGTGCGAGGGTTACGCAGGCACTTGCAACACAGGGTTTTTACCTTACCATAAGCTGTCCCTTTGGGCTGAAGCAGGCGGCGTGTGTGGATCACAGCCTGGGAAGCAGGACCTCAGGGGAGTCTGCCAACAGACTGCCCTCCAGTATAGCCAGCTGAGAAAAGGTGGCAAGGCTGATGGATCCCGCTTACAACGAAATGTTTCTCTTCAGCAGAGGAGATTTTGCTACCACACGTCAGCAGCTCCTCTCCCTCAGAGTGCTGTTCCTGGGTAGACTAGGAAAAGCCACCACGTTCCCAGCTTAGGAGAGGCTGTTTTCCTAGTTGGTTTCAACCGTGAGAGAGCCAGAAGGGCTGATCTCCACCAGTCGGGCTGCACAGCCTGAGTGCTTCGGGTAGGGCAGTCCTGAGCCAATGTTCCACCTTAGGAATGCAAGCCAAGTTTCCTTGCCACAGGAAGGCACACCGAGGCCTGGTGTTTTCTCTATGAAACTGACGTGGGCTTGAAGGGTGAGGCCTTTACAACAATGTGTATGGAGGTACTCGATTTGGGCTGCCTGGTGAAAGAACCTGCGCTCACCAGCACCCTGAGTACCTTTCCTGAACTTTGATTCCTAGCTGGGTGAACTCGCCCTTCGGAGGCTAGATGGGACCAAACGTGTTAAGCTTGTGGGGAATGCCTTTGACCAATGGCCAATATGCTTGTGCTTGTGCGAGGGTTACGCAGGCACTTGCAACACAGGGTTTTTACCTTACCATAAGCTGTCCCTTTGGGCTGAAGCAGGCGGCGTGTGTGGATCACAGCCTGGGAAGCAGGACCTCAGGGGAGTCTGCCAACAGACTGCCCTCCAGTATAGCCAGCTGAGAAAAGGTGGCAAGGCTGATGGAACCCGCTTACAACGAAATGTTTCTCTTCAGCAGAGGAGATTTTGCTACCACACGTTAGCAGCTCCTCTCCCTCAGAGTGCTGTTCCTGGGTAGACTAGGAAACGCCACCACGTTCCCAGCTTAGGAGAGGCTCTTTTCCTAGTTGGTTTCAACCGTGAGAGAGCCAGAAGGGCTGATCTCCACCAGTCGGGCTGCACAGCCTGAGTGCTTCGGGTAGGGCAGTCCTGAGCCAATGTGCCACCTTAGGAATGCAAGCCAAGTTTCCTTGCCACAGGAAGGCACACCGAGGCCTGGTGTTTTCTCTATGAAACTGACGTGGGCTTGAAGGGTGAGGCCTTTACAACAATGTGTATGGAGGTACTCGATTTGGGCTGCCTGGTGAAAGAACCTGCGCTAACCAGCACCCTGAGTACCTTTCCTGAACTTTGATTCCTAGCTGGGTGAACTCGCCCTTCGGTGGCTAGATGGGACCAAACGTGTTAAGCTTGTGGGGAAAGCCTTTGACCAATGGCCAATATGCTTGTGCTTGTGCGAGCTTTACGCAGGCACTTGCCAAGACAGGGTTTTGACCTTACCATAAGCTGTCCCTTTTGGCTGAAGCAGGTGGCGTGTGTGGATCACAGCCTGGGAAGCAGGACCTCAGGGGAGTCTGCCAACAGACTGCCCTCCAGTATAGCCAGCTGAGAAAAGGTGGCAAGGCTGATGGAACCCGCTTACAACGAAATGTTTCTCTTCAGCACAGGAGATTTTGCTACCACACGTCAGCAGCTCCTCTCCCTCAGAGTGCTGTTCCTGGGTAGGCTAGGAAAAGCCACCACGTTCCCAGCTTAGGAGAGGCTGTTTTCCTAGTTGGTTTCAACCGTGAGAGAGCCAGAAGGGCTGATCTCCACCAGTCGGGCTGCACAGCCTGAGTGCTTCGGGTAGGGCAGTCCTGAGCCAATGTGCCACCTTAGGAATGCAAGCCAAGTTTCCTTGCCACAGGAAGGCTCACCGAGGCCTGGTGTTTTCTCTATGAAACTGACGTGGGCTTGAAGGGTGAGGCCTTTACAACAATGTGTTTGGAGGTACTCGATTTGGGCTGCCTGGTGAAAGAACCTGCGCTCACCAGCACCCTGAGTACCTTTCCTGAACTTTGATTCCTAGCTGGGTGAACTCGCCCTTCGGAGGCTAGATGGGACCAAACGTGTTAAGCTTGTGGGGAAAGCCTTTGACCAATGGCCAATATGCTTGTGCTTGTGCGAGGGTTACGCAGGCACTTGCAACACAGGGTTTTGACCTTACCATAAGCTGTCCCTTTGGGCTGAAGCAGGCGGCGTGTGTGGATCACAGCCTGGGAAGCAGGACCTCAGGGGAGTCTGCCAACAGACTGCCCTCCAGTATAGCCAGCTGAGAAAAGGTGGCAAGGCTGATGGAACCCGCTTACAACGAAATGTTTCTCTTCAGCAGAGGAGATTTTGCTACCACACGTCAGCAGCTCCTCTCCCTCAGAGTGCTGTTCCTGGGTAGGCTAGGAAAAGCCACCACGTTCCCAGCTTAGGAGAGGCTGTTTTCCTAGTTGGTTTCAACCGTGAGAGAGCCAGAAGGGCTGATCTCCACCAGTCGGGCTGCACAGCCTGAGTGCTTCGGGTAGGGCAGTCCTGAGCCAATGTGCCACCTTAGGAATGCAAGCCAAGTTTCCTTGCCACAGGAAGGCTCACCGAGGCCTGGTGTTTTCTCTATGAAACTGACGTGGGCTTGAAGGGTGAGGCCTTTACAACAATGTGTTTGGAGGTACACGATTTGGGCTGCCTGGTGAAAGAACCTGCGCTCACCAGCACCCTGAGTACCTTTCCTGAACTTTGATTCCTAGCTGGGTGAACTCGCCCTTCGGAGGCTAGATGGGACCAAACGTGTTAAGCTTGTGGGGAAAGCCTTTGACCAATGGCCAATATGCTTGTGCTTGTGCGAGGGTTACGCAGGCACTTGCAACACAGGGTTTTGACCTTACCATAAGCTGTCCCTTTGGGCTGAAGCAGGCGGCGTGTGTGGATCACAGCCTGGGAAGCAGGACCTCAGGGGAGTCTGCCAACAGACTGCCCTCCAGTATAGCCAGCTGAGAAAAGGTGGCAAGGCTGATGGATCCCGCTTACAACGAAATGTTTCTCTTCAGCAGAGGAGATTTTGCTACCACACGTCAGCAGCTCCTCTCCCTCAGAGTGCTGTTCCTGGGTAGACTAGGAAAAGCCACCACGTTCCCCAGCTTAGGAGAGACTCTTTTCCTAGTTGGTTTCATCCGTGAGAGAGCCAGAAGGGCTGATCTCCACCAGTCGGGCTGCACAGCCTGAGAGCTTCGGGTAGGGCAGTCCTGAGCCAATGTGCCACCTTAGGAATGCAAGCCAAGTTTCCTTGCCACAGGAAGGCTCACCGAGGCCTGGTGTTTTCTCTATGAAACTGACGTGGGCTTGAAGGGTGAGGCCTTTACAACAATGTGTTTGGAGGTACTCGGTTTGGGCTGCCTGGTGAAAGAACCTGCGCTCACCAGCACCCTGAGTACCTTTCCTGAACTTTGATTCCTAGCTGGGTGAACTCGCCCTTCGGAGGCTAGATGGGACCAAACGTGTTAAGCTTGTGGGGAAAGCCTTTGACCAATGGCCAATATGCTTGTGCTTGTGCGACGGTTACGCAGGCACTTGCAACACAGGGTTTTGACCTTACCATAAGCTGTCCCTTTGGGCTGAAGCAGGCGGCGTGTGTGGATCACAGCCTGGGAAGCAGGACCTCAGGGGAGTCTGCCAACAGACTGCCCTCCAGTATAGCCAGCTGAGAAAAGGTGGCAAGGCTGATGGATCCCGCTTACAACGAAATGTTTCTCTTCAGCAGAGGAGATTTTGCTACCACACGTCAGCAGCTCCTCTCCCTCAGAGTGCTGTTCCTGCGTAGGCTAGGAAAAGCCACCACGTTCCCCAGCTTAGGAGAGACTCTTTTCCTAGTTGGTTTCATCCGTGAGAGAGCCAGAAGGGCTGATCTCCACCAGTCGGGCTGCACAGCCTGAATGCTTTGGGTAGGGCAGTTCTGAGCCAATGTGCAACCTTAGGAATGCAAGCCAAGTTTCCTTGCCACAGGAAGGCACACCGAGGCCTGGTGTTTTCTCTATGAAACTGACGTGGGCTTGAAGGGTGAGGCCTTTACAACAATGTGTTTGGAGGTACTCGATTTGGGCTGCCTGGTGAAAGAACCTGCGCTCACCAGCACCCTGAGTACCTTTCCTGAACTTTGATTCCTAGCTGGGTGAACTCGCCCTTCGGTGGCTAGATGGGACCAAACGTGTTAAGCTTGTGGGGAAAGCCTTTGACCAATGGCCAATATGCTTGTGCTTGTGCGAGCTTTACGCAGGCACTTGCCAAGACAGGGTTTTGACCTTACCATAAGCTGTCCCTTTTGGCTGAAGCAGGTGGCGTGTGTGGATCACAGCCTGGGAAGCAGGACCTCAGGGGAGTCTGCCAACAGACTGCCCTCCAGTATAGCCAGCTGAGAAAAGGTGGCAAGGCTGATGGAACCCGCTTACAACGAAATGTTTCTCTTCAGCACAGGAGATTTTGCTACCACACGTCAGCAGCTCCTCTCCCTCAGAGTGCTGTTCCTGGGTAGGCTAGGAAAAGCCACCACGTTCCCAGCTTAGGAGAGGCTGTTTTCCTAGTTGGTTTCAACCGTGAGAGAGCCAGAAGGGCTGATCTCCACCAGTCGGGCTGCACAGCCTGAGTGCTTCGGGTAGGGCAGTCCTGAGCCAATGTGCCACCTTAGGAATGCAAGCCAAGTTTCCTTGCCACAGGAAGGCTCACCGAGGCCTGGTGTTTTCTCTATGAAACTGACGTGGGCTTGAAGGGTGAGGCCTTTACAACAATGTGTTTGGAGGTACTCGATTTGGGCTGCCTGGTGAAAGAACCTGCGCTCACCAGCACCCTGAGTACCTTTCCTGAACTTTGATTCCTAGCTGGGTGAACTCGCCCTTCGGAGGCTAGATGGGACCAAACGTGTTAAGCTTGTGGGGAAAGCCTTTGACCAATGGCCAATATGCTTGTGCTTGTGCGAGGGTTACGCAGGCACTTGCAACACAGGGTTTTGACCTTACCATAAGCTGTCCCTTTGGGCTGAAGCAGGCGGCGTGTGTGGATCACAGCCTGGGAAGCAGGACCTCAGGGGAGTCTGCCAACAGACTGCCCTCCAGTATAGCCAGCTGAGAAAAGGTGGCAAGGCTGATGGAACCCGCTTACAACGAAATGTTTCTCTTCAGCAGAGGAGATTTTGCTACCACACGTCAGCAGCTCCTCTCCCTCAGAGTGCTGTTCCTGGGTAGGCTAGGAAAAGCCACCACGTTCCCAGCTTAGGAGAGGCTGTTTTCCTAGTTGGTTTCAACCGTGAGAGAGCCAGAAGGGCTGATCTCCACCAGTCGGGCTGCACAGCCTGAGTGCTTCGGGTAGGGCAGTCCTGAGCCAATGTGCCACCTTAGGAATGCAAGCCAAGTTTCCTTGCCACAGGAAGGCTCACCGAGGCCTGGTGTTTTCTCTATGAAACTGACGTGGGCTTGAAGGGTGAGGCCTTTACAACAATGTGTTTGGAGGTACACGATTTGGGCTGCCTGGTGAAAGAACCTGCGCTCACCAGCACCCTGAGTACCTTTCCTGAACTTTGATTCCTAGCTGGGTGAACTCGCCCTTCGGAGGCTAGATGGGACCAAACGTGTTAAGCTTGTGGGGAAAGCCTTTGACCAATGGCCAATATGCTTGTGCTTGTGCGAGGGTTACGCAGGCACTTGCAACACAGGGTTTTGACCTTACCATAAGCTGTCCCTTTGGGCTGAAGCAGGCGGCGTGTGTGGATCACAGCCTGGGAAGCAGGACCTCAGGGGAGTCTGCCAACAGACTGCCCTCCAGTATAGCCAGCTGAGAAAAGGTGGCAAGGCTGATGGATCCCGCTTACAACGAAATGTTTCTCTTCAGCAGAGGAGATTTTGCTACCACACGTCAGCAGCTCCTCTCCCTCAGAGTGCTGTTCCTGGGTAGACTAGGAAAAGCCACCACGTTCCCCAGCTTAGGAGAGACTCTTTTCCTAGTTGGTTTCATCCGTGAGAGAGCCAGAAGGGCTGATCTCCACCAGTCGGGCTGCACAGCCTGAGAGCTTCGGGTAGGGCAGTCCTGAGCCAATGTGCCACCTTAGGAATGCAAGCCAAGTTTCCTTGCCACAGGAAGGCTCACCGAGGCCTGGTGTTTTCTCTATGAAACTGACGTGGGCTTGAAGGGTGAGGCCTTTACAACAATGTGTTTGGAGGTACTCGGTTTGGGCTGCCTGGTGAAAGAACCTGCGCTCACCAGCACCCTGAGTACCTTTCCTGAACTTTGATTCCTAGCTGGGTGAACTCGCCCTTCGGAGGCTAGATGGGACCAAACGTGTTAAGCTTGTGGGGAAAGCCTTTGACCAATGGCCAATATGCTTGTGCTTGTGCGACGGTTACGCAGGCACTTGCAACACAGGGTTTTGACCTTACCATAAGCTGTCCCTTTGGGCTGAAGCAGGCGGCGTGTGTGGATCACAGCCTGGGAAGCAGGACCTCAGGGGAGTCTGCCAACAGACTGCCCTCCAGTATAGCCAGCTGAGAAAAGGTGGCAAGGCTGATGGATCCCGCTTACAACGAAATGTTTCTCTTCAGCAGAGGAGATTTTGCTACCACACGTCAGCAGCTCCTCTCCCTCAGAGTGCTGTTCCTGCGTAGGCTAGGAAAAGCCACCACGTTCCCCAGCTTAGGAGAGACTCTTTTCCTAGTTGGTTTCATCCGTGAGAGAGCCAGAAGGGCTGATCTCCACCAGTCGGGCTGCACAGCCTGAATGCTTTGGGTAGGGCAGTTCTGAGCCAATGTGCAACCTTAGGAATGCAAGCCAAGTTTCCTTGCCACAGGAAGGCACACCGAGGCCTGGTGTTTTCTCTATGAAACTGACGTGGGCTTGAAGGGTGAGGCCTTTACAACAATGTGTTTGGAGGTACTCGATTTGGGCTGCCTGGTGAAAGAACCTGCGCTCACCAGCACCCTGAGTACCTTTCCTGAACTTTGATTCCTAGCTGGGTGAACTCGCCCTTCGGTGGCTAGATGGGACCAAACGTGTTAAGCTTGTGGGGAAAGCCTTTGACCAATGGCCAATATGCTTGTGCTTGTGCGAGGGTTACGCAGGCACTTGCCAACACAGGGTTTTGACCTTACCATAAGCTGTCCCTTTGGGCTGAAGCAGGCGGCGTGTGTGGATCACAGCCTGGGAAGCAGGACCTCAGGGGAGTCTGCCAACAGACTGCCCTCCAGTATGGCCAGCTGAGAAAAGGTGGCAAGGCTGATGGAACCCGCTTACAACGAAATGTTTCTCTTCAGCAGAGGAGATTTTGCTACCACACGTCAGCAGCTCCTCTCCCTCAGAGTGCTGTTCCTGGGTAGGCTAGGAAAAGCCACCACGTTCCCAGCTTAGGACAGGCTGTTTTCCTAGTTGGTTTCAACCGTGAGAGAGCCAGAAGGGCTGATCTCCACCAGTCGGGCTGCACAGCCTGAGTGCTTCGGGTAGGGCAGTCCTGAGCCAATGTGCCACCTTAGGAATGCAAGCCAAGTTTCCTTGCCACAGGAAGGCTCACCGAGGCCTGGTGTTTTCTCTATGAAACTGACGTGGGCTTGAAGGGTGAGGCCTTTACAACAATGTGTTTGGAGGTACTCGATTTGGGCTGCCTGGTGAAAGAACCTGCGCTCACCAGCACCCTGAGTACCTTTCCTGAACTTTGATTCCTAGCTGGGTGAACTCGCCCTTCGGAGGCTAGATGGGACCAAACGTGTTAAGCTTGTGGGGAAAGCCTTTGACCAATGGCCAATATGCTTGTGCTTGTGCGAGGGTTACGCAGGCACTTGCAACACAGGGTTTTGACCTTACCATAAGCTGTCCCTTTGGGCTGAAGCAGGCGGCGTGTGTGGATCACAGCCTGGGAAGCAGGACCTCAGGGGAGTCTGCCAACAGACTGCCCTCCAGTATAGCCAGCTGAGAAAAGGTGGCAAGGCTGATGGAACCCGCTTACAACGAAATGTTTCTCTTCAGCAGAGGAGATTTTGCTACCACACGTCAGCAGCTCCTCTCCCTCAGAGTGCTGTTCCTGGGTAGGCTAGGAAAAGTCACCACGTTCCCAGCTTAGGAGAGGCTCTTTTCCTAGTTGGTTTCAACCGTGAGAGAGCCAGAAGGGCTGATCTCCACCAGTCGGGCGCACAGCCTGAGTGCTTCGGGTAGGGCAGTCCTGAGCCAATGTGCCACCTTAGGAATGCAAGCCAAGTTTCCTTGCCACAGGAAGGCTCACCGAGGCCTGGTGTTTTCTCTATGAAACTGACGTGGGCTTGAAGGGTGAGGCCTTTACAACAATGTGTTTGGAGGTACTCGATTTGGGCTGCCTGGTGAAAGAACCTGCGCTCACCAGCACCCTGAGTACCTTTCCTGAACTTTGATTCCTAGCTGGGTGAACTCGCCCTTCGGAGGCTAGATGGGACCAAACGTGTTAAGCTTGTGGGGAAAGCCTTTGACCAATGGCCAATATGCTTGTGCTTGTGCGAGGGTTACGCAGGCACTTGCAACACAGGGTTTTGACCTTACCATAAGCTGTCCCTTTGGGCTGAAGCAGGCGGCGTGTGTGGATCACAGCCTGGGAAGCAGGACCTCAGGGGAGTCTGCCAACAGACTGCCCTCCAGTATAGCCAGCTGAGAAAAGGTGGCAAGGCTGATGGAACCCGCTTACAACGAAATGTTTCTCTTCAGCAGAGGAGATTTTGCTACCACACGTCAGCAGCTCCTCTCCCTCAGAGTGCTGTTCCTGGGTAGGCTAGGAAAAGTCACCACGTTCCCAGCTTAGGAGAGGCTCTTTTCCTAGTTGGTTTCAACCGTGAGAGAGCCAGAAGGGCTGATCTCCACCAGTCGGGCGCACAGCCTGAGTGCTTCGGGTAGGGCAGTCCTGAGCCAATGTGCCACCTTAGGAATGCAAGCCAAGTTTCCTTGCCACAGGAAGGCACACCGAGGCCTGGTGTTTTCTCTATGAAAATGACGTGGGCTAGAAGGGTGAGGCCTTTACAACAATGTGTATGGAGGTACTCGATTTGGGCTGCCTGGTGAAAGAACCTGCGCTCACCAGCACCCTGAGTACCTTTCCTGAACTTTGATTCCTAGCTGGGTGAACTCGCCCTTCGGTGGCTAGATGGGACCAAACGTGTTAAGCTTGTGGGGAAAGCCTTTGACCAATGGCCAATATGCTTGTGCCTGTGCGAGGGTTACGCAGGCACTTGCCAACACAGGGTTTTGACCTTACCATAAGCTGTCCCTTTGGGCTGAAGCAGGCGGCGTGTGTGGATCACAGCCTGGGAAGCAGGACCTCAGGGGAGTCTGCCAACAGACTGCCCTCCAGTATAGCCAGCTGAGAAAAGGTGGCAAGGCTGATGGATCCCGCTTACAACGAAATGTTTCTCTTCAGCAGAGGAGATTTTGCTACCACACGTCAGCAGCTCCTCTCCCTCAGAGTGCTGTTCCTGGGTAGACTAGGAAAAGCCACCACGTTCCCCAGCTTAGGAGAGACTCTTTTCCTAGTTGGTTTCATCCGTGAGAGAGCCAGAAGGGCTGATCTCCACCAGTCGGGCTGCACAGCCTGAGAGCTTCGGGTAGGGCAGTCCTGAGCCAATGTGCCACCTTAGGAATGCAAGCCAAGTTTCCTTGCCACAGGAAGGCTCACCGAGGCCTGGTGTTTTCTCTATGAAACTGACGTGGGCTTGAAGGGTGAGGCCTTTACAACAATGTGTTTGGAGGTACTCGATTTGGGCTGCCTGGTGAAAGAACCTGCGCTCACCAGCACCCTGAGTACCTTTCCTGAACTTTGATTCCTAGCTGGGTGAACTCGCCCTTCGGTGGCTAGATGGGACCAAACGTGTTAAGCTTGTGGGGAAAGCCTTTGACCAATGGCCAATATGCTTGTGCTTGTGCGAGGGTTACGCAGGCACTTGCCAACACAGGGTTTTGACCTTACCATAAGCTGTCCCTTTGGGCTGAAGCAGGCGGCGTGTGTGGATCACAGCCTGGGAAGCAGGACCTCAGGGGAGTCTGCCAACAGACTGCCCTCCAGTATGGCCAGCTGAGAAAAGGTGGCAAGGCTGATGGAACCCGCTTACAACGAAATGTTTCTCTTCAGCAGAGGAGATTTTGCTACCACACGTCAGCAGCTCCTCTCCCTCAGAGTGCTGTTCCTGGGTAGGCTAGGAAAAGCCACCACGTTCCCAGCTTAGGACAGGCTGTTTTCCTAGTTGGTTTCAACCGTGAGAGAGCCAGAAGGGCTGATCTCCACCAGTCGGGCTGCACAGCCTGAGTGCTTCGGGTAGGGCAGTCCTGAGCCAATGTGCCACCTTAGGAATGCAAGCCAAGTTTCCTTGCCACAGGAAGGCTCACCGAGGCCTGGTGTTTTCTCTATGAAACTGACGTGGGCTTGAAGGGTGAGGCCTTTACAACAATGTGTTTGGAGGTACTCGATTTGGGCTGCCTGGTGAAAGAACCTGCGCTCACCAGCACCCTGAGTACCTTTCCTGAACTTTGATTCCTAGCTGGGTGAACTCGCCCTTCGGAGGCTAGATGGGACCAAACGTGTTAAGCTTGTGGGGAAAGCCTTTGACCAATGGCCAATATGCTTGTGCTTGTGCGAGGGTTACGCAGGCACTTGCAACACAGGGTTTTGACCTTACCATAAGCTGTCCCTTTGGGCTGAAGCAGGCGGCGTGTGTGGATCACAGCCTGGGAAGCAGGACCTCAGGGGAGTCTGCCAACAGACTGCCCTCCAGTATAGCCAGCTGAGAAAAGGTGGCAAGGCTGATGGAACCCGCTTACAACGAAATGTTTCTCTTCAGCAGAGGAGATTTTGCTACCACACGTCAGCAGCTCCTCTCCCTCAGAGTGCTGTTCCTGGGTAGGCTAGGAAAAGTCACCACGTTCCCAGCTTAGGAGAGGCTCTTTTCCTAGTTGGTTTCAACCGTGAGAGAGCCAGAAGGGCTGATCTCCACCAGTCGGGCGCACAGCCTGAGTGCTTCGGGTAGGGCAGTCCTGAGCCAATGTGCCACCTTAGGAATGCAAGCCAAGTTTCCTTGCCACAGGAAGGCACACCGAGGCCTGGTGTTTTCTCTATGAAAATGACGTGGGCTAGAAGGGTGAGGCCTTTACAACAATGTGTATGGAGGTACTCGATTTGGGCTGCCTGGTGAAAGAACCTGCGCTCACCAGCACCCTGAGTACCTTTCCTGAACTTTGATTCCTAGCTGGGTGAACTCGCCCTTCGGTGGCTAGATGGGACCAAACGTGTTAAGCTTGTGGGGAAAGCCTTTGACCAATGGCCAATATGCTTGTGCCTGTGCGAGGGTTACGCAGGCACTTGCCAACACAGGGTTTTGACCTTACCATAAGCTGTCCCTTTGGGCTGAAGCAGGCGGCGTGTGTGGATCACAGCCTGGGAAGCAGGACCTCAGGGGAGTCTGCCAACAGACTGCCCTCCAGTATAGCCAGCTGAGAAAAGGTGGCAAGGCTGATGGAACCCGCTTACAACGAAATGTTTCTCTTCAGCAGAGGAGATTTTGCTACCACACGTCAGCAGCTCCTCTCCCTCAGAGTGCTGTTCCTGGGTAGGCTAGGAAAAGCCACCACGTTCCCAGCTTAGGAGAGGCTCTTTTCCTAGTTGGTTTCAACCGTGAGAGACCCAGAAGGGCTGATCTCCACCAGTCGGGCTGCACAGCCTGAGTGCTTCGGGTAGGGCAGTCCTGAGCCAATGTGCCACCCTAGGAATGCAAGCCAAGTTTCCTTGCCACAGGAAGGCTCACCGAGGCCTGGTGTTTTCTCTATGAAACTGACGTGGGCTTGAAGTGTGAGGCCTTTACAACAATGTGTTTGGAGGTACTCGATTTGGTATGCCTGGTGAAAGAACCGGCGCTCACCAGCACCCTGAGTACCTTTCCTGAACTTTGATTCCTAGCTGGGTGAACTCGCCCTTCGGAGGCTAGATGGGACCAAACGTGTTAAGCTTGTGGGGAAAGCCTTTGACCAATGGCCAATATGCTTGTGCTTGTGCGAGGGTTACGCAGGCACTTGCAACACAGGGTTTTTACCTTACCATAAGCTGTCCCTTTGGGCTGAAGCAGGCGGCGTGTGTGGATCACAGCCTGGGAAGCAGGACCTCAGGGGAGTCTGCCAACAGACTGCCCTCCAGTATAGCCAGCTGAGAAAAGGTGGCAAGGCTGATGGATCCCGCTTACAACGAAATGTTTCTCTTCAGCAGAGGAGATTTTGCTACCACACGTCAGCAGCTCCTCTCCCTCAGAGTGCTGTTCCTGGGTAGACTAGGAAAAGCCACCACGTTCCCAGCTTAGGAGAGGCTCTTTTCCTAGTTGGTTTCAACCGTGAGAGAGCCAGAAGGGCTGATCTCCACCAGTCGGGCTGCACAGCCTGAGTGCTTCGGGTAGGGCAGTCCTGAGCCAATGTTCCACCTTAGGAATGCAAGCCAAGTTTCCTTGCCACAGGAAGGCACACCGAGGCCTGGTGTTTTCTCTATGAAACTGACGTGGGCTTGAAGGGTGAGGCCTTTACAACAATGTGTATGGAGGTACTCGATTTGGGCTGCCTGGTGAAAGAACCTGCGCTCACCAGCACCCTGAGTACCTTTCCTGAACTTTGATTCCTAGCTGGGTGAACTCGCCCTTTGGAGGCTAGATGGGACCAAACGTGTTAAGCTTGTGGGGAATGCCTTTGACCAATGGCCAATATGCTTGTGCTTGTGCGAGGGTTACGCAGGCACTTGCAACACAGGGTTTTTACCTTACCATAAGCTGTCCCTTTGGGCTGAAGCAGGCGGCGTGTGTGGATCACAGCCTGGGAAGCAGGACCTCAGGGGAGTCTGCCAACAGACTGCCCTCCAGTATAGCCAGCTAAGAAAAGGTGGCAAGGCTGATGGAACCCGCTTACAACGAAATGTTTCTCTTCAGCAGAGGAGATTTTGCTACCACACGTCAGCAGCTCCTCTCCCTCAGAGTGCTGTTCCTGGGTAGACTAGGAAACGCCACCACGTTCCCAGCTTAGGAGAGGCTCTTTTCCTAGTTGGTTTCAACCGTGAGAGAGCCAGAAGGGCTGATCTCCACCAGTCGGGCTGCACAGCCTGAGTGCTTCGGGTAGGGCAGTCCTGAGCCAATGTGCCACCTTAGGAATGCAAGCCAAGTTTCCTTGCCACAGGAAGGCACACCGAGGCCTGGTGTTTTCTCTATGAAACTGACGTGGGCTTGAAGGGTGAGGCCTTTACAACAATGTGTATGGAGGTACTCGATTTGGGCTGCCTGGTGAAAGAACCTGCGCTCACCAGCACCCTGAGTACCTTTCCTGAACTTTGATTCCTAGCTGGGTGAACTCGCCCTTCGGTGGCTAGATGGGACCAAACGTGTTAAGCTTGTGGGGAAAGCCTTTGACCAATGGCCAATATGCTTGTGCTTGTGCGAGGGTTACGCAGGCACTTGCCAAGACAGGGTTTTGACCTTACCATAAGCTGTCCCTTTTGGCTGAAGCAGGTGGCGTGTGTGGATCACAGCCTGGGAAGCAGGACCTCAGGGGAGTCTGCCAACAGACTGCCCTCCAGTATAGCCAGCTGAGAAAAGGTGGCAAGGCTGATGGAACCCGCTTACAACGAAATGTTTCTCTTCAGCAGAGGAGATTTTGCTACCACACGTCAGCAGCTCCTCTCCCTCAGAGTGCTGTTCCTGGGTAGGCTAGGAAAAGCCACCACGTTCCCAGCTTAGGAGAGGCTGTTTTCCTAGTTGGTTTCAACCGTGAGAGAGCCAGAAGGGCTGATCTCCACCAGTCGGGCTGCACAGCCTGAGTGCTTCGGGTAGGGCAGTCCTGAGCCAATGTGCCACCTTAGGAATGCAAGCCAAGTTTCCTTGCCACAGGAAGGCTCACCGAGGCCTGGTGTTTTCTCTATGAAACTGACGTGGGCTTGAAGGGTGAGGCCTTTACAACAATGTGTTTGGAGGTACTCGATTTGGGCTGCCTGGTGAAAGAACCTGCGCTCACCAGCACCCTGAGTACCTTTCCTGAACTTTGATTCCTAGCTGGGTGAACTCGCCCTTCGGAGGCTAGATGGGACCAAACGTGTTAAGCTTGTGGGGAAAGCCTTTGACCAATGGCCAATATGCTTGTGCTTGTGCGAGGGTTACGCAGGCACTTGCAACACAGGGTTTTGACCTTACCATAAGCTGTCCCTTTGGGCTGAAGCAGGCGGCGTGTGTGGATCACAGCCTGGGAAGCAGGACCTCAGGGGAGTCTGCCAACAGACTGCCCTCCAGTATAGCCAGCTGAGAAAAGGTGGCAAGGCTGATGGAACCCGCTTACAACGAAATGTTTCTCTTCAGCAGAGGAGATTTTGCTACCACACGTCAGCAGCTCCTCTCCCTCAGAGTGCTGTTCCTGGGTAGACTAGGAAAAGCCACCACGTTCCCCAGCTTAGGAGAGACGCTTTTCCTAGTTGGTTTCATCCGTGAGAGAGCCAGAAGGGCTGATCTCCACCAGTCGGGCTGCACAGCCTGAGAGCTTCGGGTAGGGCAGTCCTGAGCCAATGTGCCACCTTAGGAATGCAAGCCAAGTTTCCTTGCCACAGGAAGGCTCACCGAGGCCTGGTGTTTTCTCTATGAAACTGACGTGGGCTTGAAGGGTGAGGCCTTTACAACAATGTGTTTGGAGGTACTCGATTTGGGCTGCCTGGTGAAAGAACCTGCGCTCACCAGCACCCTGAGTACCTTTCCTGAACTTTGATTCCTAGCTGGGTGAACTCGCCCTTCGGAGGCTAGATGGGACCAAACGTGTTAAGCTTGTGGGGAAAGCCTTTGACCAATGGCCAATATGCTTGTGCTTGTGCGAGGGTTACGCAGGCACTTGCAACACAGGGTTTTGACCTTACCATAAGCTGTCCCTTTGGGCTGAAGCAGGCGGCGTGTGTGGATCACAGCCTGGGAAGCAGGACCTCAGGGGAGTCTGCCAACAGACTGCCCTCCAGTATAGCCAGCTGAGAAAAGGTGGCAAGGCTGATGGATCCCGCTTACAACGAAATGTTTCTCTTCAGCAGAGGAGATTTTGCTACCACACGTCAGCAGCTCCTCTCCCTCAGAGTGCTGTTCCTGCGTAGGCTAGGAAAAGCCACCACGTTCCCCAGCTTAGGAGAGACTCTTTTCCTAGTTGGTTTCATCCGTGAGAGAGCCAGAAGGGCTGATCTCCACCAGTCGGGCTGCACAGCCTGAATGCTTTGGGTAGGGCAGTTCTGAGCCAATGTGCAACCTTAGGAATGCAAGCCAAGTTTCCTTGCCACAGGAAGGCACACCGAGGCCTGGTGTTTTCTCTATGAAACTGACGTGGGCTTGAAGGGTGAGGCCTTTACAACAATGTGTATGGAGGTACTCGATTTGGGCTGCCTGGTGAAAGAACCTGCGCTCACCAGCACCCTGAGTACCTTTCCTGAACTTTGATTCCTAGCTGGGTGAACTCGCCCTTCGGAGGCTAGATGGGACCAAACGTGTTAAGCTTGTGGGGAATGCCTTTGACCAATGGCCAATATCTTGTGCTTGTGCGAGGGTTATGCAGGCACTTGCAACACAGGGTTTTTACCTTACCATAAGCTGTCCCTTTGGGCTGAAGCAGGCGGCGTGTGTGGATCACAGCCTGGGAAGCAGGACCTCAGGGGAGTCTGCCAACAGACTGCCCTCCAGTATAGCCAGCTGAGAAAAGGTGGCAAGGCTGATGGATCCCGCTTACAACGAAATGTTTCTCTTCAGCAGAGGAGATTTTGCTACCACACGTCAGCAGCTCCTCTCCCTCAGAGTGCTGTCCCTGGGTAGGCTAGGAAAAGCCACCACGTTCCCAGCTTAGGAGAGGCTCTTTTCCTAGCTGGTTTCAACCGTGAGAGAGCCAGAAGGGCTGATCTCCACCAGTCGGGCTGCACAGCCTGAGTGCTTCGGGTAGGGCAGTCCTGAGCCAATGTGCCACCTTAGGAATGCAAGCCAAGTTTCCTTGCCACAGGAAGGCACACCGAGGCCTGGTGTTTTCTCTATGAAACTGACGTGGGCTTGAAGGGTGAGGCTTTTACAACAATGTGTATGGAGGTACTCGATTTGGGCTGCCTGGTGAAAGAACCTGCGCTCACCAGCACCCTGAGTACCTTTCCTGAACTTTGATTCCTAGCTGGGTGAACTCGCCCTTCGGTGGCTAGATGGGACCAAACGTGTTAAGCTTGTGGGGAAAGCCTTTGACCAATGGCCAATATGCTTGTGCTTGTGCGAGGGTTACGCAGGCACTTGCCAACACAGGGTTTTGAACTTACCATAAGCTGTCCCTTTGGGCTGAAGCAGGCGGCGTGTGTGGATCACAGCCTGGGAAGCAGGACCTCAGGGGAGTCTGCCAACAGACTGCCCTCCAGTATAGCCAGCTGAGAAAAGGTGGCAAGGCTGATGGAACCCGCTTACAACGAAATGTTTCTCTTCAGCAGAGGAGATTTTGCTACCACACGTCAGCAGCTCCTCTCCCTCAGAGTGCTGTTCCTGGGTAGGGTAGGAAAAGCCACCACGTTCCCAGCTTAGGAGAGGCTGTTTTCGTAGTTGGTTTCAACCGTGAGAGAGCCAGAAGGGCTGATCTCCACCAGTCGGGCTGCACAGCCTGAGTGCTTCGGGTAGGGCAGTCCTGAGCCAATGTGCCACCTTAGGAATGCAAGCCAAGTTTCCTTGCCACAGGAAGGCTCACCGAGGCCTGGTGTTTTCTCTATGAAACTGACGTGGGCTTGAAGGGTGAGGCCTTTACAACAATGTGTTTGGAGGTACTCGATTTGGGCTGCCTGGTGAAAGAACCTGCGCTCACCAGCACCCTGAGTACCTTTCCTGAACTTTGATTCCTAGCTGGGTGAACTCGCCCTTCGGAGGCTAGATGGGACCAAACGTGTTAAGCTTGTGGGGAAAGCCTTTGACCAATGGCCAATATGCTTGTGCTTGTGCGAGGGTTACGCAGGCACTTGCAACACAGGGTTTTGACCTTACCATAAGCTGTCCCTTTGGGCTGAAGCAGGCGGCGTGTGTGGATCACAGCCTGGGAAGCAGGACCTCAGGGGAGTCTGCCAACAGACTGCCCTCCAGTATGGCCAGCTGAGAAAAGGTGGCAAGGCTGATGGAACCCGCTTACAACGAAATGTTTCTCTTCAGCAGAGGAGATTTTGCTACCACACGTCAGCAGCTCCTCTCCCTCAGAGTGCTGTTCCTGGGTAGGCTAGGAAAAGCCACCACGTTCCCAGCTTAGGAGAGGCTGTTTTCCTAGTTGGTTTCAACCGTGAGAGAGCCAGAAGGGCTGATCTCCACCAGTCGGGCTGCACAGCCTGAGTGCTTCGGGTAGGGCAGTCCTGAGCCAATGTGCCACCTTAGGAATGCAAGCCAAGTTTCCTTGCCACAGGAAGGCTCACCGAGGCCTGGTGTTTTCTCTATGAAACTGACGTGGGCTTGAAGGGTGAGGCCTTTACAACAATGTGTTTGGAGGTACTCGATTTGGGCTGCCTGGTGAAAGAACCTGCGCTCACCAGCACCCTGAGTACCTTTCCTGAACTTTGATTCCTAGCTGGGTGAACTCGCCCTTCGGAGGCTAGATGGGACCAAACGTGTTAAGCTTGTGGGGAAAGCCTTTGACCAATGGCCAATATGCTTGTGCTTGTGCGAGGGTTACGCAGGCACTTGCAACACAGGGTTTTGACCTTACCATAAGCTGTCCCTTTGGGCTGAAGCAGGCGGCGTGTGTGGATCACAGCCTGGGAAGCAGGACCTCAGGGGAGTCTGCCAACAGACTGCCCTCCAGTATAGCCAGCTGAGAAAAGGTGGCAAGGCTGATGGAACCCGCTTACAACGAAATGTTTCTCTTCAGCAGAGGAGATTTTGCTACCACACGTCAGCAGCTCCTCTCCCTCAGAGTGCTGTTCCTGGGTAGGCTAGGAAAAGTCACCACGTTCCCAGCTTAGGAGAGGCTCTTTTCCTAGTTGGTTTCAACCGTGAGAGAGCCAGAAGGGCTGATCTCCACCAGTCGGGCGCACAGCCTGAGTGCTTCGGGTAGGGCAGTCCTGAGCCAATGTGCCACCTTAGGAATGCAAGCCAAGTTTCCTTGCCACAGGAAGGCACACCGAGGCCTGGTGTTTTCTCTATGAAAATGACGTGGGCTAGAAGGGTGAGGCCTTTACAACAATGTGTATGGAGGTACTCGATTTGGGCTGCCTGGTGAAAGAACCTGCGCTCACCAGCACCCTGAGTACCTTTCCTGAACTTTGATTCCTAGCTGGGTGAACTCGCCCTTCGGTGGCTAGATGGGACCAAACGTGTTAAGCTTGTGGGGAAAGCCTTTGACCAATGGCCAATATGCTTGTGCCTGTGCGAGAGTTACGCAGGCACTTGCCAACACAGGGTTTTGACCTTACCATAAGCTGTCCCTTTGGGCTGAAGCAGGCGGCGTGTGTGGATCACAGCCTGGGAAGCAGGACCTCAGGGGAGTCTGCCAACAGACTGCCCTCCAGTATAGCCAGCTGAGAAAAGGTGGCAAGGCTGATGGAACCCGCTTACAACGAAATGTTTCTCTTCAGCAGAGGAGATTTTGCTACCACACGTCAGCAGCTCCTCTCCCTCAGAGTGCTGTTCCTGGGTAGGCTAGGAAAAGCCACCACGTTCCCAGCTTAGGAGAGGCTCTTTTCCTAGTTGGTTTCAACCGTGAGAGACCCAGAAGGGCTGATCTCCACCAGTCGGGCTGCACAGCCTGAGTGCTTCGGGTAGGGCAGTCCTGAGCCAATGTGCCACCCTAGGAATGCAAGCCAAGTTTCCTTGCCACAGGAAGGCTCACCGAGGCCTGGTGTTTTCTCTATGAAACTGACGTGGGCTTGAAGGGTGAGGCCTTTACAACAATGTGTTTGGAGGTACTCGATTTGGTATGCCTGGTGAAAGAACCGGCGCTCACCAGCACCCTGAGTACCTTTCCTGAACTTTGATTCCTAGCTGGGTGAACTCGCCCTTCGGAGGCTAGATGGGACCAAACGTGTTAAGCTTGTGGGGAAAGCCTTTGACCAATGGCCAATATGCTTGTGCTTGTGCGAGGGTTACGCAGGCACTTGCAACACAGGGTTTTTACCTTACCATAAGCTGTCCCTTTGGGCTGAAGCAGGCGGCGTGTGTGGATCACAGCCTGGGAAGCAGGACCTCAGGGGAGTCTGCCAACAGACTGCCCTCCAGTATAGCCAGCTGAGAAAAGGTGGCAAGGCTGATGGATCCCGCTTACAACGAAATGTTTCTCTTCAGCAGAGGAGATTTTGCTACCACACGTCAGCAGCTCCTCTCCCTCAGAGTGCTGTTCCTGGGTAGACTAGGAAAAGCCACCACGTTCCCAGCTTAGGAGAGGCTCTTTTCCTAGTTGGTTTCAACCGTGAGAGAGCCAGAAGGGCTGATCTCCACCAGTCGGGCTGCACAGCCTGAGTGCTTCGGGTAGGGCAGTCCTGAGCCAATGTTCCACCTTAGGAATGCAAGCCAAGTTTCCTTGCCACAGGAAGGCACACCGAGGCCTGGTGTTTTCTCTATGAAACTGACGTGGGCTTGAAGGGTGAGGCCTTTACAACAATGTGTATGGAGGTACTCGATTTGGGCTGCCTGGTGAAAGAACCTGCGCTCACCAGCACCCTGAGTACCTTTCCTGAACTTTGATTCCTAGCTGGGTGAACTCGCCCTTCGGAGGCTAGATGGGACCAAACGTGTTAAGCTTGTGGGGAATGCCTTTGACCAATGGCCAATATGCTTGTGCTTGTGCGAGGGTTACGCAGGCACTTGCAACACAGGGCTTTTACCTTACCATAAGCTGTCCCTTTGGGCTGAAGCAGGCGGCGTGTGTGGATCACAGCCTGGGAAGCAGGACCTCAGGGGAGTCTGCCAACAGACTGCCCTCCAGTATAGCCAGCTGAGAAAAGGTGGCAAGGCTGATGGAACCCGCTTACAACGAAATGTTTCTCTTCAGCAGAGGAGATTTTGCTACCACACGTTAGCAGCTCCTCTCCCTCAGAGTGCTGTTCCTGGGTAGACTAGGAAACGCCACCACGTTCCCAGCTTAGGAGAGGCTCTTTTCCTAGTTGGTTTCAACCGTGAGAGAGCCAGAAGGGCTGATCTCCACCAGTCGGGCTGCACAGCCTGAGTGCTTCGGGTAGGGCAGTCCTGAGCCAATGTGCCACCTTAGGAATGCAAGCCAAGTTTCCTTGCCACAGGAAGGCACACCGAGGCCTGGTGTTTTCTCTATGAAACTGACGTGGGCTTGAAGGGTGAGGCCTTTACAACAATGTGTATGGAGGTACTCGATTTGGGCTGCCTGGTGAAAGAACCTGCGCTCACCAGCACCCTGAGTACCTTTCCTGAACTTTGATTCCTAGCTGGGTGAACTCGCCCTTCGGTGGCTAGATGGGACCAAACGTGTTAAGCTTGTGGGGAAAGCCTTTGACCAATGGCCAATATGCTTGTGCTTGTGCGAGGGTTACGCAGGCACTTGCCAAGACAGGGTTTTGACCTTACCATAAGCTGTCCCTTTTGGCTGAAGCAGGTGGCGTGTGTGGATCACAGCCTGGGAAGCAGGACCTCAGGGGAGTCTGCCAACAGACTGCCCTCCAGTATAGCCAGCTGAGAAAAGGTGGCAAGGCTGATGGAACCCGCTTACAACGAAATGTTTCTCTTCAGCAGAGGAGATTTTGCTACCACACGTCAGCAGCTCCTCTCCCTCAGAGTGCTGTTCCTGGGTAGGCTAGGAAAAGCCACCACGTTCCCAGCTTAGGAGAGGCTCTTTTCCTAGTTGGTTTCAACCGTGAGAGACCCAGAAGGGCTGATCTCCACCAGTCGGGCTGCACAGCCTGAGTGCTTCGGGTAGGGCAGTCCTGAGCCAATGTGCCACCCTAGGAATGCAAGCCAAGTTTCCTTGCCACAGGAAGGCTCACCGAGGCCTGGTGTTTTCTCTATGAAACTGACGTGGGCTTGAAGGGTGAGGCCTTTACAACAATGTGTTTGGAGGTACTCGATTTGGTATGCCTGGTGAAAGAACCGGCGCTCACCAGCACCCTGAGTACCTTTCCTGAACTTTGATTCCTAGCTGGGTGAACTCGCCCTTCGGAGGCTAGATGGGACCAAACGTGTTAAGCTTGTGGGGAAAGCCTTTGACCAATGGCCAATATGCTTGTGCTTGTGCGAGGGTTACGCAGGCACTTGCAACACAGGGTTTTGACCTTACCATAAGCTGTCCCTTTGGGCTGAAGCAGGCGGCGTGTGTGGATCACAGCCTGGGAAGCAGGACCTCAGGGGAGTCTGCCAACAGACTGCCCTCCAGTATAGCCAGCTGAGAAAAGGTGGCAAGGCTGATGGATCCCGCTTACAACGAAATGTTTCTCTTCAGCAGAGGAGATTTTGCTACCACACGTCAGCAGCTCCTCTCCCTCAGAGTGCTGTTCCTGGGTAGACTAGGAAAAGCCACCACGTTCCCAGCTTAGGAGAGGCTCTTTTCCTAGTTGGTTTCAACCGTGAGAGAGCCAGAAGGGCTGATCTCCACCAGTCGGGCTGCACAGCCTGAGTGCTTCGGGTAGGGCAGTCCTGAGCCAATGTTCCACCTTAGGAATGCAAGCCAAGTTTCCTTGCCACAGGAAGGCACACCGAGGCCTGGTGTTTTCTCTATGAAACTGACGTGGGCTTGAAGGGTGAGGCCTTTACAACAATGTGTATGGAGGTACTCGATTTGGGCTGCCTGGTGAAAGAACCTGCGCTCACCAGCACCCTGAGTACCTTTCCTGAACTTTGATTCCTAGCTGGGTGAACTCGCCCTTCGGAGGCTAGATGGGACCAAACGTGTTAAGCTTGTGGGGAATGCCTTTGACCAATGGCCAATATGCTTGTGCTTGTGCGAGGGTTACGCAGGCACTTGCAACACAGGGCTTTTACCTTACCATAAGCTGTCCCTTTGGGCTGAAGCAGGCGGCGTGTGTGGATCACAGCCTGGGAAGCAGGACCTCAGGGGAGTCTGCCAACAGACTGCCCTCCAGTATAGCCAGCTGAGAAAAGGTGGCAAGGCTGATGGAACCCGCTTACAACGAAATGTTTCTCTTCAGCAGAGGAGATTTTGCTACCACACGTTAGCAGCTCCTCTCCCTCAGAGTGCTGTTCCTGGGTAGACTAGGAAACGCCACCACGTTCCCAGCTTAGGAGAGGCTCTTTTCCTAGTTGGTTTCAACCGTGAGAGAGCCAGAAGGGCTGATCTCCACCAGTCGGGCTGCACAGCCTGAGTGCTTCGGGTAGGGCAGTCCTGAGCCAATGTGCCACCTTAGGAATGCAAGCCAAGTTTCCTTGCCACAGGAAGGCACACCGAGGCCTGGTGTTTTCTCTATGAAACTGACGTGGGCTTGAAGGGTGAGGCCTTTACAACAATGTGTATGGAGGTACTCGATTTGGGCTGCCTGGTGAAAGAACCTGCGCTCACCAGCACCCTGAGTACCTTTCCTGAACTTTGATTCCTAGCTGGGTGAACTCGCCCTTCGGTGGCTAGATGGGACCAAACGTGTTAAGCTTGTGGGGAAAGCCTTTGACCAATGGCCAATATGCTTGTGCTTGTGCGAGGGTTACGCAGGCACTTGCCAAGACAGGGTTTTGACCTTACCATAAGCTGTCCCTTTTGGCTGAAGCAGGTGGCGTGTGTGGATCACAGCCTGGGAAGCAGGACCTCAGGGGAGTCTGCCAACAGACTGCCCTCCAGTATAGCCAGCTGAGAAAAGGTGGCAAGGCTGATGGAACCCGCTTACAACGAAATGTTTCTCTTCAGCAGAGGAGATTTTGCTACCACACGTCAGCAGCTCCTCTCCCTCAGAGTGCTGTTCCTGGGTAGGCTAGGAAAAGCCACCACGTTCCCAGCTTAGGAGAGGCTGTTTTCCTAGTTGGTTTCAACCGTGAGAGAGCCAGAAGGGCTGATCTCCACCAGTCGGGCTGCACAGCCTGAGTGCTTCGGGTAGGGCAGTCCTGAGCCAATGTGCCACCTTAGGAATGCAAGCCAAGTTTCCTTGCCACAGGAAGGCACACCGAGGCCTGGTGTTTTCTCTATGAAACTGACGTGGGCTTGAAGGGTGAGGCCTTTACAACAATGTGTATGGAGGTACTCGATTTGGGCTGCCTGGTGAAAGAACCCGCGCTCACCAGCACCCTGAGTACCTTTCCTGAACTTTGATTCCTAGCTGGGTGAACTCGCCCTTCGGAGGCTAGATGGGACCAAACGTGTTAAGCTTGTGGGGAAAGCCTTTGACCAATGGCCAATATGCTTGTGCTTGTGCGAGGGTTACGCAGGCACTTGCAACACAGGGTTTTGACCTTACCATAAGCTGTCCCTTTGGGCTGAAGCAGGCGGCGTGTGTGGATCACAGCCTGGGAAGCAGGACCTCAGGGGAGTCTGCCAACAGACTGCCCTCCAGTATAGCCAGCTGAGAAAAGGTGGCAAGGCTGATGGAACCCGCTTACAACGAAATGTTTCTCTTCAGCAGAGGAGATTTTGCTACCACACGTCAGCAGCTCCTCTCCCTCAGAGTGCTGTTCCTGGGTAGGCTAGGAAAAGCCACCACGTTCCCAGCTTAGGAGAGGCTCTTTTCCTAGTTGGTTTCAACCGTGAGAGACCCAGAAGGGCTGATCTCCACCAGTCGGGCTGCACAGCCTGAGTGCTTCGGGTAGGGCAGTCCTGAGCCAATGTGCCACCCTAGGAATGCAAGCCAAGTTTCCTTGCCACAGGAAGGCTCACCGAGGCCTGGTGTTTTCTCTATGAAACTGACGTGGGCTTGAAGGGTGAGGCCTTTACAACAATGTGTTTGGAGGTACTCGATTTGGTATGCCTGGTGAAAGAACCGGCGCTCACCAGCACCCTGAGTACCTTTCCTGAACTTTGATTCCTAGCTGGGTGAACTCGCCCTTCGGAGGCTAGATGGGACCAAACGTGTTAAGCTTGTGGGGAAAGCCTTTGACCAATGGCCAATATGCTTGTGCTTGTGCGAGGGTTACGCAGGCACTTGCAACACAGGGTTTTTACCTTACCATAAGCTGTCCCTTTGGGCTGAAGCAGGCGGCGTGTGTGGATCACAGCCTGGGAAGCAGGACCTCAGGGGAGTCTGCCAACAGACTGCCCTCCAGTATAGCCAGCTGAGAAAAGGTGGCAAGGCTGATGGATCCCGCTTACAACGAAATGTTTCTCTTCAGCAGAGGAGATTTTGCTACCACACGTCAGCAGCTCCTCTCCCTCAGAGTGCTGTTCCTGGGTAGACTAGGAAAAGCCACCACGTTCCCAGCTTAGGAGAGGCTCTTTTCCTAGTTGGTTTCAACCGTGAGAGAGCCAGAAGGGCTGATCTCCACCAGTCGGGCTGCACAGCCTGAGTGCTTCGGGTAGGGCAGTCCTGAGCCAATGTTCCACCTTAGGAATGCAAGCCAAGTTTCCTTGCCACAGGAAGGCACACCGAGGCCTGGTGTTTTCTCTATGAAACTGACGTGGGCTTGAAGGGTGAGGCCTTTACAACAATGTGTATGGAGGTACTCGATTTGGGCTGCCTGGTGAAAGAACCTGCGCTCACCAGCACCCTGAGTACCTTTCCTGAACTTTGATTCCTAGCTGGGTGAACTCGCCCTTCGGAGGCTAGATGGGACCAAACGTGT